>NW_006434709.1:23258073-23319028 GCF_000325575.1 Pteropus alecto | reverse complement strand
ATCAGGGAAAAAAATCAAAAGATACCTAGAGACAAATGAAAATGAAAACACAATGACTCAAAATCTATGGGACACAGCAAAAGCAGTCCTAAGAGGAAAATTCGTAGCAATACAGGCCTACCTCAAGAAACAAGAAAAAGCTCAAATAAACAATCTAACATTACAATTAAAAGAACTAGAAAAAGAACAGCAAACAAAGCCCAAAGTGAATAGAAGGAAGAAAATAATAAAGATCAGAGCGGAAATAAATAGAGTCTAGAAAAATGATACAAAAGATTAATGAAACCAAGAGCTGGTTCTTTGAAAGGATAAACAAAATTGGCAGACCCTTAAGGGTCTGCCAGACTCATCAAGGAAAATTATGTCATTGAAAACAGAAATTGAAGAAGATACAAATTGCCAGACTCAGCAAGGAAAAAAGAGAGAGGATTCAAATAAAATCAGAAGTGAAAGAGGAGAAATAAGTACGGACTCCACAGAAATACAATGGATCATAAGAAAATACTATGAGCAAATTATACGACAACAAATTGGACAAACTGGAAGAAATGGATACATTCCTGGAAACATACAATCTCCCAAGAGTGAGTCAAGAAAAAACAGAAAATCTGAACCGATCGATTACCATCGATGAAATAGAATCAGTAATCAAAAAGTCCTGGACCAGATGGCTTCATAGGCAAATTTTACCAAACATTCAAAGAAGAATTATCACCTATTATTCTCAAACTATTCTAAAAATTCAAAAAGAGAGAAGACTCCCTAACTCCTTTTATGAGGCCATTACCTTGATTCCAAAACCAAACAAAGACATTACAAAAAAAGAAAACTATAGGCTGATATCTCTTTTGAACATTGATGCAAAAATCCTCAAGAAAATATTGGCAAACTGATTTCTTATATATGGATTAAAAACTTAAATGTAAGATTAAAAATGGATTAAAAACTTAAATGTAAGACCCAAAACCATAACTTCTAGAAGAAACTTCTAGAAGAAAACATAGGCAGTAAACTCTCTGATATTACTAACAGTAATTTCTTTTTGGATATACTTCCCCAAGAAAGAGAAACAAAAGAAAAAATAAACAAATGGGAATACATCAAACTAAAAAGTTTTGTACAGCAAAGGAAACCATCAACAAAACAAAAAGACAACCAATAGATTGGGAGAAGATATTCGTTAATGATACATTTGTAAGGGATTAATATCCAAAATATATAAAGAACTTATACAACTCAACAACAAAAAACGAACAATCCAAATAAAAAATGGCCAGAAGACCTGAACAGATACTTCTCCAAAGAGGAAATACGGATGGCTAATAGACATATGAAAAGATGCTCAAGGTCGCTAATCATCAGAGAAATACAAATTAAAACCACAATGAGATATCACCTCATACCTGTCAGAATGGCTATCATCAATAAATCAAAAAACAAGTGTTGGTGAGGATAAAGAGAAAAGGGAACCCTCATACATTGTTGGGATTGCGAATTGGTACAGCCTCTATGGAAAACAGTATGAAGATTTCTCAAAAAATTAAAAATGGATATACCTTTTGACCCAGCAATTGCACTTCTGGGTATTTATCAAAATAAACAAAAACAATAATTCGTAAAGATCTATGCACCCCAATATTCATGGCAGCACAACTTGCAATAGCTAAGATATGAAGCAACCTAAATGCCTATCAATAGATGATTGGATAAAGAAGTTACGGTTCATATATACAATGGAATATTACTCAGCCATTAAAAAAATTAAATCCTACCATTTGTAATGACATGGATGGACCTAGAGGTTCTTATGCTGAGTGAAATAAGTCAGACGGAGAAAGATAAATACCATATGATTTCATTTATATGCAGAATCTAAGGAACAAGAAGTACAAACAAATCAAAAACAGATTCACAAATATAGTGGACAATTTGGTGACAGACAGAGGGGAGGGGGCTTGAGGGGCTGGGAGAATGGGGTAAAGGGTTAAAGAAGTACAAATTAGTAGTTGATAGATGGACACAGGGATGGGGAGCACGGCATAGGAATGCAGTTAGCATTAATATTTTGGCTAGGTGGAGGGCTGGGAAGGGAGGGAACAATTAGGAGGTCATTTTATGAACTATATAGATGTCTAACCAATGTACTATATACTTGAAATGAATTAAAATGATTTTTTAAAAAAAAGAGTAGCCAAGAAAATTCAGGGAAAAAAAATGACAACATATTTCATGAAGTTAGATAAAATTTTATTCACTAATTTCAAAACACCATCCTTAGTGAAAATGAGTATTAAAAGACAAAATGTACATTTCCCCTTTCTTTAATGAGTTTAAATGTTTAAGCTCAAATATTAAAGTATTGTCATATTTAAATGATCAAATTATCAGCACATAAAAAAACAAATTTAAAATATCTTATTTCTTCGTCAAACTAAGCAGTTTACATGACACATCTTACATTCTTATGTTTTTTCTTCTGCTTCTATTATTTTCTAAGATCCACAATTTTCTTTTTTGAAGGCATGTCTTCGGTGTTTAAAAGGTTTTATATAAAATCACAATATTGTTTCTGATTAAGCACATGTGATATATTTTTGGGTTCCTAAGATGCTGATACTCTGATAGCCATCAGGTCACGCCAAACTGTTTGCAACTCTGAGCCTTTCCCTCACTGTTCCTGGAATTTCTTACTCTGCTTATGCCTGCCCGAGAACTCCTAAATAATTTTGAAAAAATATCACAGCTCAGAAGTCACCATCTCTCAGGACAGCTTCCATAACCTCCCTGTTATGCACTTACCACACTGCATTATAGTCTGTCTGTAACTCAACACACTTGACTGAGGATCCTGTGCTCCACTGCCAACCACATGTCATATCATGCACTGTACCTTTTGACTAATTTTTACAGTTATTGGAGATCTTGTTGTTGTTATTCTCAGAGGCGCTGCTTGGGTTAGGGACAGCTCCGGCATTACTGAAGAATTCATTCTAGGGCAGTAGTTCTCAAACTTTGATTCACGTTTAAATCACCAAGAGAATTTTTAAAAACTTTGAATACTCAAACTGAATGACATGCCAATCAAATCAGAATCCCTAGAGGTAAGACTCAGGCATCAGTATTTAAAAAAAAAAAAAAAAACTGCCCATGTGATTACATTGTACCCCTAAATGTAAGGAACAGTGTCCTAGGGCAGTGCTACTCAACTTGAACTATATAAGTACCCATTCCCTGAGAAAGTTTCTAAAGATTCTGAATCTCTGTCCCTACTCTAATTAATTATATCATAATCTGTGGGGATGAGTCCCAAAGAATCAGTATCTTTAAAATTCTCTAGGTGATTCTCTGTGGCCCATTTGGGAAGCACTGTTTTGTCAAGAGAATGAGAAGACAAGCCACGGAGAGAAAATATTTGCAAAAGACATATAAAGAACAGTTGTAAAAAATACATAAGAAACTCTTATAACTCAATGATAAGAAATCAAACAACTCAATTAAAAATTGAGGAAAAGATCTAAATAGACACTTCCTGAAATAAGATGTACAGATTAAAAATCAAGCCTATGAAAAGATGCTCAACATCACATCATTTAGGGAAGTATAAATGAAAACAACAATGAGATACCACTATACACTATTAGAATGGTAAAAAAAATCTGTAACACTGATGGTACTAAATGCTGGTGATGATGTGCAGCAACAGGAACCCTCATTTATTGCTAGTGAGAACACAAAATGGTACAACTATTTTGAGAGATAGTTTGGCAGTTTCTTACAAAACCAAACATACTCATGCTATATAATCCAGCAATTGTGCTCCTTGGTATTTACCCAAATGAGTTGAAAACTTATGTCCATACAAAATCTGCACATGAATGTTTGTAGCGTCTTCATTCATAACTGCCAAAACTTGGAAGTAACCAAGATGTCCTTCAGTAGGTGAATGGATAAATAAACTGTGGTACATCCAGACAGTGGAATATTATTCAGCTCTAAAAAGAAATGAGCTATAAAGCCATGAAAAGACATGGAGGAAACTTAAATGCATATTACCAAACCAGAGAAGCTAATCTGAAAGGCTGTGCACTGTATGATTCCAACTATATGACACCGTAAAAGGCAAAACTAAAGAGATGGTAAAAAAAAATCGGTGGTTGCTAGGGATCAAGGGGGAGGGAAGGATGAACAGGCAGAGTTGAAAGAATATTTAGGGCAGCAAACTTATTCTATATGCAATTACAGTGGTGGATGCATATCATTATACATTTCTCAAAAACCACAGAATGTACAACATCAGGAGTGAACCCTAATATAAACTATAGGCTTTGGGTGGTTATGATGTTTCATTGTAGATTCAATGATTATAACAAACATACCACTCTGGTACATGATATTGATAATGAGTAGGCTATGCATACAAAGGGGTATATGAGAAATCTCTATTTTCTGCTCAATTTTGCTGTTAACCTAAAACTGCTTTAAAAAATAAATTCTATTAAAATAATAAGCATTCCACCCTATAAGTGATTCTAACACTCAACAAAATTTTGAGCAGTGCTATTCTAAAGCAGTACTTCACGTATTTTAATGTGCAAAATTTACTAGATATCTTGTTAAAATGAATTTTCTGATTTAGTAAATCCGGGATAAGGCTAGAGATTCTGCATTTCGTACAAGTTCTCAGGTAATGCCCACACACTGTTGGTCCACAGACCATCATCTGAGTAGCAAGACTAGAACAAAGCAATGGAATGAAGCCTTCTCGTCCTGCTCCATTCTCTCTCCTCCTGCCTCCTACTCCCAAACACAGATACCCTATAATCATGTCTCAAGCGTAGTGTACTATGGAAGAGAACAAAGGGAGCTGGCTATCCACCCTGGGTATAGACAGTAAGGGAGTATCTATAAGGAGTTTTAAAACAATTAGAAACCTAACTAAAGTGGTTTTCCTCAGTATGGAGGTTCCTCAAAAAACTAAGAATTGATCTACCATAGGATCCAGTAATTCCTCTACTGGGTATTTATCCCAAACACTTGAAAACTCATATCTGAAAAGATATTTGCACACCAATGTTCATAGTAGCATTATTCACAGTGGCCACGACATGGAAGCAACCGAAGTGTCCTACAATAAATGATTAGCTAAAGAAACTGTGGTACACATATACAATGGAATATTACTCAGCCATAAGAGGAGATGAAATACTGCCATTTGCGTCAACCTGGATGGACCTCGAGATAATCATGCTAAGTGCAATAAGCCAGATAGAAAAAGTTGAAAATCACATATCACTTATATGTAGGATATAAACCTAAAAGCAACAAATGAACAGGACAAACAAACAGAGACTCTTGGACATGGACAATGATAGGGGGTGAGGGAAGGAGAAGGGAGGTAGATGGGTTAAAGGGGGTCAAATATAGGGGTGGGGGAGGGTAAAGTGGGTAAAGGGAATCAAATATATGGTAGCTGAAGGAAACTGGACTTTGGGTGGTAAATACAATAGAATATATAGATGTCAAATTATAATGTACACCTGAAACTTATATAATTGTATTAACCAATGTTACCCCAATAAACTTAATTTAAAAAAAAGAGATACCACGAGAAAGAATCCTCTGAATTTGTTATTCTGACTCCTGCAATGAAGTCTTTGAAGATACTGATTTATAAAATGTGCTCGCTTCATAAAACTCTCAGGAGACACTTTTTAAAATTGTGTTTTAAAAAGCAGTACATCTTCTGACCAATTAGATGGCTTTTATCTTTGAAGTAATTGAATTGTTTAGCTAATCAGATTTCCTTTTATACACTGACCGGTAGAACACCTAGAGTCTACTCTGAGGCTTATGCCCATCAAATGCCTAGGATTCGATAGTGTTCATTTCTGTTATTTTCAGTCCTGACTCTTTTTATGATCTTCCTCTTTTTTTCCTTCTCCTTTGTCTTTTTCATCTATTTCTAATTTGTTATCTTTCTGTCTTTTATGTATCCTTGAAAACCACTTTAAAATACTTTCTGGAACAAATTATGTTACAGGCAGATAGATGGGTACATAGAATGATAAATCCTTATAAACCTCATTTCTCTTGATTATAAAATGAAGAATTTAAAGGGGTGATCACTACTGTACCTTCCAGGTTTAAAGTCCAAAATTCTTTCCTGTTTTGGTAAAACAATGAACTCTCCTTTAAACATATCATATTTCTGATGTATTATTGTACCAATTTTCTAACCAAGAGCTTAGTCATAAAAATGAAGAACTATCTATTTCAAAATATATTTTATATAAACAAAATGAAATTGCTTTCACTCTATCTGACTTTAGGATAGTGTTTTATGACTTTATAAAACCAATAGAAAAACAGAAAAAATCACAATGTCTGAAAAAAAATTCATCTACATTTTATTCAATTTTGTTTATTTCTCAATCTTCCACCCATATTTTTCTTTAATCCTGTTTTTTCATCTTTTCCTTCTACAAATAGAGACAGGATATTTTGATTTAGAAGCAATAGTTACAAAGTTTTTATTTTTAAAATGTAACAACATTAAACGTTGTGACTATATTCACACTGAATTGTACACTTACCAGTGGTTAAAATGATACATATTATATTATGTATATTATACCATAATTATTTAAAAAACAGACATTATCAATCACAAGAGATTGCTACCTTTAATATCAATCACAAGAGATTGCTACCTTTAATCCTGATCCTGTGCACTAATACTTTTGTACTACTCTTTTCTATTTTATATATATGAATATTGTGTATATTCAGAAAACTATAATATGACAGAGTCGATTTGTAAAATCTAATCTCTTTTCAATAATGCTGCTATTTAAAAAACACTAATATCAGTTCACAGAAAGCTGCCACAAAATTACCAGGGAGATATTATTGTCTTCTAAAGAATTTATAAAGTTTTCTTTCTTTGTTATTATTAACTGATTTGGATAATGTTTTAGAATGTTTCTGAGGGTATACTTTCACCCCAAAAATCTTTTGTGATACTTCCAATAGACTATCATCCTTGCCTAAATAACCCACTAGGTCTGTTTTCAGTCTCTCTGTCCAAACAGAAGATTTAATCACATTTCCTAAACGAAGGTCTCCTTTGTTTTACCCGGGGGTCGGGGGAGGCAGTAATATATATGTACAAATAAAGATGTATCTAGAAATGGAGAGATATATAAACATAGACATAGATATGACTGTTACTGCCAGACTGAAAATCTGCATTTAGTATGGATAAGAAACATCAAAAAGAAAACAGAAAAGGGAAGAGAATATAGGAGAGAATCTAACTCAATTTCATGAAGACCTTTTGTGTTTTGCGAGGCATTTGGAATAAAAGGTTTCATTGAATACTGATCCTCTACCCTCAAAAAATACTAGCACTTAACAAAAACTTGCACTTCTCTCTCTCCCACCTTCTTCATACCTACTTTAATATCATCACCCTCATTCTAAACTCTTGGCATGATATTACTTCAAGTTATAACATTCAAACTGTCCTTATAACATAAAGAGAAACCCGCACAACAAACCACATTACTTGCTTCCTGATAACGTCCAAAGGGTAAATGTATCCCCAGAACAACCCACCATGCTTGTCTCTGAGGCAGACTTGCTTCTTCATGTGCATATGCTGACAGATAATAACCTACCTTAATGGCAAAAGGAGAACCAGCACTTTTCTGCACCTCCAACAAACCCTGGCCTGATGGGATATTTTGGAAAACCACATAACTAGGAGTAACTGCCAGTGGTCTCCCAGTCCACATCACAGTAAATTCAAAGATAATGTGAAGCTTTGCAGATTTGACCTTGGTCAAGCACAAAATTGTCCTGTTTAAGTGCACAAAGTGGACAGAGGCTCTTTCTAGGGGGTCAGCCATACAAGAAACCCTCTACACACATTACCAACTCTTCCTTTGGCCTCTTGCCTCTCATGGTTAGATCCCCACGCATTACCATTTATCAAACAATCCCCATCCCTCATTTTATCCCTGGGTTCTCTCACTAGCCTAGATTCTAGATGTAAAAAATGTAGCCACTTTTTAACATTCTTGACCTACACTTTAAATAAATGGAACTGGCTCTCAAAATTACTTTATCAAGTATCACTCTAGGCACCTGCATTTCCTATAACTCCTGGTTATTAACAAGACTTTTTATTAAAGCAAACATCCCAAACAGGACAAAGAAAGGGCAATAATAAACAGATTTTTAGAAACAGAGTCTGTAAGAACGGTCCCTTTTAAAGTCCTTTTGCAGTCTTTTATTGAAATAATCTTAAATCAATACAATTTAATCCACTAGCATAATGACAAATAAATGTTACAAATAAAAAAAAATGGAGCAAGTCACATTGTTACAAATGTTTTGTTGCCCTTTAAAAGATTTGTGAAATACAAGGTTGAACACAGTAATTTAATGCCTTTTAAACTGTCACCTAAATATCATGTTCCTTTTAAAATTACAACCTCTCTTAGTCTTAATGAGTCATAAATCCATTACTGTTAAACTCATGACTCTGATTCCAGGTTAAAGAGCACGACATAGTTGGTTTACATTTTATTATACCCCATTAAATTGCTTTTGCTGTGTTTCAGATTTTTTAAACTGTGTCTTTCATTTAATATATAGTAATTTTATATAGTTAGAAAACGGAGCCAATTTTTTAAACTAAAAGCTTAAGCTTTATTTCAAAATGTGCATATTTCATCTTATTCATCTTTATAAGACTGATGCCTAATATACTACCTGGCATAAGGCTGGCATCTAATAAATGCTACTTAAAGTAAGAACAAATAGTTTTTTACACAATCAATTCCTTCATACATCACAGCTTAAGTTGCGTTGAGATCATGACACACTCCTAATTCTGCCCACATAGGACTTGAAATTTCTAAGAGGACTGTTTGGTTTTGCTTGTTTGCTTTCTTGTGACCTGTTAGCATCTTTGTAATTTTTTAAATGATGTATTTCTTCAATTCTAAGGTTCCCTAGATTACGAAGGAAATATCAATTTAATAATAGCTTTTCATGTTAAAAAGAAAAAAGAAAAAGAAAAGAAACTACCAAAGTTAACGTATACATCAGTTTTATGATGCATCCCAATTTTATAAATGCTAAAATGGAAAAATTTAATGTCTTGGAACCAAGTAGATAGAGTATAATGGTAGTGACTTGTCTTGTTATTACGACCTGTCTTTGTTCTATTTTCCAGCCCATCAAATGAACTTAGGATAGGATGCGTACTTTGGTAGGGTTTTGTACTCATGATGCTGTTTGGGCACAGTAGTAGATCAGGGGCTGTATCTTCCTATGACCTTTTGATCGTTGTCTATTGTATCAGGGATTCCTAATGAATAGGAAGTAGCAAGCATCTCATGTCCCAAGGAAAAGGGTAATACTTTTACCAAGCATAGGTACCAAAAGTACCTTGAAAGAAAGATCTTTGGAATCTGTACATTGAAATATGTGTAATGGAAATGTTTTCATCCAAGTAAGTAATTATGAGGGAATTAAAGTTTAAATTGTTCATATTTCTCCTTTCCTATAACCTAGTCTGAAAGTCTCTATTTTGAAAACTGGAAAGGTTCAAGCAATTATCAAGTTTACAAAGGTGGGTAAAAATAGCTTGAGAGAATAATATAAAGGAATAAAGAGAAGAAAAAAAGAAGGAATAATCGAAAGTTAAAAAAACAGGCAAAAAAAGTTCTTAGGAACTCTGAGGCATTCTAATCCAAATCACCAATTGTTACCTGTCCAATGCAAAATGCCCACTCTCCATTTATTTCTGGAATTTTAAATGCCCTGAAACTAACATCTTAACAAGACACACAAAAGAAAGCACAAAAATTCTGTCACTGCATCTCCTTAACAAGATGCTTGATTATGCCTAGATGATTTTTAATTCAACTTTTAATTCTTCCCTGTCATTAAGCATGCTTCTAAGTTTTTTCTCCCTAATAAGAGTTTTCATATAACCAGAAAATGTAAGCTAATTTTAATTCTCCTTTAAGTAAGTCATAAAGGAAGATAAACATGATCCTGCAAATAAAATAATTTAATATATCTCAAATTCTCATCTAAATGATATAAGGCTACCACTATTCCTATCTGTGAATATGAATAAGCAAAAGTTGATTATACAGTAGTTGGAAAGAACCGATATATTTTTAAATTCCCATCATCTTTTTATTTAATGTCACTCTTTATGTTTCAAAGTAATCATTCAGAATGAATAGTTTATAAAAATTATGTTTGTAATAAAAATAATTCTCAAATGCTTATCTTTTCTAGAGAATAACTATGTTTGAATAATGATCATAGGACAATTCCTAATTTTTCATTCCAATTAATGATTATCGCAATACAAAGGTAATGGTTTTTAGGAACACAGCTCTGATTTAGTAATAAAAATAAATGCTCTGTATACCAATGGAGAAATTACATATTTATGTTAGCATAAACCATCTGAAGATCATCTAATTCACTCCCCAGGTTTCTATGTAAATGATGCAAAACAAATTATAGTTGGTGGTATTCTTTAAAATATCCAATGGAGATTCTACTTTCTTGAACAATAGTTAGTTCTAGTGAATAATATCTAAAATTTCTTAAAGTAATTCCTACCCCTGGCTAACCCAAATCCCTTATGAAATGTTAATCCTGCTTTCTCTCTAGTGTCAAGAGCCCAACTGGTAAAAACTCTTTGAAAATGCATTTGACTTCAATAATCAACAAAAATGATTATAACATAAATGAGGAAGGTAGCATTTTTTTTCTTAGCTTCTAAATCATTTAAGGATATATGCAGTTACATTCTATATCCCTGCATGACCCTATGGGTACATATATGTGCATATTTGTATACAATGCTTATATGCTCTTTCTTTTTTTTTTTTTCCATGAATTCTTCACTTGAAAAATTCCTTTCTTAGTGCCTTGAATCTAGTTATTGGGTAAACTGGAAAAGAGCTGCAGAACAGTATACTTGGTTATTGTCTTTCAAATAAGTTAAACAAGAGTTTGGAGGATTTAGAGTAAATCATTCTCAGAATTTCTGCTCTACCAGAATTATTCTCAGAATTGTTTTAAAAACTTACACCTAGAACTGGAAAAAGTTAAATCATAAGGAGTTTTTTTATGCCCAGAAATTAGAGAATATACCACAACTTCTTTGGAATCAGTAAGCATATTATTTACTTAAGTAAAAATACCAATATCCAGAACTGAGCACAGAAGGAAAAGATACCTGGGATTGAGGCCAATTTAAGATTAGTAGGGTATAAAGGAGAAAATAAAGTTTTTAATGCATATAGTAGAAAGAAAAGAGAAAAATGAATACTAAATATTACACAAGAAAAAATATCTGTATATCAAATTTTTTTCAAAATTTATTTAACAGTTACTTAAGTTTTAGCAATTTTAAGCAAGTTAGTATGATTTTTATTTTTTAAGTATTACTTTTCTTGAGATAGTGACATAGGTCTAAGCATAAACTATACATCTTTTTTTCCATAAATCTTTCATTTGCCAACAATTTATTTAAGGAGCTTCATGGCATCATTAAACATGATATAGGTGCAAATTACTAGGATAAAAATTTATAAAGTTTGTTAAGAATGATGTTAGAGCTTCCTTCTGATAAGATTAGCCACCTGAAAACACTGATACGTTTTTGAGGGTAAATACTTTGAAATTTCTCATCTTCTGAAAGCAGGACATAGAGCTATAGGTAAATTATTAAACATCTCATTTGTCACATATCTGAATATCATAATAACGACAAACCTAGAAAATCAAATACAACATACCACCTCTGAAATATTGCTACTTACTCTTTATTGTAACCATCTCCTAAAAATAGGTGATTTTAGGAAGCCACATGGTACACTAATTGGTTAAATATTAGTACGAGTATATTTCCTAATAGCTGTGGCCTCCCTGGGGTGCTGGGCTGAAGTAGAGGACCATATTGGTCTGCTGGTACAATGATGTCTACGAGGTGCAGACTTGTATACAAGTTAAGCATTCACCATATTCACAATCCTCAGCCCACTAAACCTAAGAAATAGAGGTGGGGGAGGGAGCTGGAGTGAAGACTGTAATCATAATCTTTGACCCATTTCAGAAATGTGCCTCCTCTGGGACATCATCTAATGATCTTAATGTCTTCTTGTGAGCCTTAAAAATCATGTGATCAGCTACATGCTCTAGTTAGCACTGAAAAAGTCCCCCCAGTGGCTTTTGGAATCTCCAACATCTTGGCACAAAGATTATTGCTTAGATTCAAACATTTCTCCCCAACATCCAGCCAACATAAAGCCTATATAAATTCTAAAACACTCAGTTTGGTCTCTATAAATCTACTTCAATCACAAAAGGAGACTATACAATGCTCAGAAGTAAATGAGAATGGAAAATTACACTAAGCATTATAACACACCACAAAAGCACTTAAAGGAGAAGGAAAATCATGCTTTCAAATCTCTATCCAGTATAATCATCACATTTCATTTCCCAAACACATTAGACCCCCATATTGTTAGTTCATTAGCATATGAGGAAGGGTTCCATTCTTGAACCAGCCATTCACCAGTCCATCTTTATCTCCACATTCACAAGGACATTCTGTGCACACATACACACACTACACCCGCGTATTCCTACATCTACTCCAGTAACTCATTCTCTTTTCTCTGCCCCAGGTATATTACATCAACTTTCAAGGTCACATAGAAGACCAAAAGGCTCCAGTTCATGGTGACAAAGTGATAGAATGATTATTCTGTTAGAAGACATACTTTTAAGAAGTCTGATCTTAGTTCTCTTTTTAATTTAACAATGCATTTAATATGTTTCCTTTTTTTCAAATGTGTTTTCAAATAGAGATGTACCATAGAGACTGCTAGCTTTCTACCTTTTTCATTGTTGTCCTACTGAGCTCAGAGCAAAAATGCACCAGCTAAGCAACAGTGTTCCTAGATTCCCTAACACCCAATATCATGAAGCAACTTAGTGTTGAACACTGAGATATAAGAGGATGTGCTGTATGGATTTCCATGGAGGTTTCTTAACAGGCTCTGAATGAACCAGGAAATGCTCCCCTTTGGTCCTACTCCCTTCTGTTGTGTGGCTTAGAACACAAACATGATGACTGGCACATTTGCAGCCATCTTAAACCATGAAGTGAGGATGGAAGCCACATTCCATAATGGTAGAGCAGAAACGTAAAAGTTCCTGGCTCCTTGATGATAGAGGACTGGCCACTCCAGCCCTAGATATCATATCTCCAGCTGTTTTTCACTGGGCAATGATACTTCTATAAACCTCTGTTGCTTTATATTTTCTGTTACATATAACTGAACTTAATCTTATCTTAACTTAATCTTAACTGAACTTAATCTTAAAAATAAACAATATTATTTTTTCTGACTTCAAATTATATTAAGTTTCTGAGTGCTGACTTACTGACATAACCATTGTCCAGAAAAATTATATTCACTAGAGAATCATAAAATTATTCAATAAAAGATTGAGTAGTACTTTCTGCAAAATCATAACAGACTCAATCACTGACTTTAGAAATATGATTGGTAAAGCTTTATAAACATTTCTAAGACATTATAAAAGAAACAGAAATTCAGAACTCGTGCTCTACCCATAACATTATTTAAATGAAGCCCAAAGCAGAAGTACTCTGATAATATATTCAGTTGGTTCATTTATTAATACATTGTCAGCATCTTCCTCACTGTTTTAATACATTTTGTATTCATTTTAATAGTTAGCTTTCAAATTTTGATTTCTCTATCCTTTATCTACATTTTCTTTTTAGATACCATTTCTGCTAAAATTCTGAAATGATTTACGAGTCACACAGACCTAACTTTGTTAATTCTCTTATGCCAAGGAGCAAGAACACACTCTTACATGCCAATTAGTTTGCCTGAGTTAAGGGCCTGAGCCCTCCTCAGTGATATTCTTCTCCCAGGCACAGCCACATTGAAATGTCTCTCTGTAAAAGAAATGCAATGAAAGGCTGGGACCTGGACAGAAGGGAGGAGGCTGGAGAAAGGAAGCATTTTGTTGGGAAATGTTTTAATAATTAGGATTGAGTATTATTAATGGTCTAGAGAAGCACTTTTTGTATTTTAAATGAGGTCTCCAGAATAAGTACAATGAAATTAACCAACCTCTATCTCTGGCCCCTAAAATGTGCAATTGGTTGATATTTTTGTCCTTGACATCCAGAACCAAAAAAAGAGCTTGGTTTTACTTAAGAAATCTCAGTTGTTGAAGTATAAAAACTGTAAAATCTACATCATTTTGGGTAGTTGGAACACAGGACAAGCTTATCATTCTATCAAATTTTATTTCATTAGTTAGTAGTCAGTGTGAACCCCTTCTTCTAAGTTAAAAACCTTTCACTGATTTTATAAAAGCATCTGGACTAAGATTTAGTTCCTTAACATGTCTATTTTTCCCACCCCAGTACTCAGCTCTAGTATCTTCAAAATGCCAATGCCATAAACAGACCAACTCTATCCAGGCACCTCTCTGCTTCCCCCACTTAGAATTCAACCAGTCAAACAGACCAGTATGCAATATATAAGACCTTTATTGCAAGGAATTGGCTCACACAGCTGTGGGTTCTGTCTAGGCAAGTCTGAAATCCTTAGGGTAGGTTATCAGGAAAGACAGGCTAGAACTCTCAGGTAAGATTGAAGTTGCTGTCCACAGGCAGAATTTCTTCTCATTCAGGGAAGCCTCAGCTCTATTCTTACGGCCTTTCATCTGATTGAATCAGGCCCACACAAATCATCTAAGATAATCTCCCTGACTTAAAGTCAAGTAATTATAGACTTTAATCATATCTATAAAATACTTTCACAGTAATATCTAGATCAGCGTTTAAATAACTGGTAAAGACCATCTCACCTTCCCTCCACTAACTGTCACAAACTCTTAAGCACTAATGTAGAGGGGTCAGCCTCAGCTCTAAATTTCAATCTCTTTTCACAAATACTAACTTAAGGTAGAGAGGCCACACTATTAGAGTTTTGATCCTCACCTTCCCATACTGTTTTATGTTAGAGATTTTTAAGAACCTCTCATTGCACAAGTCACTTTTCACTGTTTTATACTTTCATGCCTCAGTCTCTGTAACCAAAATGGATGTTTTTAGAAAGTACCCAGTATAATGTTATCCCTACTGAGATCTGTAGCAAGGGAAAGAAAACTCTCCAGGCCCAATGAAATAATTTTCTCAACTGTCAGCTCAAGTAGGAAATAGGAGAAGGAAACAAAGATGAGGCCCGGTTTCAGCCCAGCAAACAAGTCTGTCTTTCCCCAGGGCAAAGATCACCCCGTCATGCCGAAAGCATCCTCCTTCCTCCTCTCCTTTCCTCCTTTTGTCATTTATCATGGCAAAAAGACACCCATTTTATCTCGTATCAGCGGTCCTTGGGACTCTTATTCTCTACAGCAGTAGAGGACTCTGCTCTCTCTACAGCATCCCAGCATTTTTAACCAAAACTACTGCACTTTAGGGCAAGGGACGGAACTCAAAAGAAAGATAATTTTACTATGAGTAAAAATTTACCACGACAGGTGTGATTGCAAATTGGTACAGCCACTATGGGAAACAGTCTGGAGGTTTCTCAAAAAATTAAAAATGGACATACCTTTTGACCCGGCAAGTACAGTTCTGGGTATTTATCCAAAGAAAACCAAAACAATTCGTAAAGTATTATGCATCCCTATGCTCATGACAGCACAACTTACCATAGCCAAGATATGGAAGCAAACTAAATGCCCATCAACAGACAATTGGATAAAGAAGTTATGATTCATATATACAATGGAATATTATTCAGCCATTAAAAAAATGAAGTCCTACCATTTGCAACAACATGGATGGTCCTAGAGCTTATTATGCTGAGTGAAATAAGTCAGATAGAGAAAGATAAATACCATATGATTTCACTTATATGCGGAATCTAAGGAACAAAAAGAACAAACTAATTAAAAACAGACTCACAAATATAGAGGACAAATATAGAGGGGAGAGGGGTTGGGGGACCGGGAGAATTGGGTGAAGGGTTAAAGAAATACAAATTAGTAGTTGATAGATGGTCACGGGATGGGGAGCACACATAGGGAATGCAGTCAGCATTAATGTAATGGCTAGGTGGAGAGCCAGAGGAAAGAGCAGTTAGGGGGATTGTTTTATAAACTATATAAATGTCTAACCAATGTGCTGTATACTTGAAACTAATAATAAAAAAATTTTTTTAATTTATCACAACAATGGTTTAGTGGTTGAGTTAGCTAATGGGATTGGGGGAGAGGAGAAGCTTTTAAAAAACATTAATAAAGGGGGCTGAAGTAGTGAGGTTTATCTTTAAAGACATGTGCTTGGGTCTAATTTGTTTTATGTATTAATTGAACGACCTTTGACAAGTCTCAACCTTCTTGTGTTTCAGCTTTATCACCTACAAACAAAGGGGAGAGACTGAATAATCACTGAATTTTTTTTAAAAGTTCTACTGTTTTTTGATCTTATGAACATAAACCAACATAACATTGAAAAGAGCTGGCCAGAAAACAAAAAGGATAGAAGAGTAACTTAAAGAATAAAGAACAAAATGGTCAGTCTGGAAGGAACAAAGGGAGAAAGAAAAGAATAAGAACGAAAGAAGAAAAAGACAGGGTGAAAAGGTAAACTATAGGAATATACAGGTATGTACAGAAGGAATGGTGGGAACTGTGGCAAACTGGAAAGTTCATGGCGCCTCTAAAGAAAAGCTATTACTCATCTCTATCCAACTGCTCTCATGGTAAATAGAGATCGAGTACTGCCAGGTTTTAGAAAGTTTCAAGAAAAGCCAGAAATCTGGATTCTTACATGAGCTCTCTTAATTTTTAAATGTGGCCAAACCAATTAAAATTTTAAAGAATAAAATGCAGAACAAGCACAATAGTTCTGAAGGTAGAGTATCATTTCAGAGCCAAGACTAGGATGAGGCAAGTAAGACACTCACCTCATGCAAAATGTTTGAGGTAGCATTCATTAATCAAGATAAATAATATTATGTGGAATATAAACCTAAAAGCAACAAATGAACAGGACAAACAGAGACTTAGGGACATGGACAATGGACAAGTGGTTACCAGAGGGTAGGGGGTGGGGGAGGAGGGGAGAGGTAGACAGGATGAAGGGAGTCAAATATAGGAGAGTAGGGGGAGAGTGAAGTGGGTAAAGGGGGTCAAATATATGGTAGTTGAAGGAAACTGGACTCTGGGTGGTAATCAACAATAGAATATACAAATGTCAAACTATAATGTACACCTGAAAATTATATAATTGTATTAACTAATGTTACCCCAATAAACTTACAAATAAATAAATATTTTAATGCAATATTTTAAAAATAAAAACTATTACAGAAAATGCATTAAGAACAAAATATCAAAATTTTCAATAAAGACAAGATCTGACCCTGTACTTGAACAATTTTCACCTCTCATTTCCCCTAATCCTGGCTCTGAATCCTTCATAGCCACTGGGTTAAAGGCTCACCATAGGGAGCATGTTAGTGTTATTAATGCAAATATGAAACAGGAAGAAAAGCAGGCTAGGGAGTAAAGACAATGAATTTAAAAGCAGGCAGTTGATTTGAGATACTGTGGGGCATCTAGGTGAAAGAGCCTCTTAAGCATTTGAAAGTGATATCGATAAATAGAAGAAAAATTAATACTTATACAATGTCTATTACATGCCAGTTTACATATATCACCTCATGTACCAACAATTCTCAACATGACTCTTTAATTATGAGACTTAATCTCCATTTAAGAGATTTTTAAACAATTAAAAATCGTTTACTTTTTTACTGCCCCAAGACCAGACACATAGCCAATGATGCAACTGACATTGCCTGATTTCCAGGTCTGTCTGAGTCCAAAATGTATTCTTTTCAGTAAACTGTGCTGCCTGGAGCAAGTCACATCCATTTTTTGCACGTCATCCATAAGCCTTGAGATAGGATGAGATTCCCAGAGAGCTTACATGACCTTTGCTGTTTATGAAGCCAGTGTCCTTATCCTAATAACCCCCTCAGGGACAGAGCCCTTTCTTCTTGCCTTTCTGCCCACTAACAAACTTCCCCTGCAGCCACCTGGTCTTCAAGTATTATGTCCTCTGAATTACATCCTCTACTCATGTGTACAGATACCTGGCTTCCTTCCATATTTACTCACATCACTGCATCCTTGTTAACACAATAGCCGGTTTCCACACTCTTTAGAGCCTGTGCCCTCGCCACCAATTTCTCTTAGGACTTTCACATGTGTTCATCGCATCTACCTTACTGCATTGGCAGAGTCTAGTTCTCTTCCCAGGTGGCTGGTTCAAAAAAACTGTTAATTGGGGCAAAAAAACTGTTAATTGGGGCAAACCTAGCCATATCTCAAAATATGACATCTCCAAACTTCTTGTACAGTCTTATTAAGTACTTCTTACATAGATGATTGACTAAAGAAATAGATGATTTGCTTCTCAAATAATTTTTTGTTTTCGCCCTCCACACATTTCTTACAGTCATGTCCTTTCCTTAGCCCATCAGCCTCCTCGCACTCCACCAATACGAATCTTATCCATATTTCTAAGGTGAGCATACATTTCACCCCTTCCATGAAATGTTCTTTCACCAGCCCAGCCTGAGTCAATCACTCTATGCATCATGATAGTGCTGATTCACTGAACACTCATTTGCCATCTTTAACCAATAGCATATCAGTCTTATTTCCCTAACTAGATGGTAAGTTCCTTAAGGACAAAGGTAAATGGCTTATACTTTGTTAATATTCCCAAAATTTCAAGCACAATGTAGGGACTCCAATAAATATTCCTGACTGATACACTTGCACAACGTTATAGGTTTGTATCCTCCTGACTGTCATTAATTTCTCTCATTGGCTTTTTATTTCTAAAATATGAAGATCATTCCATGAAATTCCAAGGGTATTATGAAGAAGAATGTAATAAGGACATTTTAAAAATATCTACTGACATATATTCTATTTTGTTTTCTTTTCTTGCAACCCTTAACCATTTTCTGCTTCCAGTTAGGAGAAGGTAAATACATGAAAGAAAGTAGGAGGATTTGATTTCAGTGGAAGAACAACAAATGGGCAGGGGGCTCTCTTTCAACAGGGAATGGGCTCTTCTCCATTTCTGACATTGAAAACCATCTTGGAAAGGAGGAAAGAAAAGGAATGCACTATTTGTCAATCCTCCTTTTTAAAAAAATTGTTTAAACTGCGGGGGAAATGGAATTACTTCGAACTGACGATTTAAGTTTTCCTTTCCCTTGTGAACATAAGGGCTTGAGGACAAACAAGAATCATTATTAAATTTAAAAAGGGATGATTTCTTCACACATTTGAGTTATGGTGTGCCAATTTTGATGTATATCTCCCTTCACAATAAATTTACAATGAATATTTTGTACAACTTATGCTGAAAAATTAAGGACACGGCACCACTAGATGTGCTTTAATAATTTGTTTTCCTGACTGCTTTAAAGTAGGTTAAGAAAAAAATCTTCCCCAACTAAGAAAAGGAGAGAAATCATTATGACATGAGACTTCAGTGAAATTCTGCCCTATTAGATTTTGCTAAGAGAAAAGTGCCAGACAAGAGGATTTCAGGGATGAGTTATTATATTTGCAAATTAGTATAATGAAAATTTCTAAGGCAGTACCATGAATTTAAATGAACTGTGTAATATTTTCTCAAGTTTTAATATCAAATAATTGTTCATTTCTTCCAAGAAATAGTTAAGGTTCCTGATTCTTTTGCATAAATCAATATGTTCTGAACAATAAAGCTAATAGCCCATTAAAGTCTATAAAATGTAGCTGTGAAGCTGTTTCCAGGGCTTTATTCCAGGAGCTAAATAGCAGTTTCTATTTCTAGTCGACTACTGTCTTTATCAAATTACTTCCTTGACTCAATGACAGCTTTTTAAGACTTATCTTCTAAAAAAAAAGCTTTATTTTCTCATCTATGTTCTTTGAGTTTAAGAATGTAATTTTTAAAAAATTAAAAAATAAATTAAAAAAATAAAAATTATCTTTGGTAAAAAAAAAAATGTAATTTTCAAAGTTATAGGATTGACCACTATTATACTTTTGTGGGGTTTTAATAATATTGAAAATAATCACATATGTGTTAAACTAATTATACAAAACACCACTCCTACTGTATTATTCATCATAGAAATATACATGGGTATGTTTGTAACTTCATTCCTAACCTCACTACAATTATGTTATCATAATTCATAGTTATCTACAGTGTTAAGTTCTAATACATAGCAAAAACAAATGTAGTGCAATAAAAAAAATTTTTTTAGCCATGTAGCCTTTCCAAAAAGAGATCCAAAGAAGCAAGTACAAGAAAGTACAATTTAAAAAATAAATAAATAAAAAGATTCCACTGGGAATGGGAATAAGTCTTATAATTTTAGATTATTATATTAAATTTGTCTTATTAGATATAAGATGGTAATGCTAATAAACATTCGCCCTCAGCTTCCACTGAGTAACAAAATTACAAAATGTGTTTTTAATGAATATAGTATTATGTTTCTCTGATTTCTATTTGAAATTAAAATGGCTTAAAATATTATGTAGAATGTTTTAATTCTAATAATCCCAAAACACTTTAATCAGAAAACTGTTTTACATCTAATTAAAGTACATTGTTGCTTATTTTTATTCTAACTCTTAAAACTGTTAGCAGAACAATTGCTCACTATGTACTCTTAATGCTACAATAATTCAATGTCCTAGAAAACTTAAACCAGATTTGTTTTACTGTTCTGTAAATAAGGAAATTCAACTAGATGATTTCCATTATTCCCAAGATTCTCAGATTATTTACTCTGTTTTACCTAACTTTTCATGCTAGAATTTAATCATAAGACATATCATTTATCTTGAAAATTTCTTAAAATACAGAACAATTATGTGGCAGACACACAGATAGTATGAGCTCAGAGTAACCTGAGACATAGATTGTCCCTTTGGCACCATATTTTTTTCCCATTCTAAATATGGAGCAGTTTGATATTCCCTTTGGTTTCTAAACTGATTGAGGTTGGTCTGAGAGAGGCCTGATTTAATTCCTATCCTCAGGTGTGGCCTCAGAGCAGTTTCCTAGGGGGAAAAAAAATCAGTCCTAAAAGATGATCCCATGACATTCTGATCCACCTCTAACTTTCTCTGGGAATCCCAGGATACTTATGGGGAACTCACCAAAGCCCCCACTCCAGGGCAGGGATGGTGGGGGCGGGGTGGGGTGGGAAATATGACTAATAATTCTTAACAATTTAGGAAAGTGTATGTGTGTGTGTGTGTGTATACATGCAAATATACACATACATTCAACTTGGGGCAAGTTGTCCACTCTGTTTGAACCTTTTTACCTGTAAAATGAGAGGAATGCACTAATGATCTCTAAGGCCCTGCCAGTTCAAAAATTCTGTGGTTCCTCAAGCTAGATCTCTTTCTTTTACTGCCCTTCAAAATGGTGTCAGATGAAACAAAATTGTTCAGTAAAAAGAGAATATACTTTCAGTTTGGAAGAGAGGTTAAAAATCTAAATGGTATATTGTAAAGAAAAAGTTTATGTTAGACATAAAGTTTAAAGAATTTAATAACATTAATTATTAAAATGAAAGGTTAATGTGAACCCAAGGCCTTAAGTAGAAATATATACTTTTGTATTTCTGTCATTTAGAAGTAACCCAACTCAAAGTGTTGACTTATCATCAACATTCATGCACATACCTCCCCCACTGCATCAAAAAGAACAAAGAAATTTGCAAAGTAATTAGTCCCAAGTAAACTGTTATAAAGATAACATGACATCTTGTTGTGGTTAAAAAGTAAGGATGCTTCCAAAAGGTATGTGATTTTGAGATAGCTTACTCTCGTTACCAACTTGCGACTACTTGAATATTCAAAAGCAAAGAATAGCTAGTCAATTCGTACAAATTGAGCAATTAAATGTCCATTATGTTATTTTTAAAAAGAACAATTTTACATAAAACTACAGAAGTAATCTTAACAGAATAAAATTACTTCGTATTAATATGGAAAGCAATGTTAATATATGTGAGTATTTTGTTCTATCAAATACATAATGTATGCAGGTGTACTGTTCTCATCCATATACACAGAGTGGATTCAAGGAATTAGAGTAAGTCAAACAGTCCCAGTAATGGCAGAAACTATTCCAAAACGAGAAAGATCGATCAATAGTGGTCATATCCAATAGTCAGGTGGATAAAAGAGCCAAATCAGCATCACTGGTCATGTACAGAATAATTATGTTCCAAGGTGATAGATTAGCCAAGAACACTCAAAAGGTGATGTTTTTATACAGGCTTCATCCCTTGTGTCCTGGGAGATGAAACCTTGATGGCCTTACAAATTAAAATAAGTTGTTAATACATATTAAATATAATTTTCCAGTAATGCTTGAAAAGGAGGTCAAATTATATCAATTTCAGGATGCTGTATATAACATTGTCCAAAGGGAACTTAATGAATATACCATTTGGAGGAAAAGACCAAGTTTCAAACAACTAAAGCCAATATAAAAAGGTATACAGTAAGCTTTAAAAGCCCATTGACATAACAGGTTTATTTCTAACAAAATGGGCCCAGCCCAGAGCATGTCATCTCGAGTTGGGAAATTGCAACCAGAATCCAATAGCTAATAACTCAATTGTTCAACAAAAAAGCAGTTGTTGATAATTCAGAACCTGTAACCTGGGTAAGTTCAAGATGGGAGTCTAAATTAGGGAGGAAGATATGATAATAATACTATGTTCTAAATAAAGCAGTAAACTTAAACCCACAGAATCAATACCTCTGTAATTCATTTAGTAATAAGTATAAAAATAAGTCATAATAACTGGTAATTCTTGTGTATTTTTCCTGATTTTAAGGTACATGAAGCTCTTTTTAAAATATGATATGTAAGCATTTAATTTTAGCTAAATATTTAGAAGAACCTGAGTAAGTATTTTTTTATTAAATTTATTGGGGTGACTGGTTAATAAAATTATATAGGTTTCAAGTGTACAATTCAATAATATGTCATACGTATATTGCATTGTGTGTTTATAATCAATGTTTTTTAATTTGAGAAATTTATGTTTTGATATGTTAGTTTCATAAATAATGTCTGAGTTTAGAGATGTGTTGTCCAATGTGGTATCCACTAGCTACATGTGCTATTTAAATTTAAATGAATTAAAATGAAATACAATTAAACATTCAGTTCCTTGATCTCACTAGCCATGTTTAAATTAGGGCTGATGCCCACCATATCCAACAGCACAGATATAGAAGCTGTATTAGCTTACTTTTAGGCATATTAGGATATAGACTAACCAGCTAAGTTTATAAGACTCAAAAATGCAATAGCTCAACTCGGTCAGTCAACAGAAGTTCCTTTCTTTCTCATCTAACAGCCTAGAATTGACGAATCGTCCCAGTATAAGATTGGTAAGCAGAAAAGCAAGTTCAGCCCCATGAAGTCTCCAAGTACTTAGGTCCTTCTTTTTTGTTTTGCTACCCTATTCTGCATGATTGGAAATAGCTCTGCAATATCTTATCTGCATATTCCAGACTGTCAGATGAGGAAGAAGAGAAAATGAAAGGTAAGAAATTTCCTTTACAGAGAATGAATATGGGACATATCAGTTCCACTCATATTTTTGTGGCTGAAATATGATTGCAGTTCACATCTGATTCTCAGGGAGGCTGGGAAGGGTGGTCAAATTATGTGGCTATGTGCCCAGCTACAAGTTGGGCTGGGGAATGTTATTTCCAAAAAGAACAGGAGAATGTTTACTGGAGAACAATTAGCACTCTGCCACAGAGGAATACTGTTTGATGCATTTATTTTTAAAAGTGGAGCTTAGACCACATTTAAACAGTGGGAGATGTTCTTCTCCTTTAATAGTCCTTGGAAAGTAAAACTCCTATCAATGTACCTTCCATTGGTTATATAAATTCTACTGTTAAAACATTTTGTCCTGCTTGAAGCAGTATAAACCAGTAATAGAAAATATAGTTTCATTTAGAAACTCACTAAGAAGAAAATTTTGCTTTCTTGGCTATTTTAAAATAAATATCCCCATCCATTTTAATTTACTTAACTTCTTAATAGGGGAAAAAAACTCTTTAAGGGATAGTGCTACCCATAAAATCTGTAAAATAATGTACTCAGGTCAACGCTGCATAATTATGAGGTCATAGAACACCTCAGCCAAAAACAATAAAGTATATAATAAATTTAACAATACTACAGGCATGTTTTACAGATTAAACTTAAATTACAAAGTAAATATTTCATTTAATACTTAAATTTATGCAGTAGGAACTAAAAAGGATATTATGATTTCATGTACATGTGGAATCTAAAGAACAAAATAAACAACAACAAAAATGGAAACAAACTCATAGATGCAGAGAATAGTTTGAGTGCTACTACATGGGAGGGAGCGGTGAAAAAAGACAAAGGGATTAAGAAGTACAAATGAATAGTTACAAAATAGTCGTGGAGATATAAAGTATAGCATAAGAAAAATAGTCGACAGTGTTATAATAAATATCTAAAAGGGAAGAGGAGTACTAGATATAGTGGGATGATCACTTTGTGAGTTATATACATCTCTAATTACTATGCTGTACAACTGAAACTAATATATTATTGTATGCCAACTATAATTTTTAAAACTCATTGAATTGTACATTGTAAATATCAGTAACTAATTGTCCATTAGATTACAATAAAGCTGTAAAAAATATTGTGAAAAAGGATATTATTAAAATATACTACAATTTTTTTAATAAAAATATTTACCATTAAGCTTTAAGCCTAATTATTTTAATCTGCCAATGGGTTATTATATAAGATTTATATACTTATCTTCAACTGTACAAAATCATTTCTTAAAAATCACATACATTGTACATGAAATACTTAAATTTAATATTTTTTAGACAACAGAAATTAGTAAAAGGACAATAAAAATTACAATATAATAATTATCATTTCATAATTGTACCCGGAAATTCAAAAATGTGCTTTATAATTGCTGACAATAATCTCTTCTGATATGCCTTTGTTCAGATGAAAATGTATGAAGAATTTTATTTATTTATATGTGTTCTTTTTAAGATATAAATAAATTTCAACTGTTGGCTGAAAACATTTCAAAAAATCAAAACTGATAATTTTGCCTTAATAATAAAATTCCTATGTGTACTATTCATATGTGGAGTTATATTATAAACATTAGGGATCGATTGTACTGGCAAATCAATGTTCATGTTAGTCGATAGTGTCTATAAAGCAATTGTGTACATTTTATCATGTGTTAAATTGACCTTAAATAATATGTCAGATGCACTATTTTCAAAGAAAATGAGTTCTAATTTCTTCAGTCATTGAAGTTAAGCAGGCAGTTAGTGAACTCACTTTCAATAGCAATCAAAATATTTTCCCTTCCCAGTATCACTTATTGACATCTAAGAGGGTATGAGGATAGCATCTTCTTAATCAGTTTCCCTCATCATCTATTATTAGTTTTCAAACATTTTCCCATCTAGCCCATATAGCCCACTCACATGGACATCTCTACTCTGTTAGAATTAACTCCAACAATTTCCATCTCATGCAAGAAATAACATAAAGCAAGAGAGAGTGATATTTTATAATGATTATCTGCAGCTTATTTAAAAAAAATAAAATGCTTTACCTCTTTTTCCATAATATGAGGCATCAGATATCACGAAAAAGCCTCATAGTACAGAATATTTTTTAAAGCTGGGTTCAGTAGGTGGAGAAGAGCAGAAAGAAACTTAATGGATTTCATTAACCAATGTCACCATAATAAAAAAGAAAAGAAAAGAAACCTCTGTAACTGCATAGAAGAACTGACAAGAAATTGAGAGCAATCCTCAGAGGCCAAAAATGACAACAAGCAGAATCAAGAGAAGGAACAAAATGCTGATGCTGGTATCTGTCATGGGAATGTCTGCTGATCCTTAGAAGTCTACAGCTTCATGCCTACCAGGGTTTGTGACTAAAGAACAGGGATAAACCCAGGGACTATATCAAGTGAGAAGTTGGATCAGAGACTCCCACAAAAATAAATAAATAAATAAATACATTAATTAATTAATTAATTAAGTAAGTGATTAATTAATAAATAATCCCTGAGAGCTGACACCTCAGTGAGAATAAACTGAATTTTTTTAAATACTCCATACTACACTAGGAAAAAATAAATATTTGCTTATTTCATTTCCATTAGCTCTGGGCTAAAGTGGAATGATCATTTCTTCCGAAAATTCTTAACCAGAAGCCTAATCCCAGTTGGAGTTGAAATCATATTACTTGCTTCTGCAGCTCCACATAAGCCTTAGCCAATAATTTAAAGTGGTCATAAATTAGTACTATACCTTGGCACCAAGCAAAGGTATACTCAGGTGCTCTGGAAGAAAACACCTTAAAACCAAACTTGAAAGAATTACCATAGACAAACTTCCAAGGAACACACAGGCACAATTAAGAAAATCAAAAACATATGAGGAACCACCCCACTATGAGGAAAAATCAGTAGAAATAACAAACGACAAGCTCAGATCCACTTACATGTTAGAATAATCAGGTAAAGAATTTAAATAAATGTTTACTCTATTTTAAAAAACTGACGTAGAATATATATGTAGAAGAGACTTTAATTTTTTTAAAAAACTTCTAGAAATCAATAAAAAAAGACAACCTACTTTTTAAAAAATAGATAAGACTTGAACAGGAACAAGAAAAAAGGAGGAGGAGGAGGAGGAAGAGGAGGAGAAGGAGGCAGGGAGGGTAAGGGGATAGGGACGAAAAGAACATAAATGGCCAATTAACACATCAAAAAGTGTTCAGTATTACTAATACTCAGGTAAGTAAAAAGTAAAATCAGGGTAAGACTCCATCATCCACCGAAATACGTTGGCAAATATTCAGAAATCCAATAGTGTCAAATTTGATGAGCATGTAGAGCAAACAGGATCTCATAATCTTATATAAAACTGGTGAAAGAACAAATTGATACATACACTGGAAAAGTCTGGCATTTTCCATTAGAATGAAAAATGTTCTCGATGCTATGTTCCAACTATTTCACTAATGTATAAATACACAAGAGGAATTCATACTTGTATATACTTGTACACTACACAAGAATGGTTATAATAGCATTATTCATAATACCAAAAAACACCTGGAAACTATCTAAATGTCCATCTGTAGATGACAAACTACAACATATGCAAAAACAGATGAATCACGTGATATAAGCAAAAAATATATACATATAGTATACATAAAATCTAAAACAGGCAAAACTAAACTATATTATTCAGGGATGCATTTGTAAGTGGAAAACTATAAAGCATAGTAAGAAAATGTTTTATCAAAAGTCAGGGTAGTGGTTCCTTTTGGGGTGGGAAGATTATGGTGAGGAAAGGCAAACAGTATGCATTGGAGTGCTAATAATAGTCTTAACCAGAGTGGTGGTTATATGGAAGAATTTTGTCATTATTTATTAAGCTGCACATATAACATTATGTTGCTAATATATTTAGATGGTAATTCAAATTTATAAGTTAATATAGTAATAGGAATTTAAAACTTAGTGGTTTGGCAAAGGTCATTATTATTCTATGATTATTCTATGTCTCCCTCTACATTTTACAGTCTCCTTTGAAATTAGTTTGTGGCCAATGTGATTATTTCTGGCTAATGGGCTATAAGCAGAAGTCATATGTGCCCTTTCTGGTCTAAAGCACTTAAAAACAGGCATAAGTTCTCCATACTCTCTCTTCTGCTGTGAAAGGTCTTGAATCCCCACGTTGAAATAGTGAAGCCACAAAATATAAGCAAACTGAACTCCTGGATTCCAACTTGGAAGGCAGTTGTTCTGAAGAATTTCTCAGTGCATAAATGAGAAATAAAGTTCATGTTTAATGCCACTAAGAGTTTAGAATTTAAACATTTCTGCAGCATAGCTTAGCCTAGCTTAGCCTAAGTGACCATTACAAATGAGTTAAGAGCAAATCAGATAAAAATAAATAGAACTAAAAATATTAAACTATATTCTCTTCAGAATTTTTTTAGAGTAATATGAAGTAGAGGTAAAGAGACATGGAGAACAAAATGAGAAGGTCTAGTATATGTCTAATTACAACTTCAGAAGAAAATTTTCCACAGAGAATAAAGGGATAAATAAAATTCATAGAAACATTGGCTCTGGATCTTTTAGAATGGTTTAAAGAGAACATTCCTCAAATTCAGGAAACCCCAAGATATAATTCCAAGATAAAAAGAAATTCAGGAAACCCCAAGATATAATTCCAAGATAAAAGGAAACCCCAATATATAATTCCAAGATAAAAAGAAATCCACACCTAGACATGTCATATGGGGCTGTAGAATATCAAAGAAAAAGAAAGAATAAAAGGTAGCCAAAATTAAAGTCACACTACCTATAAAGTCATATTACCTATAAAGGAACAACAACTTAGTCTGTCAGCTGACTTCTACAAGCCACGATAACATCTACGAGACAGCAGAATAAAAAAAAAAAAAAATACCAAGAAAAACTATTGCCAAAGAAAAATTCTACACCCAGTGAAACTATCTTTAAGAACAAGGATAGAACAAAGAAATTTCAGACCTTCAAAAACAGAGAATTTACTGCCAAAAGATTGGTGGGGGAGTAATCTTTTGAAGCACATCTCACCTAGTTTCACAGAGATATATCCAAAATATATAAAGAATTCACACAACTCCATAGCAAAAGAACAAATAACCCAATTAAAATTAGGCAAAAGAACTGAATAGACCTTTCTCCAAATAAGATATATAAATGGCCAAGAGGTACATGAAAAGGTGTTGAACATCACTAATCATTAGGGAAATGAAAATCAAAACCACAACGAGATATCACCTCACACACGGTAGAATGTCTATCATCAGTAAGATAAGAGATAACAAATGCTGGAGAGGATGTGGAGAAAGGAGAACTCTTGTGAACTATTGGTAGGATTGTAAATTGGTACAGACACAATAGAGAACAGGATGGAGGTTCCTCAAAAAATTATAAATAGAACTATGATATGATCTAGCAATTCCACTTCTGGGAATATACATAAAAGAAAGGAAAACATTAACTCAAAAAGATGTCTGCATCCCCACATTTATAGCAGCATTAGTTACAACAACAAAGACATGGCTAGAACCTAAATGTCCATAAACAGATGAATGTATAAAGAAGTTGTCAGATATTATAAATATTTGTATATACATACACATACATATACACAATGCAATATTATTCAGCCATAAAAAAAAAAAGGAAATCCTGCCATTTGCAACAACATGGATGGACTTGAGAGCATTATACAAAGTGAAATAAAAAAAGAATGAGAAGACAAATACCATGTGATCTAATTTATATGTGAAAACTAAAAATAAAAACAAAAACAAAAAAAACACCCAAATTCATAGATACAGAAAACAGTTTGATGGTTGCCAAAGGTGGGGGGTGGGCAGCAGGCAAAAAAAAAAAAGGTAAAGGTGGTCAAAAGATACAAACTCCCAGTGATAAAATGAATACGTAACAGGGATGTGATGGACAGCATAGTAACTATAGTTAAGAACACTGTACTGTAGATTTGAAACTTGCTAAGAGAATAGATCATAAAAGTTACCATACACACACAAAAAAACGGGAACTATATATGATGATGGATGTTAACTAGATTAATGTGGTGATCGTTTTGCA
Organism: Pteropus alecto; assembly: GCF_000325575.1. Taxonomy (NCBI): domain Eukaryota; kingdom Metazoa; phylum Chordata; class Mammalia; order Chiroptera; family Pteropodidae; genus Pteropus; species Pteropus alecto. The sequence continues at coordinate 23,289,071 of NW_006434709.1, read as the reverse complement.
ATATATGCATATATCAAATCATTATGCTTTATATCTGAAATTAATATAATATTATATGTCAATTATACTTCAATAAAATAATTAGTTAGTGGAATGCAACATTTTCAGCAAAGCACAGTCAGCACTGGCCTGGGGACACTCACCACTACTGTGGCACAGCTCCACCACCACTGAAGGTGGGAACTCCAGCTTCTTCTGTTCTCCATGTAGCACCAAGTCATTGAACAGCAGTATCTGGTTCCAGGTGGGGGAGAGGGTCTGGGAAATGATCTGGAAGGGGAACCAAATGAATGAATGAATGATAAAATTCTAAACCCTCTCCTATCACTGCAAATGCTCTTTACCCTTCTCTATTTTTTTCTTTTCACTTAGAACTTATCACCTTGTAAAATATTGTAGAATTTATTTATTTTATCTACTGTTTATTATCTCCCCCACCAAAATGTAACCTTCATGAATGCCTTAGTTCGTTTCAAGCAGATCCTGAAATACAGATATGAAGGTAAGTAGTCCATCTGAAAGGCAATACCAGAAAGCATAGTGAGGGTTTGGGAAGTGAGACAGGAAAGGAAAGAAGGTTAATATAGTGTGCGATACTGAGCAGGTTACCACTAAAAAACAAAAACAGGTTCCATCCCACTGGGGTCCCTTGGAAAAACTAGGTGAGATGTGCTTCAGAATTATTTCATACTCCACTGCTTGAGGATCACTCATGGGCACTAAGTCCGCAGCATTTCTAGACTACCCACACGGCCAAGCTTGCTTCCATGGCTGGAGAACATCAGGCCAAGATGCAGGAAGACATTAGCATATATGGAACTGTCTGCAAGAGACCTCAAAGATAAGCCAAAGAGATATGATGGGCATGCACTAGCCTCCTTGCTGCTATGAAGATCTTTGAGTCTGCGTGTTTGGTTTTTGTTTGGTTGGTTGTTTTTTAATTTATGTTTTATTTAAGTAGAGTTGGCATATGATATATTAGTTATACTAGTTTCTGGCATATGATACTAGTTTCTGGCATATGATATAGTGGTTTGACATTTTTATACCTTACAATATGATCATCCCCACTAATTCTAGTAGTAATCCATTCCAAGCATTTTTAAATGTTTTAGAAGCAACATATTCTTGCCAAAATATCTTCTATGGTCCCCATTTCTCCCCTGCTTAATTGATTCCATTGCTCATTCCCCTGAGATGACCAGATGCTGGGAATGCGTTGTTAATTCTCTGTCCCCTGCACCAACTCTTTCATCCTGAGTCTCCCCCTGCATTCTCCCTTCCTCTGCCACATGATAACCAAGTATCATCGCCAAGCAAATCACCCAAATCTTCACAGGTCAAATTTCAGCTGACAATTCTTTCAAGGTACCCGCAAGCCAGAAACAACAGGAGAGCCACAAAGAAGAAAAAGGAGAGGCCCTACTTTACTCTGAAATAAGAATAAGCCCTAGCCTTGTCAACAGTAACTCAGGTAGTCCAGAAACTCCTCATGACTTTCAAAAGACAGCATTCGTTCTAATCTCTTTTCCTTTTTGCCAACATTAGGAGATTTTATTCTGTGCTGTGGGCTAGCAAAGTTAATAGTATCTCCTTTACTAAAGACTGGGTTAATCTTTGAACCATCTGTACCAAGTAAGCTTGTGAAAATTATGCTTAAACTTATTAGTAAAACTTTTTATTTAAAATATTAATAAATGATTAACAGAAGATCAACTCATAGATGGGTATTAGCTTATCTTGTCAACCCTGTTAAATAATAGATTTGTGTTTACTGCATTGAAAATCACTAAGTAAATTCATAAGCATTTATAACTGCTTGCTTTCTTAGAAAAATAGTACCTTCAGATGAATTAAACTAGAAATAGAAGTAAACGTGAATTCTCCTTATGTCAAGTGAATACAGACAAGGCTCTAAATTACTGTGATATTTGTGCAGCAAGAGGGCAGCACACTGGATAATTTGTTAGTATCTCCTATGAAGATGACATTCACCAGTGACATTTGGGAAGACAGTTACCATTTAAAACACTTTGAATATTTAATCTGAAGAAATGTAAAAAAAATTGCAGCTATCTTATTAGTGGGCTGTTTTCATTTAAATAATATAGTATAATACGGAATTAACCCAATCTAATTTTTAATTCTCTCTTCAATATTCAGGCCCACAAAGGACAGGTGTGACTTACATTGTAAGATATGATCATTGCAAATGGATTGAAATGGTCCAGTTTTGAACAGCGTCTTACACAGAGACCTACCACGTCAGAAGGGAATATGTTCTAGGGCTTCTCACAGAGAGAATAGGTCTGTAGTATTTGTTGCTGACATAAAATTTGTTGCTGACAATCATACTTTCCTTCAAACATTCTGTGTTCTAATGCTCTTTCAGTGTTTTTTATTATGTTGGGGATCAAATCACAGCATCATTTAATTTCACTTTTATCAAAGAAGGTATAATTTCAGTTGAATTGGTATGAAGAATACGCAGTGGTAACTAAGAGTAGAGATAGTAGAACCTACACAAGGGCATGTAGAAAATTTTATGCCCTCAAAATTTAAGACTGTTTTCATGAGAGAGAGAGAGAGAGAGAGAAAGAGAGAGAGAGAAAGAGAGAGAGAGAGAGAGAGAGAGAGAGAGAGAGAGAGAATTTTTAAGCACATGAGATCAATTCATTCATCTATTTAATAATAAAGATCTGTTGAGTGTTTAAGTACTATTCTAGGCACTTAGGATACGTTGGTGAACCAAAGATTCCTGCCCTCATGTAGCTTACGTTCTAGCTGAGGAAAACAAATAATAAATAATAAACATAGCAAATAATTAAACCACATAGAATGAAATGTAATAAGGTGCTCTGTGCCTATGGGATAGGGGAGAGGTAGAGTAGGGTGAGGGAGATTAAAACTGTCAGATTTGGGTAGGGATAAGAATGGTGGCCAGAACAAAGTCCATTGAGAAGGTGATGTTAAACAAAGACTTCAGCAAAGTTTTAATCCTTAGTAGTAGATCATTCACTGAATAGCCAAAAAGAGCTGAAAATTTTAAGATAGGTGTTTTGTCATAATAGTTGTGTCTACAAATATGTACCTATGTTTATTTATTTTCTCTCGATAGAAACAAAGCTTTTGCTGTAAGCATTTGATTTTACAGCTCTTTTAGGAGTTATATTTTTAATCTTTCATTAACAGTTATTTGTTACATCATAGATTGACCGGAAAATATGACATTTTAGTATCAGTTATTAATATTTGATCCTTAGAAAATGTGCCACACAGAAGTAGGTGATATATATATTTGACCTACACACTGAACCAGCACTGTGCGCCATGCTAGATATTGTGGATATAGCAATTTCAAATACACAATCAATGACCCCGAAGAATTTGCATTCCAGTACTATTAATTGCTGATACTTATTAATGTTCCACATGTGTTACTGCACCAGGTACCAATCTAAGTGGTTTCTACATATTAACTCACCTAGTCTTCATGACAAGATTATGAGGAATATCTTTTCTTTACTTAGGTGACAAAACTGAGGCCCAGAGTAGTTCAGTGACTTGCTTAAAGTAACAAAGCTGGTTAGCTGAAAAGCCAAGATGTGAACCAAGGCAGTGTGACAGTAGAGCTGACTCTCAACAACTCCTCTAAGAGAATATAGATCAGTAAACAGATATCTCAATAAGATAACAGAAAAACATTTGCAGATGACACTTAGATCTGCCTAAAATGGAGCGAGTATCAGCATCCACTTTTGAATTCTTGTGCCACTTTTCAGTGGAAGCCTGAATCTCGGCATTTATTTAGCACTGGTTCTGCAGCAAAGGTGGTAAAAGATGGAAAGACCTTCAAGCAACCTCAAGCAAAGTTGGGAGCGTGGTTCACATGTCATCAAGAGCTAAAAGAGTCCTCTCTGCCGCCATCCAACCAGGCATGACTCACACAAGCCAGAACCAAGTCGATTCTAGCGCTCTCCATTCTACCACAGGCAAATCCCCCCTCCCTCCCTCAATCCCCAGAAATAGCTCCCTGCCATGGACTATATTTAAGTTATGAAATTACGTTCAGCAGAGTCATGTGACTTTTGCTTTCTTTGCACATTTGCATGATTTTTATTTGCCTTTTTACAAGTATTTTCAATTAAAATTCTCCTGAGCATGAATACTTTATATATTCTATTTCTTAACTATCTCATATAAAGTTAAGAAATTTCCCCCAGTAATATTGTTTCAATATTTTTAACGAGACCTAGTAAAGCAGCTATAAAGTTCAAACAGCTTTAGAGGGGGGAAAAAGCATTAGAATTTGTGATCTAAGATTAACAAATAAACACTATTTGATCTACTTACGAGTAACAAATTAGTACTTTTTTATAATGGCAGGCACAGCATGATTAAAGATTATTAAACTTTAGATAAGGAATTTGTAAAAATAATAAAACAATATATTAAAGTTGACATTATCCTGTTGTTTTTTTTTCAGTCTGCTTTTTAAAAACTGTCTTACTTGGTTGCGGCTCAATAAAATAAAATTTCATATGAGGACAGATTCCAAGGTGCCACATTTGTCATAAATATTTGTGTTATTTAACATTTGTCATAGATCAATATGAAATAAAACTATAAGCAATGTTTTAAAAATAAATTCCATAGACTCTTTTTGAGAGTATATTACTTATATTTTCATGGTAATATCCAGTGTACATAAGAGTTAGCTTCCTGACAACCTAAACTACCCAGGATGTATCAAATTCAGTAAGGAAGGCTGTCACAAGGTCTGTGTACTTTGCTCCATAGGTGACATATGTCCCCCAAGCAAATTTCTTGGTGGACAAAACAAGAAAGTGTCTCAAGGAAGCAAAAACAACTAAATAGAAAAAATGATAAAATAAACTTTAAAAGGCTGGTAGTGTAGAATCATATTGGATAGGCACCAAAAACCCTTATATTTCTTAAGGACCTCACAATACAATAATCAACATTCATAATAATACACCTTAACCACCAAGAAGTGGTTAAATTGTACTCATTTTTTCACCACTATTTACCAAGGAAAGAGGTTTTATGATCTCTATTGAATGGCTGGAAGTTTTAAAAACTGGGTGGCTTCAGTGTCAATGTGACTAAACTCATATGGATCATTTCCCCTAAAATACGAGATGAAGCTTTTTATAATATCAGGGTAACTGATGAAGATAATTATTAGGAACACAACAATGTGGGTTCTAGTTTCTGCCACTTACTTTTGGCAGATATAATAACCTCCCAGAGTCCTTTACTTGTCATCTGCAAGAATTTGCTAACATCTGTTTTCCCTGCCAAACAAGATGTTTGTAAGGATTAAAGAGATTTTTATATGTGAACACTGTCAAAAGTAGAAGGAGCTTCCTCAATACAGGAAAATATTATCACTGAGTAAATTGTAATGAATAATTTATCTTTAATATGTTCATTAGGTCAATCTAGTGACATCTTCCATAATAAAAATGATAATACCTCGTTTTTATTTGAAGGCCATATGGCTAGTAGCAGTGTAATTAGGTAACACTGATCTAGCCAATGGTGACACAACACAAAAAATCTGGCTTCAGCATTGCCCTTACATTTATAGAATTTACTAAAAGTTCTTTGCTCTATATTTGAATTTGGACAAATTAAACCATTGTCCTTTGTTATAACAAACCCAAAGTGAATTAATGACCAACTTTCCATCATTGGATACCAGCAGCTATGAGACAATCCGTCTGCTTTAGCATTTTTAAATGAAATTTTTTAAATGAAAGGAACTCCTCCCCCAACCTCGGTTCCCTTTCCTCAAATTTCTTCAACTTAAATCTCTATCCCTTTTTGACAACATATCTCAGATTAAATGTGCCCAAACTGCTAATCATTCCTACTCCAAATTCCTCCTGAGAAGGTACTGGAAATGCAGAATGGAAACCAGATACAGAGCAGCTAGCAGAAAGGAGTGACGGGTTCTGTGGGGAGGCCATGACACCGAGGGAACTTGAGGGAACTTAAACCCAGACCTCATGTCAGCACTCTGAAGAGATCTTTGAGGACAGAGAGGATGAGGACAGATTTAAGAAGCAACATGCTTGTATCAGTTCTCTATTGTTGACATAAATTAACACAAACGTAGTGGCTTAAAAACACACACATTTATAATCTTACAGTTCTGTAAATTAACAAGCCCGACACAGATCTCACTAGGCTAAGATCAAGCTGACATATTTCTTTTTTGTAAACTCTAAGATCCATTTTAACGTCTTCTCCAGCTTGTGGAGGCCACCCACATCCTTTGATTTATGGCCCATTCTTCCATCTTTAAAGCCAACAATGGCAGGCCCAGTATTTCCCACATCACAGCACTCTGACCTCTATGCCTCTCTCTTCCATGTTGAAGGACTCTTGTGATGAGATTGGGTTCACCCAGATAATCCAGGATAATCTCCCCCATCTCAACATTAATCACATCTTCAAAGTCCCTTTTGCCATGCAACAGCACATATTCACTGGCTCCAACGACTAGGAGTTGGACATCTTCATCTACCACGATGCTACAGGTAAGAAGAGGCGACTTGACAAGAAGTTATCATTGTTTTCTTCTGTTGTTGCTCCCCTCAACCAGCTTTAAACAGAGCAGTTGAAGAGCTTAAAACATTGATCATATTATGTCTCTCCCTTGCTCAGACTCTTCCTACGGCTTCTTGCCCTTACAGGCAAAACTCATACTCTTTATCACAGCCTACAAGGGTCTGCATAATTTAGCCCAGTGTATTCTTGTACTGGGACCCATAGTTAGAAATTCACTTTTAATCATAACCTAGCATGTACCACAAGCATGTATATATGTCTAGATCTACAAACCAATATTTATTCTTACTATATACTATGCACTCTGATATTTTCAATTTTGATCCATTCTTTCGTTTATTTTTAATGCTGCATTCAACCCATTAATGAACTGTGTCTCTCGGTTTGGAAACACTAATCTGGCCCTGCCTTTCTCTTGAACTCCAACTCCTAGAATTGTATCTCAGAACTAGACACAAAGACCTCCTACCTCAGGAGAACCTCTGATGAAAATGTTTTCCTTGTAACTTCCTTTTTTTTATTTTCATTCATCATCACTATGTCATTTATTACTTCAGTTTCTTGCAAATCTTAAACTAATTAGAATATATTTTTTAAATTCTTTTACAATTTTTTAAATTAAATTTATTGGGGTGACCCTAGTTAATAAGATTACATTGGTTTCAAGAGTACAATTCAATAATACATTACCAGCAAATTGCATTGTGTGTTTACCACCCACCCAAAGTCACCATATATTGGACCCCCTTTACATTTACCTGCCTCTCCCCCACCTCTGCAACTTCTCAGGGCCTGCTCCCCGGCCTCACCTGGTGTTTGCTCGATGTCCCTTTCTCAGAGTCCTCTCCTGATCACCCCGTCTGTAGTAACGTCTCTCCCCACACACAGCATCGCTTTCGACCCATTACCTTGCTTTAGTTTTTCTTCGCAACACTTATTACTACTTTGCCTATTATTTCTTTGTTTTTCTCTCCCATTAGAATGAAAGGTCTGTTTAGAACTGTTTTGTTGAGTGATTTAATCGTAGTGCTTGCACAGGGCCTCCTAATACACAGGAAAAGCTCAAGAATTAGTTATAGAATTAAATAAGGGAAGTAGATGGGGTAAAGGGGGTCAGATTATGTGGTGGCAGAAAGAAATCTAACTATGGGCAGTGAACACATAATGCAATATAGATATGCCTCACTGTTAAATTGTACACCTGAAACTTACTGGATTTTGTTAACCAATGTCACTTTAATAAAAATTAATTTAAAAAAAAGAAAAAGAAATAAAATGAATAAATGAATAATAGGTTGGTAGAATTAAGGCTATATGGGTTATTAAAAGGAAATACTAGTATTATTACATTATATTTATATAATTAACTATAAACATTTGTAATTATCATTTATCGATAATTATCAGACACTGTGCAAGTCATCTTAAATAAGTTATTTCTAGCTGTCTCAACAGCTCTATGAGGTAGTTATTTTTACAAATGCGGAAATTGAAGCTCAGAGAGTTTAAGTTACTGGTCCAGGGTTAATATGATCTGTGAAAACAACCAATTTTTTTAATATATAATATTTGTTGTCGGGCATTGTTCTAAGCAGTTTATGTGGGGGGCTCTGTTATTATTCCCTTTTTACAGACTGGGAAATTCATAGGACTTGCTCAAAGTCAAACAGCTAGTAAATGGTGGCACCAGAAATCCAACTCAGGCAGTCTGAGACCAGAGCCCACGCTCTTGCTGCTTAAAGGTCCAAGCAGCAGCAGCAGCAGCAGCATCACCTTAAAGCTCACTAGAAATGCAGAATTTCATGCCCCATCCCAGGTCTGCATTCCAATAAGAGCCCCAAGTAACTCATATACACGGTTGAAAAGCTCTGCTCTAAACCATACTGCCTCTCAGGCAGGCAAGCAGAGATGAACAGAAAAAACTTTATGACAGTAGGACTATGACATAAATAATATTTTAACTTGAAGTATTACATTTAATACTTCTAGTTAACAGAAGTATAATCTGAAATAAAACTAAATTGCTGAACTTTAGATAAAGACTATTCTGCCCTAAATATTACATTCCACTGGATAAGAAAAAAGATTATAAAGTATATTAAGAAATTGAAACTAATATTTTTGCTTATTTTTAACCTCATGTCTCAGCTTTAGATCATCTTAACTGACTCTCTGCTGTGAAAGATGAAAAGTCAAAACTGCTCCCTTCTTCCCTCCTTCCTCCTCTTTTCCCTGCCTCCGCATTTACCTTGGCATTTTACTATTTTCTTCACAAAGATGTCTAATGTTTCCATTCTATTGCACCATCAAAATCCCCTATTTTTTTAGTCTTCATTCAGTATTACTTTGGGTCCAATGATGCCGTGTATGCCTTTACCACATCTCCATTTCTGAGCACAATATTTTAACTCAACCTTTGATTGGCTGGGTTTCAGTTTGTTTTGCTTTGGTTTTTGTCAAGTAGTGTTTTTTAAAAGAAATCACAGGTATCATATTCCATAAATTCTCTCATCTTTAAGAATGTTTACCTGCTGCCTTTCTAAACAAATGAACACTTGGCCAATTATATTACTTGGGGGTCATACATTTCTTATGAATTCTGTAGACACTGCCCCTTTGTCTCTAAAAGTTTCTTCCCACTCTCTTTATACTTGTTATTTGTGTGTGTGTGAAAAGAACAGTTAGCACTGGATCTACCCTTTAGCAAAATTTTAAGTGTGCAATACAGTATTGTTATCTTACTTTAAAGTTTCATGTGCACCACCTTATTTTATTCTCCTATCCGGGGACATAGTGAAAATCTCCTAGAAAATTTCTTATACTACTCTTGGCACAAATTATGTTATTTGAAAATTTATTACTAAAATAATTTGAATTTTTTTCTATAAAGGTTCCAGGAAGTACAAGGATTTCTGGGCAACATATAACATTAATGATAATCATGTAACATTTGTTACATGATTCATAGTTTACAAAATGTTTTTAGAAACAAGAGATAGAGCTATTCTCTCTTCTGGGAAAGCTTGAAGAAACCTAACATCAACTCCTTAGAGAGGTGACATGTGGCTTCCTCTATCTGTGGTCTCCCAGTGGAATCGCCTGACAAATGACTAAGTCAGCTACACCTCCTTTCTTGAATGTCTCATATGGATTAGCCATTCCATCTCTTCTTTTTAGAGGCAATTTCCTTTTATATGAATATCTCTCTATTCCAGTATGAAAGAAAATGTGAACTCTAAGTATGATGCGAACTCTCTTCCTACAACTTGTAACTTGTGTGACACTCTGCAAGTTGTTGGCCCTCAATTTCTTCACATGTAAAACTGAAAATAGAAACATCGATCTTGGGATTGGTCGGAGGGCCAAATAACATAAAGATTTGTTTATTCTCACATGGATTTTATTATGCTTTTTGCCTTCCTTAGGGTCCTCGACCTTATCTGTTATTCAAAAACAGAAAAATCCTTTCATGGGATCACCCTTTTAGGTTTAGGCACATTATTTTTCAGTTTCCATATAAACAGAGTTGTTGTATTTGAGGATTTTTAAATTATTATTTTGATATCTTTTTATTAGTAGTACCTAATATTATTATAATATGGTCAGAGAACATGATCTATATGACAGACATTTCTTAGAATATATTTAGACTTATATGAGGTTAATATAAATATTGCATCTGTGCTTGGAAAAAAATATGTATTCTCCACATTCCTAAGGGTCAGGGCTATATCTCTATATCTCCATATCTTTGAATCTATCTATATGTTAGACCAAGCTTATTAAATGTATTGTTTGATTCTTCCATATCCTAAGTTTTTTTCTACTTATCTGTTTCAAGAGAAGTCTACTAAATCTCCTACTATGACTGTGGCCTTTATCAATTTACTTATATTTCTGTCAGTTTTTAGTTTATATATTTTGAAACTGTGCTACTAAGTGTGCCTAATAATATAGTGCATTTGTTGTATCACTACACTGGGATAGCCTCTGGTAAACTGTCTCTTTTTTTCCCTAATATTGTCCTATAATTAAAAATCTATTTAGTTGGAGATTAATATTGTTATACCAGGTTTCTTTTGATTACTATTTGTCTAGTATGTGCTTTCTCTATTTCTTTTCTTTTGGTCTTTCAGGTTTTAGCTATGCTGCTTCTTAATAGAAGTAAAAAAAAAGGAATTTTCCTTTTAATCTAAAACTTTATATCTTTTCACAGAGAAATTTAGAGTATTTCCATTCTTTATAATTATTGCTATATTTGAACTTCCTTCTTTCATTGGACTTTGCTCTCTCCACAATCTCAATTGGATCTCAAATGCAGAGTTGAATCAATCGCATTCTTCACTTTACAGCAGATTATCACTAATTGTGCACACTCATTTTTGTTTTTTTCCCCATTTCCCTCCTTCATATATCACTCATCTCATGAGATTAGAAAACATCCTTAGCATGCCTAATGTGATTATAAGATATGTAGTTATGTTTTGAATACGTATTTTTTTCAATTTAGTAAATAGCATGACACTCTAAATCCCAATCTATTTCTTGCATTTCTTTGTTCAAGTTATATACGATTTTTTTTTTAAGATTTGCTTTCAAACTATGCTTGGACACTATTCAAGTAAGATAAATGCATCCTGGAGAAAATGCTAGGAGGTTATCATTGGAATTTTATTCACTTCAGAGTAGGTTTCCTTGATTACATAAAGCATACAAATATCTATACAATGTCCTCTTTGCTGAGTCAGAGAGGTGAAATGACCCAGCATTTCTTAATTACAAGATACCATAGTCTTGGAATTAGTATCTTAATTCCAAGATACTACAGTCTTGGAATTAAGGGTTATCAATTCTAGTCTTGGCTAATCTTTTAGTTAAGTGACTAAACAAATTTCAATTCATTTTCTTTTTCATCAGCAATGCTTATCAGCCTCTCAGGATTTAAGAAATTAAGTGATGTGACTTTTGAAAGCCCTATGGAATCAAGTTGTAGGAGGAACCAGATTCCTAGAGCTCTGAATGGGAAAATCCAAAAATATTATTGTGAACTAGTAATTAGAGATTAGCTCCCTTTTAGCCTCTGACCCATTCACTGCACTCTCAGCCTTTTGTGAAATGCTGAAATACTGGACGAGCACAAGGACCAGTGGAGTACTTGACTCAAACGGTCGCAACCGAAAACCTGGAAAAACCAAGAGTGGTTGTAATTGTGATTATAATCAGTGATCATAGTAAACATCACCACAAGAGACACCAGCTGCTAACTGGAGACAGAAGTTATATATATGACATAGTGTATAGTTTAATTTATCAACATATGCATTTTTTAAAATCCGGAGCTATAAATATATATACCATGAGCAAAATAGGCCATCTGTAAAGTTGCAGTTATTACTTTTCCTCTTGCTTGCTTATCTATATTTTCTAATTTTTCTAAAATGAACACAAAGGAATATGAATAACTTCAATTATCATAAAAATAAAACACTCGGTGTAACTGGGATCACTGTGCAGAAGCGACGCCAGAACATAGGTTTGTTACCATTATCTACTTACCCTTTAATGGGTTGCACAAAACTGCTGAGTACAAATGGTTTTGGACAGCACACTATGGATTAGCTTGTTTAGCAAAATTTTCAAATCAGTGAATTGTCCATATAAAAGTTGATTAAGAGGCTCACCCATCAGACTATTATTCCTGTGCGACAAGAAAAACAGTGCAAATAAAATAGATAGCTTGCATTGCTCTCAGCATTCATATTTGATCTAATTTTTTTAAATAAATTTTTTCCATTGTTTTGTATTCAGAAATATTAAGGTTCTTGTTTGTTCTCTTAGGGCTACCAAGAAGCATCATGCATATGGAAAGTTGCCAACCTTAAACTATGTTGCGTTTAAATCTAAGAAACTGAAATTACATTTCATTTCTCATTTTTCCACCTTTATTACCACTGTTCAATATCAAAATGCTCTTTGGAGAGTGCACGAAATGAGAGACTACATCCATTTCCAATAACTAACAGGAGAGTTTGAATCTCAACGAGCACTTGCAAAGGGCACAGTAGAAGAGAAATACTTTTGAGTGAATTACAATGTAAAAATTGCAGTATGCGAGAACTTCTGTTTGACAGTTTTTGACATAAAAATTATAAGGTATCCATGTTATTTCTCAAGGTATTCATTTTCTTCAAATTAGACATTGGTTCAAATACTCTTTTTAAATGGCATTGCTTGGAGGTATGCTGTTTCTGGAAAAGAAAAAAAAACATTAAGGTGTAGTTTGGCATTATCATTGGCCTGCCTAATGGCTTCCATCCGCTTTATACTCCAGAATTTAATGAAAAGGATTTTAGAAAACTTTCAAATCAACATGGTGAGTGGTAGAGGAGGTGGAAGGGTGGGTGAAGGATGGGGAGGATAAATGATGCATGCTTCTGGATGTTATTTTAGCAGATTTTCCCAAAGAAATTATTTTAGCTCATTCTTAGCTTTCAAGTCATCATTTGGAAAATACATGCCGCCTTTGAATGGAACATAAAATTTCAGACTAATCTACAACTCCTTCTATTAGAACAAAATAAAAAAATCTTGATTTCTGTAAATATCATATATAGGCCACTAAGTCCAAGAGATCTTCCCCAAGGCAACTGTGATAGGCAGAATTTTAGCACCATGAACTTCGCTCCCTGGTGTTACTCCTGTGAATATGCTACCAACATTGTTACATATTTACATGGCAGATATACTTAAGGTTACTAACCAGTTGACCTTAAACTAGGAAGATTGTCCTGGAGCATCCCGTAAGCCTAATCTAATTACTGAACCCTTAAAAGCAAAAATCTTTCTCTGGCTGGTAGCAGAAGAAGAAGTAAAAGATTCAGAGAATGAGAAGGATTCGATGTGTCATTTTTAACTTTAGAGGAAGGAGATCATGTGTTAATTAAATAAGGGCCCTCCAATATCACCCTGATACCAAAACCTGGTAAAGATAATACAAACAAAGAAAACTACAGATCAATATCTCTCAAAAATACAGATGCAAAAATCTTAAATAAGACCAAAGCAAACCAAATACAGCAACATATTAAAATGATTCTACACCACGATCAAGTGGGCTTCATCCCAGGGGCACAAAGATGGTTCAACATACACAAACTGATTAATGTGATACACCACATAAACAAATAAAAAAATAAGAATCATATAATCATATCAATAGATGCAGAAAAAGCCTTTGACAAGATACAGCATCTATTTACGATCAAAATTGGTATAGAAGGAAAATACCTTAATATAATAAAGGCCATATATAACAAAATCTCAGCTGACATTATACTTAATGGTGAAAATCTAAAACCCTTCCCTCTAAGAGCAGGAACAAGGCAAGGCTGTCCACTACCGCCACTGTTATTCAATATAAAGATATAAAAGGCATCCAAACAGGAAATGAAGAAGTCAAACTGTCACTATTTGCAGATGACATGATTCTCTTTATAGAAAACCCTAAAGACTCCACATCGACACTACTAGAAACAATAAGCAAATACAGTAAAGTCTCTGGATACAAAAATCAATGTTCAAAAATCCAAAGCGTTCCTATACTCTAATAACGAAGTGTCAGAAAAAGAAGTGAAAAAAATAATCCCTTTTGCAATTGCAACAAAAAAATAAAATACCTAGGAAAAAATCTAACGAAACATGTGAAGGACCTATATAATGAAAACTATAAGACCTGTTTAAAAGATATCGAAGAAGATACAAAGAAATGGAAGATATTCCATGTTCTTGGATTGGAAGAATCAACATAGTTAAAATGACCATATTACTTAAAGCATTTACAGATTTAATGCAATCCCCATCACAAGCCCATCGGCATTTTTTAAAGAAATAGAACAAAAAAATCATTAGATTTGTATGGAAGCACAAAAGACCCCGAATTGCCAAAGCCAAGAGAGAAAAAAGAATGAGGCTGGAGGCATCATTCTGCCCAATTTCAAATTATACTACAAAGTGACAGTAATCAAAATGGCAATGGTATTAGCAGCAAAACAGCATAGTTATATGGGCAAATAATTTTCAACAAAAAAGCCAAAAATATACAGTGGAGAAAGGAAAGCCTCTTCAATAAATGGTGCTGGGAAAACTGGAAGGCCAACTGCAAAAGAATGAAACCAGACTGTTGGGAAGAGGGAAGAGGTAGATGGGGTAAAGGAAGTCAAATACAGGGGGTTGGGGGAGGGTGAAGTGGGTAAAGGGGATCAAATATATGGTAGCTGAAGGAAACTGGACTCTGGGTGGTAATCACACAATAGAATATATAAATGTCAAATTATAATGTACACTCAAAAATTATATAATTGTATTAACCAACGTTACCCAATAAACTTAAAAAAATCTTAAAAAAAAAAATAAAGAAATGACAAACTGGTACAGTGACTAGCCTATCATAGGCATTTGATAAATGGTAGTTATCATTGGTAACTATTAGGAAACATCATTTCTTCATGTCCCTGAGCTATTTTAATAACGACGAATTCCAGTATCTCCTCACCCAAGCCTCCTTATAGCAACATCCCAGGAGAGCTATTTCTGAAATGTAAAGCTGATCTGTTGAGGCTCTGTTTTAAATGCTGAGTAGCTTCACCCTTTCAATAGAAATCCTATATTCTTGGGACAGAGTGGGTACCGGATGTCCCCTGCTCAGCACTTCCTACCACCACCCTTTCTCTGCTCCCTGCAGAGCAAGTTCCTTGCCATGCTTCACTTCCTCCTGCCCCCTGATTTTGGACATTCTGTCCCTGTAGTTGTCTTTCCAGTTCAACTGTGTCCGCTTCTTCAAACTGCTTTGAGAAGCCACACTCCCACCACTGTCCTGTGCCACTCAACTAACAGAATCCCCCTAACTGCTCTCTCCACTTTCCTATTTGTCCCTCTTCAGTTTTTTCTCTCAAATGCAGTCAGACTGGTTTTCACAGAAGAATCCATCACAATACTCTTCTTAAAATCTTCAGTGGCTGCCTTCCCATCATTCGAGTAAAATCCAACTCTGCCTGATCTGACCCCTCATGTTCTCCAGTTGCTTGCTGCTCCAGCCATACTGGCCAGCCTGCAGTTTCCCAAATCCTAAGCCCCTTCCTCCCTCCTGTGCACACCAGCCTCTGCTTTGTGAATGCTGGCACCCTGACCTACCACCCAGCTCAGTCTCCAGGGCCACTCTCTCCAGGATCATTTTCCTACCTGTGTAGATGAAGGGGAGAAAGGATAAGGTTCTAACTAGATGGTCCACTGAAGCAAAGAATTAACTGTGTCTTCAAAGGGCACAAGGACAGAACCGTGTTCTCCTTGGTATACAGAGAATCCAGGCAAATTGTCATAGAAACATTCAGTAGATTCTAACATCATCATTAGTTCTAGCTAGCCTAGACTGAGCAGTTACAGTGTGCCAGGGACTTCATCGACACTATCACCTTCACACAGAACCTACAAAAACAGGAACCAAGATTCAGAAACTAACTTACCTGTAGTTGACAGAGTCACTGAGCTGAGATTTGGACCTAAGCCACCATGACTCTAAAGCCAATCTTCTTTTAACCTTAGTGAATTTCTCTGACTGAGCAACACTTCAGCATTGACCCCTCCATATGCAAAACAGCCATGTCCAGGAGGATAAACACATTTCCGATGAAGCCCTTGGCCGCACAATAGAACAAAGCTAATTGGCCTCTGCAGAGATCAAAACCACAACCTTGTCTTAATTTGATCATTCTGTCACAGAAGTACTTCAGGCAGACACTTTTTATCAAATGGCTATCAAGCGTTTTATTTCCCTTCACATTCTGTAGGTTGCTCATTTATTAAAAGAGCTCAGCCTTTCAAAACAAGCCACTGGATAGAAGGACAAGTGATACCTCTATAAATTATCAAATGTAAAGGCTTTCATGGAATTTTCCAGGACTTGAAATGTGGGAGGTAGGGTGTTGGAAACCTATCTCCAGAGATGTGCAGAACCAGCTCCCAGGTCCTGGTCCTCAGGAATGGGTTATCCCCATAGGCCTTGCCATGTGCTCACACTGCCACCTGCTGGCCATAGTATGCATCTCCGCTTCCCCAGTGGTCCACCTGGAGACCTGCACATCCTGTCAAGCAGATAGCTCACACAGTTTCACCATCTTTTCACACTTTAAGGTATCATACTCAAGCGATTTTGATTTTCTGACCCAAAACTTTTTTCAGCCTGATAACAAAGAAAGGCAGGTAAGAATCTATGCATATGCTGGTGGTGATAGAGAGGAGCTAAGAACACAAGGGAATACTGTGTAAGGGATCCAGGGAAGCAGGGGTCCCCAACCCCCGGGCTGCAGACCAGTAACAGAATGTGGCCTGTTAGGAAATGGGCTGCATACCAGGAAGTTAGTGACGGGCAAGCCAAGCTTCATCTGTATTTGCAGCCGCTCCCCAGCGCTAGCATCACCACCTCAGCTCCACCTCAGATCATCAGGCATTAGATTCTCATAGGAGCACCGGTCCCAGGTGCCAAAAAAGTTGGGGACTGCTGCAGAGTTGTAGAGCAGGGAGGAGGCTGTGTGGGCCTGTGACAGTTGCTGGGAGAACCTGCAGAACTGGTGAATCCAGTTTCAGGACTCTCAATATTTTTTGGTCACAACTGTAATGACAAAACCTCCCCAAATCCCTTTTAAATATAGTGATGTACCTTCCTCCCTGCATATTTTCTTTTCCTATAAGCACAGCTGTGTATCTAAGGGCAGGAGGGATTTCCAGCTTGAGCACATAGTGCTATTATTTTATGAGGCCACAGGAAGAAGTCTTTCTTTTTAAAAGAATTTCAATCTTCCCTTTCGTTCAGTCACAGCATGAAAATAAATCACTATGCTTGAGCATTTTAAAAATTAAAGGCTTAGATGGCACATGCTGATCAAAAGCTGATCTTCAAATACCTATTTCCATCAGCAATTACATTTTTAAGCTATTTTTCCATTTTTCTCTTAATTACTTCACGTGGTATTATATAAATGCATCTCTCTCATTCCAAACTACATAGGATGCTAAACCCCATTCCTTCCGGGTAAATTTGGAATAGAAAGATGGGCTATAGGGCATTAGAGGTAAAAAGTCAGGGACCTATCCAGTGACCCTCCCCTCATATGTTTAAGGTTATAAATAGATTAGAATCATTCCCTGAATCTACTTTCTAAAGGAAGACACTGAAAGATTCTCGCTTGCCTAGATTTCCAGAATTTCCTGGCAATAGAAAAGGACCTGGAATTTCTCAGCCTCTGACCAGTTTTCAGATGTTCTACATTGTTCACGAAACCCCAGTACTATCTTCTGATTTCACATGCATACTTAAAACACATACAGCTTGTCATTTTCAAGGTAATCTCAATTAGTCCCATGGCCTCAAGCATGCTCGAGTGTCAATGACCCCCAGGTCTGTGTCTTCAGTTCTGAACACTCACCATGAGGTCTAGATCTATCTATCTAACTGCCTACTAAATACTTCACCCTGGATGTCCCACAGGAACTTTAAGCTCACTGAGTCTAAACTCCAGTCTTGGTCACCCTGGTGCCATTTCCCAAGCCCGCCCTTCCTTCATGTATTAATTCCAGTTAATTGCAAACCTATCCATTCAATTATGTACACTCAAACCCCAAACATCATCCAATACTCCCACCCTTTATATATGATAAGTGACAAAGCCCTGTAATGTTTACTACCTAATAGAACTATTTATCCTCCTCCTTCCAGCTATACTGACACTGTCTTTTTGTGTGGACTGTTAAAATGGCCTTGAAATTATCTACTTTTACCCGTGCTTAATGTTCTCCTTTTCATCCTTCACATTTAAAAATACAAAACGGATCACATCCTTGACACCACGATCACAATACATAAAAGGAAAAATTGATAAATTGGACTTGATCAAAATCAAACTTTTTGCTCTGAAAAAGATCTTGTTAAAAGTATGAAAAGACAAACTATAAACTGGAAAAAAGTACTCTCAAATCATACTGGCAAAGGATTTGTATCTAACATATATAAAAACTCTCAAAACTTAACAGAAAAACAAACAATCCAACTCCAAAATGGCCAAAAGACATACACAGACATTGCACAGAAGAGGATATACGAATGAAAAATAAGCACATGAAAAGCTGTTCAACATCATTAGCCATTAGAAAAATAAAAATTAAGACTACAATTAGGTATAACTACACCTAACAGAATGGTTAAAATAAAAAATCACATTCAAAGGAGGATGTGGAGAAACTGAATTACTAGTAAAAATGAAAAATGGTAGAGTCACTCTAAAAAATTGTTTGAGATTTCCTTTTAAAACCAAAAATGGACTTATACCATTAAATCTAGCAATTGCACACTTAGGCATATATCTCAGAGAAATAAAAACTTATTTTCACACAGAAATTTATATATTAATATCATAGCATCTTCATTTGCAATAGTCGAAATCTACCCAATATCCGTCAATAAGTGAATGGTTGAACAAACTGTAGCACAGACATAGCATGAAATACTACTCAGCAATAAAAAAGAATGAACTATTGATACAAGCGACAACTTGGATAAACCTCAAGGAAATTATGCTGAGTGAAAATTCAAAAAGATGTATTTTATGCTTCCATTTATGTGACATTTATGAAATGACATAATTATAGAGATGAAGAACAGATTAGTGGTTGCCAGGGGTTAGGAGTGGATGGAAGAGTAGATGAGGAGGCTATAAAAGGCTAACACGAGAGAGTCTTGCAGTAATGATACAGTTAAGAATCTGCCTGTATGCTGCAAGGGAGGAGGGATCAGCACAAAGATAATGGTGACTGTCCCTCCAGCCCTCACCCTGAAGCCACATGGCTTAGTCTTTCCTTGTGTGACTCTAGTGCTTCCTGAGCTGCTTCCCCTTCGCCAGAGCCCAGGGTATTCCTAGATCAGCTCATAGCAGCCCCACAGCTGAGGAGCAGCAATCTTCAGAAAGTCTTCAGTTTGAAGGTCTTGGAAAAAGAAAGAAAAAAGAAGAGCAGGTGGAGAAAAAAGGATAGAAGAAAGAAAAAAAAGATGACTTCATAAACAGTGTAGTTGCCCAGAGCTGCAGGACCTCTTATTATTTCATCCAGCATAGAAGGAACCACCTATGTACTCAAGAGTGTACCAAAATGAGTAGACCAAAAAAAAAAAAAAAAAAAAAAAAAAATGTCCCAAATGAAAGAAAGAACAGAACAAAGATCCAGAAAAAGAACTAAACAAAATAAAGACAAGTGATCTACTAGATCCAGAGTTCAAAACACTGGTTATACAGATGCTCAATGATCTCAGTGAGAACTTCAACAGAGACAAGAAACATAAAAATGGAGATAGAAAATAAAAAGAATTGGTCAGAAATGAAGAATATAATAACTAAAATGAAGACTACATTAGAGAGAATCAACAGTAGATTAGATGAAGCAGAGAACAGAATCAGTGATTTGAAAGTTAAGGTATCAGAAAACACCCAATCAGAACAGCAACTAGAAAAAATAATCCAAAAAAAATGAGGATAGTTTAAAGGGTCTCTGGGACAACATCAAGCATACCAACATTCGTATCATAGGGGTACCTGTGAAGGAGAAGAGAGAAAGCCAGGGATTAAAAACCTATTTCAAGAAATAATGGCTGAAAACTTCCCTAGCCTGATGAAGGAAATAGACATACAAGCCCAGGAAGTGCACAGAGTCCCAAACAAGGTGAACCCAAAGAGGCCCGCACTAAGACACATCATAATTAAAATGCCAAAGGTTAAAAACAAAGAAAGAATCTTAAAAGCAGCAAGAGAAAAGCATTTACCTATGAGAGAGCTTCCATAAGACTATCAGCTAATTTCTCAACAGAAACTTTGCAAGCCAGAAGGGATTGACAGGTAATATTCAAAGTGATGGAAAGCAAGGACCCACAACCAAAATTAATCTACCCAGCAAAGCTATCATTTAGAATCGAAGGACAGATGAAGAGCAGCCCAGACAAAACTAAAGGAATTCTTCACCACCAAACCAGTATTACAAGAAATGTTAAAGGGACTTCTTTAAGAAAAAGAAGAAAAAAAAGAAAGATTAAAAATATGGATAATAAAACGGCAATAACTACATTATCTATCAACAACTACTTTAAACATAAATGGATTAAATACTCCAATCAAAGGACATAGGGTGGCTGAATGGAGAAGAAAACAAGATCCTTACATACGCTGTATGCAAGAGACTCACTTCGGATTGAAAGAAACACACAGACTGAACGTAAAAGGATAGAATAAGATATTTCATGCAAATGGAAATGGAAAAAAAATCTAGGGTGGCAATACTTAGACAAAATAGACTTTAAAACAAAGGCTAAGACAAGAGTCAAAGAAAGATCTAGTAATTCTACTTCTAGGATTTTATCTGAAGAAACCCAAAACACTAATTTGAAAAGACATATGCATCTATATGTATTGCAGCATTATTTACAATAGCCAGGATATGGAAGCAACCTAAGTGTCTATCAATACATGAATGGATAAAGAAGAGGTGGTATATAGATGCAATGGAATATTATTCAGCCATAAAAAAGAATGAAATCTTGCCAACTGCAAAAACATGGACCTAGAAGTTATTATACTGACTGGAGTAAATCAGAGAAAAACAAATGCCCCATGATTTCACTTACATGTATCATACTTAATGAAATCTAAAAAAAAATTTCAAAAAATAAATGAACCAACAAATCAGAAACAAACTCATAGAGACAGACAACATTTTTACGGTTGCCAGATGGGAGGGTGAGTGAAAAGGAGAAAGGATTAAGAAGTACAAATTAATAGTTACAAAACTGTCATGGGGATGTAAATTATATCAGTGGGTATATAGTCAATAATGGTGTAATAACTAAGTGTGGTGTTGGATGGGTGCTAGATTTATTGGGATGATCACCTCGTAAGGTATATGAATGTCTAACCACTCTGTTGTATGCCTGAAAATAATTAAATATTGTATGTCAACTGTAATTAAAAAATAAATTATTTATTTAAAAAATCTTAATTGTAATAGTGGTTATACAATGCTACACGTGTAATAAAATTGCATAGCACTACATGCGCACACACGAATGAGATTAATGAGTGCATATATTAACTGATGAAATATGAATAAGCAGATTATACCAATGTGAATTTCCCAGCTTTCATATTGTACTATAGTTATGCCAGATCAGGCTGGGTAAAGACTATACAAGACCTCTCTCTGTTTCCTTGTATCTTCCTATGAATCTATAATTATTTCAAAATAAAGTTTTAAATAATTGATCATGTCACTTCCTTGCTGAAGTTATTTGTAGCTCTCATTATTCACAGAATGAAACACATTCACCTATGCATAACATATAAGATCCTCCATTCCAACTTCATTTTCTACTAAGCATTGTAATTAATTGTAGCTTTGCTGTCTTTCATTTCCTTACTGGATGTGCTAAAACGTCCACCATTTTTTAGACAATGTTTGTCTTTACTTCTGAGGTCATAAAAAAATGTATTCATCACCCTGAAATTTCTCAAATTTGCTGGAGTTGGATATTTCAAACATATTTCACAGCCATTTAGTAAATTTTTTCATGCCTAAGCCAAATTAATCTATCAAATAACTCTCTGTTCTGGATACTAGAGACTTGATGCAATTTCTCTAAAGAAAAAGGAAAGATGAGATACTGTGATAAGAGCAATAAATGAGCGAGAAGTGATGAAAGGAGTCCGCAGACCTAGAAAGTATTTGTACATTAATGATTCTGCTCATTTCACAGAGAGTGTGTTGGGTTCCTAGGGTTACCACAGACTGGGTGGCTTAAACTACCGCAATATATTGTCTCACAGTTCTGGAGGTTAAAAGTCCAAAATCAAAGTGTCAGCATGGTTGGTCCCTTTCGAGGCTTGTGAGGAACAATCTGTTTCATGCCCCTCTGCTAGCTTCTGGTGGTTTGCTGGCCATCTTTGACATTCCTTGGCTTATAGAAGCATCACCCCAATCCTTGCCTTTATCTCCACATGAAAGTCTTCCTATATATGTGTCTCTGTGTCCAAATTTCCCCTTTTATGGAAACACCCTCCTGACTCCAGTATGACCTCATCTTAAATAATTACATAAGCAATAACTCTATTTACAAATGAGGTCACATTCTGAGGTACCAGGGATTAGGATGTCAACATATGAATTTGGGGGGAAACAATTCAAACCATAATACTCACAAAACACTAGTAACCAAGAAAAACTCTGTTTCTTCTTCTATTTCAATGAATAGATAGTCTATATGTCAATCATGTATCTAGTACCAGAGGACCCACAGAATTTGATGTAGAAACTTACTGGGACTTTCTGTGAAGATCTTACATCATCTAAGAAGACATTTAATAGCCATGTGAGTGTGCGTGACATTTATTTGATGCCTTGCCAAATATGTAGATTGAATCATTCTACAATCAAGCTTCTAATTTTATGGTTATCATAGTCCAGTGTATATAGTTGACTCACCTTATAGCAGGCTTAGAGTCATAAATTATCTATAAAGAATTTTTAATGTGAAAAAAATACTTACTGGAAATCATCGTTGGTGAATAATTTGTTTGACTTTTATAATAGTCAAATGACTTAATCCAGGCATTTTAACCAATTGTGACATGGTGTTGTGAGAATAAACACTGCCTAGAAATTGTTTAGTGGCTTTTGGGGGGGCGGAGGGGAATGAAACAGACTTTCTCTAAGGAAATTCTCGGCACAATCTTCTTTCATCTCAAACAACCCAATCCTTTCATAAATGTTCAGTGCAGATGAGTCAATCTAACCAGTTCTTGGGAACCAAATCTGAAATTGTCTGACAACGTCTGGTACCTGATGTGCTCTGGATCTTGGCACTTCAGTCTAAACATCCAGTTTAACATCTTGCATGTGTATGTGTCTATTTCCTGCTGCATTTGATACAGAATTATCTGTGCTTTTTAGAAACATCCATCACCTACTCCAGGAGTTTAAATTTATATCAAGATGTTACATGAGACATCCATTCAAGGAAAAATTAGAATATGGGGAGGTTTTATGGGAAAATGTTATGTGAGACAGGGCTTGGCTGATATACAGGGAATATAGACTTGCAGAGATCACTGGAAATTGCATTTCAAAGAGAGAAAAAAAGAATTATGTGTGTGAAGTCAGTGTGTCATAAATGGCACAGCCCAGCCATGGAGTCCAGAGGAAAGAAGCAAGCAAACATGCCCAAGGGGGATAGAAAGTGAAAAAAAAAACAATCAGAAAAGAAGAGATCACTGAGGAAAGAGCTCTAGTCCAAATCCTAAATCTTCCGAGCCACAGAAATACAGGCTGGCACCATTATCCAAGAGATCCAAACTGGGGGAAGCAACTTAAATTCTTGGCACAAGATGGATCCAAGTCAGAGAGCAGGATGCTCCAACTAGGTCTGTGTAAATATACTGAGTGGGAACAGTTTGTCTTAGTGATAGAGACACCATACATTCCAGGTTATGTGGGGCAGGAAGTTTCCCTTCTCTGAGTTGGGGTTGAAACAGGGGACCCAAGTTGCTCAAACTACCTGAGATGGAGCCAAGGGGAACCTTGGGAAAGGATATGACAACACCAAGTATTTGTCCAAGTATTTGTCTAAGCACATGTGAAAAGCCAACAGCCATCATCATTATCGCTATCATCACTATGATCATCATCATTGTTATCACTGTCACGAATGCTTATGGAGCATTTATCAGGCACTACTTTAAGCACTTTACATAATATTAATTGATTTAAACCTCACAAAAACTCTATCAATATTTTTTCTACAGATGAGGAATCTGAGGCAAAGAAAGATGAAATAACTTTCCCAAGATCACTACCTAAAAAGTAGCAGAGCTGGGATTCAAACCTGGGAAGTCCTTCTCTACAGTCTATGTGAAACCACTATAGCCCACCCTACTCTCCTCATCGGCCAACAGAACCTTTTGCCTTGACTTTACTGTTGCGTCCTCTCTCTACCTTTCTGCCCGTAAACCCTGAATTCCTGCCACCTCCCATTGCCACTTACACTAACAAATAATACTCTGCACTTGGGAACAGAGCCAGATAACTTCTGCAGCCAAAGGAACAGAAGAGGGCCAGGCCAAGGGATTGTGGGCTAGACTGAGAGTCCAACTGGGTGACTAGCACAAGCCCATTTCTCCTTCCTCTTTGCTATAAATGCAGTAAAATCGCAATGAAAAAGGTAAAAAGGTCTGCAAGCAAACGGATTAATGCTTTACCTTTGTCAAACAACTGTCCTCCTTGCTGGATGCATTAGTCAGCAAAGGCTGCTATAACATAATACCATAGGCTGGTTGGCTTAAATGACAGGAATTTATTTTTCACAGTCTAGAGGCTGGAAGTTCACAATGAAAATGCTGGCAGGCTTAGTTCCTCCTGAGGCCTCTCTCCTTGGCTTGCAGATGGCCACCTTCTTACCATGTCTGCACATGTTCTTTCCTCTGTTCATGAATTCCTCTGGTATCTCTTTCCTTTTCTTATAAGGATACCATTCCTATCAGATTAGGGCCCTACCCTTATGATCTCATTTAATCTTAATTACCTCTTTAAAGTTTCTGTCTCCAAATACAGTTATGTTGGGGTTAGGGCTTCAACATATGAATGTTGGGGGGATGCAGTTCAGTCTGTAACCCTGGAGCTAAGTCATGTGACTACAGAGCTTATAAACCCAAGGCTGCCTTTCAGGCATGGCTGAAGCCTCCTCTAGACCAAGAGCTCCAGGTGAGTCTTCTCCGCCCTGAGGAACTCAGAGGCTGTGACAACCATACAGGTTCCCAAGCCACAATCATAGAGCTAGTTCACAAGGAAAGTCTGGGGTCTTCTGCCACAAATCCCAATATAAGAGCTCTTCAACACTTTCCTGCATATATATGTATCATTATTTAGAACATTCTTTTATTTTCATCTAATACACACTGATTTGTATATTCCATAATATGGTACAAGAACTTGGAGAAAAAATATGGGGAAAGCTTCCATTCCCTACCTTCATTAAGTTCATTGGGGAACAGAGCCACAGTCACCTTCTCTAGCATATCTCCTTTGCAGCCAGGAGAGAAATAAATTATACAATATCTGGTCCTCAATATTAATCAATACAAAAAAATTTATACTGTGTACAAATGCAAAGTACATTTTTTTCATATAGTAAAAGTAGACTTTTCTCCTTGATAGAATTCCATTTTTATAAGCTGAGAGAGAGAAGCAATTTTTAAATACCATTCAATTGATTTAAAAATGGCCTACTGCATGAATTTCACAACTTTTATACTTTTGCTAATTCCTGCAGAGTGCCTTAAAACTCAGTGGTAAGGCACAGTGACTGGACAGACAAAGGATAATCCAGAGAACACATGAGATACCACACAAAGCCTAGCTTGCAATGCAAACAAGCCTCTTATCTGTGAGGAATATGAAGCTCAGCCCCAATTTTCATTCATCTTCAGATCAATCACTGAGCCCATGAGGATAAGTGGTACCACTGCTGTGGCCACGTTTCCCTTTGTGTAGGAAACTGAAACAAGCAAAATGTCTAAAATTCAAGAATAGATCTAAAGCACAAAAGTCCCTAGGGCTAACAGCAAGTAGATTAACCAAGGGAAAATTTTTGGTAACAAATTATACACACTGTCAAATGGGAAAGCTAAAGGGTAACAAATTTTAGGTTGAGAAAGAAAAGAGAATTGTCAGGAAATTCCCAAATTTATGTTCCACATTAGTTTAGCGATTTGATTAACCTGCAGGAACATCTACCCACTGTTTAGCAATACAGGTCACTTTATAAATGTAAATTGTCCTTATTTAATTTTCCTGAGCTGGATTCCTTTTAACAGACCCATTCCAAACCATTCGGCACACACCGATGCCGCAATAGTCTTCCAAAACAGTGCGCCCAATCACATTACTTCGGAGCTGCCTCTAACATATAGAGCATCTCTGAGAAAATTAGAAAAATGGCACCTCCTTCAAGTTAAAAGAAAAAATATATGTGTATAAATTTGTGTCTGAATGCCAATCTGAACGGCTTGTCAGAGCCATACTCTCACCTGATCACATCTCCAGAGTGCCAAAAAGCAAATGTCACTAGCAGTATGCACAGTAGATGCCCATGTGCATGTACACACACACACACACACACACACACACACACACGCTCTGATCCCACAGTGCTATGGCAGGTTCAGAGTTTGGTAGGGGTCGAAATCAGGCTACCAAGATCGGCAGGTGAGAGGAACATTGCAGCTGTCAAGACAGGGTACAGTGCGTGCCAGAGGGTACATGAGAGCTTTGACTGGGAGAGTCTCTCCTGCAGCCTCTGGCACTCAGCTGAGGGCCCCAATTCTCCATCCCTGTCCACTTGCTCTTGAGTTAGTTACTACAGTGGCTCTCAAAGTGTGGTAGGAGGCCTTATGGATCCCCACGGTGCTTTCAAGGGACCACAAGGCCAAAAAATATTTTCATAATAATATTAGGACATGTTTTTCACTCTCTGTCTTTCATGAGTGTACAGTGGAGATTTCCAGAGGCTACATGACATGTGATGATCCCATCATTCCAAGGGCTAATGGAATGTATACTCCTGTCTTATAAG
This sequence comes from Pteropus alecto, assembly GCF_000325575.1. Lineage (NCBI taxonomy): Eukaryota > Metazoa > Chordata > Mammalia > Chiroptera > Pteropodidae > Pteropus > Pteropus alecto. The sequence continues at coordinate 23,261,764 of NW_006434709.1, read as the reverse complement.
TTTTGACGGTGTTAATCTCTAAGACAGTAAATATCAAAAGATATGACCCATATAAACAAATGTTCTTTGGAATCTTCAATCATTTCAAGAGTAAAAAAGTAGTCTCAAGACCAAAAAGGCTGTGAACCACTGAGTATGTATCTACAGTGTGACTAGCACCCCCTAAGAAGTAGCAGCCACATGTAGTGGTCATGATCACTCCCCTGCTCAAAACCTGCACTGGTTCAAGAGTAGTGAGGTAGCATCATATGTATCCTGGTTTTGGAGACAGATCTATGTTCAAACCCTAGTTTGGCCACTTAGGTTATGTGACCTGGGCAAGTTAATCTTTCTGAAGATGAGCATCGGTAGGGGCTTAGAGCAGCATTTTAAATTCTCCCCATTCTCCATCTATCACTCTGGGATTCTCAACCAAAAGAAAACATACATACCCACAGGAACCAAAAGCCAAATGAGAAACAAATACCAATTTTATTAATAAAATACCAATTTTATCAAGGCTTCCTCTCCCCTGTTCTCTTAATTCTAGAATGATCAGCCGTCTGAGCAGATGCCTAGTCTACTACTTCCCAAGCTGCCTGGACAGCATGCCCAACCTGCCTTACCCATACAAGCACTAGGAGAAGCTCATGGATGCCGAGGGAAGGAAGGGAAGGTGCAGAGATGAGAAGAAAGCATTTCATAGTCCTGTAATTCCATCCCCTGGGGACATGACCCAAGGAATATTTCAGACACTGACCCATAAGATTATTTTAGCTATTTTCCCTTCCGTAGGGAGTAGTGAGTAGTAGATTAGCGTAAAAATACTAAAATAGCATAGATGAATCTCCTATTCTCATTAGAGATTAGAACACCTCATGACTGGAACATATCAGTCACTCAAGAAGTGATCATGAATAGCAGCATCTGCTGGGGTTAATAGGAAAAAGTCTGAAAAATAAAAGACCTAAAACATGTATAGTGTCTGTTTTCCATCTTTACGTATGGGAGCAGAAAAGACCTTCTCCCAAAGTTGGTGTCCCTTTGCTGCCGTCCTCTAGCCTCTGATTGTGCATCTGAAGCCCCAGGTGCCCAGCATCCTCTGATGCTTCCAATTCAGTTGAATGACAGATCTTTTTACCTGAAAGTTCTACTGCAAGGTCCAACACGGTGGTCAAGTTCATGATAGACAAAGAAAATCATAGCTTCCAAATTATTTGCTGAAAACAAAGCAAAACAAAAACAGTAGCTGCTATCTCCTGTTATTAGCATGGCCTTAGTTTAGTAACTGAAGAGCCAGGAAAAGATGTGAGACCTATAGAATCCATGTAAATACCTATGGGTCCCGGCCCTGCCAGTTAGGGGCAATGAAGACAAGAATTAAGAATCAACTCAAATTTTAAATTGTTTAATTGACTCCCATCTAATGACAAAGTAACCTGGGTAGGAGTTACAGAATTTCATCTCCCCAGATCAAACAATAAAGGTGAAATACGTCACATAAGCATTAAGAAGGTCTTAATTGGACTCCAGAGACATAGGCACAAAACAAATGGCGTTTATAGGTCAAGGTCTTGGGCAAGTTTCAAGGTGGCCATAAGGAAAATCCTGAAAGTCTGCAGCCCCAGCTCCTGCCCCAGCCCCAAATCTCTAGTCAATTAGCTTTCTCACCCAGCTGAGAAGTAACCTCAATCTACCCAAGATGGTGACCCTATCCTCAATGGGTAAGGGTTTTTTAATGTCCAGAAGATTGAGAGATAGAGATGATAAAGTAAACAAATCCATGGTATCGATACTTTCAAATTGTTTAGAAAATCTAGCACATCAAAGCATCTGACTGATAATCAATTAAAATATATAACTGAATAAAGTATGTAATTGAATAAATGATTTTTAGACTTAATGGTTTAAGTTGAAAGATATAAGTTTGCTTATGTTTGTATATACTATTAGAATATAAAAAGAACTTGAGATTTATTACATTTATAAACTTTATGAATTTAACTAGAGCATTTTAAGTACTTAGAAGTATTTAGGTATTATAGGTATTATAGGCATAATACCTAAATCACTTATTTAGCTATTTTCTTAATAACTTATAGTTATTAAGAAAAGCAAAGCCATTAAAGTTTAAAATATTTAAGACTATAATTAATCGAGTTAATAAACGCAATTGGTAACATTTACTAAATTTTTAAACACAATAATAATTAGGGGTTGAATGTAACAGTTCAAATAAAAATGTTTTTAATTTGAAATTTTAACACATCACATTCTGATTAAAAAACAAAAGTAACTGCAAATACTCTTCTGTGAAAGACATCAGTTCCCAGTACCACTAAAATGCACATGACATTTCTGATTCTGTGTTTCCTTTGATTCTGGGCTCTTGGCATTTGGTCTGTTACAGAACATAACCCTGATGCATAAAGAGCCAGCTTTTCAGAAGAGGAAGAATCATTTACATGTCAAATGTGAATCTATTTCCTTACTATATTTAATCTCCAGAAATGGCCTCATAAAATAATAAAAGTCACAGTTCAAATTAGTATGTGATGCTTCGTTCCATTATCAAAAACCAGTACTAAAGAATTTACTGGCCAATAGAAAGGAAACTCCTTTTCTGCTTGGTCTTTAGATTCAGGTAGATCAAGTTCTGGTTGTCTATATTTCCATCAGTATTAATCAAAAGTACACAGAGACTCCCTCCCTGTCTATACAATATTTTAGAAAGATTAAAATCCATGGTTGCAGAATCAATTGTAAATATTTACAATCTGGGCTCTATATGGCTGACAGATGGAACAGAGGGAAGAAACATGCAGAATGTGGCAGTAAAGTAAAGCAGAAATGGTAACATTGTAAAGTAAGGAGTCAAGAGATATAATTGAGATAGTACTGAAGATGAAGAATCAGAATTAGAACTTCATCTGGATTGGGTGAATTCTTAAATGTGGTTTTCATTTCTGATCTGAATAAATTTGTTCTTCTATGGGAAAACATCACCATGATTGTAGTAGAGACTCATAGGGAAGAACAAGTCAATATTAAAATATTTATATTCCCTCAAAAACAATAGAAATAGAACTTTAGGTGTATTATTTAAAGTTATAAAAGTAACCAATAAAAGAACTGAAATTATGTACATATATAGAGATATACATGTGTATGTTTGTGTGTATCTAAAAATATTAGGAAGAGGAAGAGAATGTAGTGTATAAGCAAATTTAGCTCTCATTATATTTATTATAATATAATAAAAATTATATATATTATGTATAATAAATACATGCTATATATTATAAATCAAAAAAATATAATCGGGCACACATTACCTGGGCCATCATTGTCCAATGTAACAGCCAGCCACTAGCCATATGTTGGCTATTGAGCACTTAAAATGTGTCTAATCCAAATTGAAATCTGCTGCAAGTATAAAATATACAACAGATTTTGAAAACAATATAAAAATGTAAACTATTTCATTAATAAACTTAATTTGATTATATGTTAAAATAATATATTGGATATACTTGGTTAAATAAAATATATTATTAAAATAAGTTTTATGTGTGTATTTTTATTTTTAATGTGGCTACTAGATAATTCTAAATTATATATGTGGTTCAAATATTTCTATCACACAGGGCTACTCTAGAGTTTTGCATTAAACATCAGAAGAACTAAAAATACAAATCACGGATTTGGCCTT
>NW_006434709.1:23239360-23258014 GCF_000325575.1 Pteropus alecto | reverse complement strand
ATCAGAAACTCTTCTACACTGTTTGAATTATCTTAGGCATACATTACTTTGCAGAGAATTTGAAATCTTTAAACAAATTTAAAATGAAAGAATAGCATCATAATGAGAGAAAGTAAATGAGGCCATAGATAAAGGTTAAAAAAAAAAAATAGCAATGGAAGGACACCAGAGTAGAGGAAGGGAATGCAGTTGGACAATGTCCATATGCAGGACAGAATCACAAGGCCACTCTGTGGGTCAGCGTGACAACATTAGGAATCATTGTGTTCAGGTCTCTGTCAGTAGCTTTAACGAGTAAAACATATTCACCCAGCCTCATTTCAGTTCATCTTTGTTTCTAGTCCTCGCTTTTATATAGACTAGTAAGATTATGTTTCTCTCAGCCCCAGAGCCTGTCACAGCATCTTTAACACGGTGGTAAAAATCATGTTTTTTTCCAATTTCCTGATGGCCCTTGGCACCCAAAGTGACTGTGAGGTCCCAAATCAACATCTCCTTCCTATAACTTCACTCTCTTCACCAACAGGAAATTCACTATTTCTAAAAGAATCTTCCTTAAGCAAGCTCTCAGTTGTACATAGCTAAATGTGTAGACCTTTGAGTGTACAACATTTGGACCTTTTAATGTTTTCTTACACAGTAAACAATATCCCAGTGCCTAAAATAGTAAGAAGGTCAATTCACACAATACACACTTTGTGCAACAGATATTCTTGAGTGCCTGCTTGTGCCAATTTTGTTCTAGGTAGAAGGGATAGCAATGAGCAAAACAACATCCTCTGCTCTCTTGGTACTTACATGTTAGTGGGGGAGACAAATAACAAATGAATAAACAAATATATACATATATAATTTTAAGTAATTATAAGTGCCTTTAAAAATATTTTTATGATTGTATAAGAAAAAATATGCAGATTAATGAGATAGAGGGTGATGGGATGGGATGGAGGTGACTATTTTAGAGATTGCTTATTGAGGAAGTGATACTGGAGGGAACACTTGGATGGTGGGAAGGGCCTAACTATGCAAAACTATGGGAGAAAGGGAAAAGATAGTCCATGCAAGGAATGGCAATGTCAAAGGGCTTCAGTTGGGAAAGAACTCATAGTGGCCAAAAGCAGCACGTGGAACTAGAGAAGAATGAGTGAGGAGGAGAGAGGAGAAAGATGAGGTACGGAAGCAGCTCATCTCATATCTTATAGGGCCATGTGGGCCCTGGTAGAGACTTAAGATTTTATATAAAATACAATAGATTCTACCAGATGGTTTGGAGCAGAGAATGAATTAACAGGGCTTTTGACTTACTAATTTCCTGGTGGAATTATAAGTAAATAGTCAAAAGATCCTTCCCTATTTTCCCTCTCCACTCTTAAGATTAGTAAAATAAGATTTAAACCAGAATTCTTTATTCAGCATAAATTTGAAATCACATCGGATTGGCAAACAGCTTGATTGCCAATATAAGATTGTGTCACTCTCCACTGCTCTGCACCATTTGCAGAATTTAGGTTTCATATCTAATTTCTTCAGAGTTAACAAGCATTTATTAAGCCCTTCCTGTAGACCCGAACTGTGCTAGGCACTTGACTACACCTTCTTATTTCATCCTCACAACAACCCTGTGATAGTGGTAAGATTACCCCACTCCATATTTGAAGAAACAGGCCTGAGATTAAATGACTCGTTTAAGACTTTAAGCCAATAAATGACAGAGCTTGGATTTGTACCCAGCTCTCCTGATGCAAAGTTCCATATCACATTGTCTTTTTATGGGCCTCTTATCAGCCACAATGAGTTTTTTCCAGCATTTTAAAGGACAAATATCAAAATGAATAATCTACTTGAAGGTAAAAAGTGGTAACCGCTGTCAGTTCTTGACAGTAAAATAGAGATTCAACAAAGTAGAATAATTTGCTTGCAATTATGCAACTTGATAATGGCCAAGCTGGGATAATTAGATTTTCTTAAATGTTCTCATTATTATCCAACCTCATCTTTGAAAATTCAAAAGCAGAAAGACATAAATTAAACCTAAAAATGAATATGGGTGTCAAAGTAATAAAGGTTAATTAAGCTTTAGATATGCTCGCAAAAAAAAAAAAAAGACTGTGTAACATCTGCAAAAATGAAAACATTCAGAGAATGCTTCCAAAGTAGAGATTGAGAGAGCATATTATAAAGTAGAAGCAAATGAGTGGGTAGAAGGACATGGATAAGCAAGAAGCTTGGTACTATCTCAGGCTAGTACATCGATTCTATTGAATAATTAAGGTTTCTACAGATTAGTCATTATAAACTGTTTACGAGGACAAACTATACTTTATATTGAAAACTGTGTTTATCTTGTGATTTCTCAGTAAGATTTGTGTCACATTGATTGGGATAGATCAATCTTGAAAAAAATGTATGATATCTTTATTAAGACTTATAAAAATAATATATTGTATATGGCTGCTCATACCACTCCACTGAAGCAATGTCACTGAAGTAAGTCGAGAGGAAGATTCTATTACAGTCACACACGCTTTACTGCACTAATGTTTTCCTTTCAATTTTAAGCTGTATTGGAAAACAAAGTGGACCCTTCAGGAATCATTTGTTTTAGCATTTGAAAAAAAAACATTGATTTTTAACGCTGGAGCATATAATCAAGTTTTAGAAACATTCACATCAAAATGATCTTTGAAAGGCAATTTGTCAGTGTTTCATTCATCCAGCCTCTGAACATTAAATTTTTAAAGTCTTTTTCCCTGTTTCTCTATCTCATATATAAAGTAATATCCTTTAGAATTATGTCATTACTTTAAAATTGCCAACTTATTTTATTTTTATTTCTTCTTCCACTTACGAAATTAAAATATCTATGTAAGGTAAAGAAATGGGGAAGATTTTTTTTCTTTAATTAGAATGATAATGGCTTTGAGGTCAAAAATAATTATGGAATAATTAAAAACAACTAAATGACTCAGGGACTAAGTCTTCTTGCATCTTATAATACTGTCATTCATAAAACATGTCCTTTTTCTGAAAGGGAAAGAAGATGTGGAAGTTTGTACAGTGGGTTTTATGGCTTGGGCCTATAAGTAATACATATTACTTCCGACCATATTTCACAAGACAAAACCCAAGCCTATGGCCCCAAAACAACTGTAAGAGATAATGAAAAATACAATCTTCCTATGTCCCCAGGAAAAGGAAATAAAATTTATTAACATCTAGCAAGTCTCTAACATACAAAAAGAAATTAAATTATACAATGATAAGGTTTACTCAGATTTCCTTGTATAACTTCTAAAAGTAGTTCAAAGCTTGATCCCAGAATTCATTTATGTGTATACATATTTTTTAGCCTTGTAAAGAAAACTCATGAGCAGCTGGCACAAACGGAAAGTATTAAATATTGACATTCTAAGAGATAAATAAACCTCTGAATCTATGGTTCGACTCAGAAAGCCGTTTTTTAAAAATTGATGAAGATGAAGTTCTGGATACACCAAACTTGTCTAGTACCAAGTCAAGCTCAACCATAGACAGACAACCTCCATCCACTCTCAACTCCCATTCTATGGTTAAATTTAGAGAATAGCATCCTAAATGTCGAACTATGTTGTCGCAGCTAAGTACGAGAACAATTAGAACATTGTAGAAAAAACTAAAATATATGCCAACCCCGTGATGTCCCTCAATTCACTTAGCAGAATAGAATTAAAGTGTCAGACGAAAGCAGTGTATCCTGGTACCATCAACAGGACTGCGAATGGTGGACACAAATCAGCATTTCATTTCTATCCTTGGGCCTACTTTCAGATTCTGAATTACTTCAGTACCCGAACTAGTAACAGTGTTTTCTGGAGAATGGAATTAAGTAGCTAATTATAACTTTAATAGCAAAATGTGCAATGCCATAATAGATATGCTGCCTCTTCAAGTAATGAGTCCTCTCTCACTAGAAGGTTCCAATAGTGACTGCCTGACGGAATGCTGGAAAGGGCTTCATTATTGAGTGTGAAGCCTAAAGGACAGCCAATTAACTCAATGCTCAGATTTTCAAATTCCATGCACTTAAATCTCTCTGCTGTTTTTTTTTTTTAAGTTGTTTGCCAACCTACACCTCCAGCTCTGTGTCATCAATGTCCTTAGTATAATGATTATGTAGGAAAGGCAAAAAATAAAATAAAATAAACTAACTAAAACAAAAATTTTGATCTTAAACTACAACCTATATGTGGTATGTTTCACTTTCTTCAAATAGCTTGTTTTACTAGCTATCACTTTCTTATAATAAGCAAATCCAAAATATTCCACTTAAGTCATCTTTCAACTCAATAGAGCATTCAGTTTTGCCACCTAAAGGGATATTAAAGGTAATTTATATAGAGAAATGGAAATAGAAAATGAAGGTACAACTATGGTGAGCCATACTTTCGAAGGTATGGTTTTCAAAAATTGTGTGTAAAAATCCACAACTACTAATTTTTAAAAATCTGGGTATACAATTATACCCAGAGTACCACAGGTTGAATCCTCATGTTTTTAATGGTTAAACCAGGTTAAAACTAGAAATGAGAGAAAAGCTCAATCTAAAATTAAAAACAACAACAACAACCTCAGAAGGCTAGAGAATAGTTCTTGTTACCATCATTGGAATTAAAAATTCCAACAGGGCAAGTGTGGCCATGACCATAAATTAAACTTGGTGTTTCTCGCTGACTAAACTCTACATGTTGCTGTTAAAAATGCTTGTTTCTTATCTAGCAAAACATCTGCTTTTTGATGCTAAAAGCGGGATCTGAGGGAAGTAGTGATCTTTCCCAAGGCAACTTGATTAATAGTAGGCTTCCAAATTTTAGCTAAAAGACATCTTGATGAAACCAGCAGTACTGAATAATTGTTTCCACAAATAATCTTGATATATATTTCCTTCCTTTCTCTCCAGGATTTTAGACAGTGGAACTCTGAGATGTACTGATTTTCTTCCACACAACTCTTGCCCCTAATAGGTATCTCACAAGTTAACAGTGTTCACCAACCACCCACACACCTGGGCCAAACATCCTTGCTCACTGGTTCCTAGGAATTTGTAAAGAGAAATCATCTGAATGTGGAAAAATAATAAACAAATGAACATACCATTAAAAGAAGGACTGAAACATTTATTTCAAAGAGTTAATTTTATTGCAATATAGTGAAAATTCAAAAATAAAACTATATTCTCAAATACACAGAGTTGGGCAATTGAGAGCTGGACACGATAAAAATTACTGTCAAGGTTGAATAATCTCTATACAAGGTGAGTAGAAGATATTTCAAGGACAAAGCAAGTCGTTTTTTTTTGAAATGGTAGAGCTGATGGGAGCTTAAAAAATGAAATAAGTCCTTAGAACACATCTAACAAGGTAAGGGCAGGAAAATTGAAGATGAAAAAGAGAGAGAAAAGGAAATAGAGAAGAAAAAAGGAAAAAGAGAAGATAGAAAGTCTGCTGAATTAGAAATTAAAAGACCTGAATTCATATCGCTGATCCCTCTGGCCATGTAATCTTGAGCAATTCTTATTGTCAACATCATCATCATAACAGCTAAAACTTATAGAGAACTTACTATGACCTTGACTCTTTACACAGGTTATTCCTTTTAATCTTCACGGCAAACTTAACAAGCAAGATCCTATTATCTCCACTTTATAGATTGAGAAACAGATTCAGCAAACTCAAATAATCATCCCAAGGTTTCACAACTAGTAGATATCAGAACCAGGGGTTCTCCCTGTTTTGAAAGCATATGTGTAATCTGAAAGCACCTATCCTTTCCACAATGATAGGGTACCTCCCAAATGTAACCTCTCAGACCTTGACTCCCTTCATCTAGAAAGGGATTATTATAATTCATTCTATAGTCACATGAGGATGTGTATCTGTTGTCTTTTGTCACAATAACTTAATTTGTTCTTTCTCCTAGGTCTCTAAGAAGACTAACCAGTCAGCTGATTTCAGCTGGACAGTTTTAATGGTCTGAGCATGTGTCTGATTGTCATCTGGCTGTTGGCTGATTTAGCGTAGCACCAGAGGGATAATTAGTTCTGGTCTACGTGGCCTTTCATCTCCAACAGGCAAGCCCAGGCTTGTTCCCATTACAGAAGCAAAGATGGCATGCAAGTCTTCTTGAGTCCTAGGGTCAGAACTGGCACATCACTAATACCACATTGTGTTAGCTAAATAAATCACAAGACTGGCCTAGAGTCAAGGGCTGGTAAAACAGATCACATTACAAAAGGCATATATATATGGAAGAGTGAAGAACTGGTGCCGTTTTGCAATCACTAAATCATAGGATATTTGTAAATATGCTTTATAAACTATAGGGACCACTGGGTCTCTAACTAAAACCCACTCTTCTTGAAAAGTACTAGCCACTGCCACTAATCTGACAGCTTGTCTTTACAGCTGACATCCCTTCTAGCTGAGTTTATAGAAAAGAGCTAGACAAAATCAGGTACTGAAAATAAGTGTCAGGCTTTTCTTACGCTCTCTGAATTCAGATGCGATTTTCTCCTATGCCATTACTCCAAAATCCATGCACAGTTACATTCTATTAAATTAGAAATTTCTTCTGGAATTAAAAATCAAGAATAATTTCCAAGCTTTATGTCACTTATTCTTGGCCTTTCTGAAATTATATGTATATTCCATCATTTTTTATTGGGGTATCATGCTTTCTTTCTAAAGCAAAACCCCAAACGTTAAATCCCAAATTCAGAGTTAAAATTATTTAAAATCATGCTCTCTAAGTCCCTAAGAAATATAGTCTGAGAGGGCATCAAACCAGCACTGGGATTCACATTAAGCCATGAAATTTACTGTGATTTGAACAAAACACTGCTGTAACCAGAAACTCCAGAAATTAACCCTTTCTGTCTCAAAAATATTTATCTATATTTTTTAATTCCTCATAAACCAAATGCAGATGAGCTTGCAAGAGAATGTTAGCATTAACCTTTATCATGTCTTATAAGCTCTCTGGGCCAGTGGTTCTCTCTGGCTGACTGCACATTAGAACTAGCTGAAGAACTTTCTAAAAATTTCCATGCCCAAGTCATACCCCAGGACAATCAGATCAGAACTACTGGAGATAAGACACAAGTACCTGCATTTTTTTCAAGCTCCCCAAATGATTCCAATGTGCCCCTAAGGTTGAGAAACACTGCATGGGGCCCTTACCTTCCCTGCCTATGAATGGAAGGCTTTGCACTAGATTCCAATTTGTATTAGGTTGAGATTCTATTTCCCTCTTTGAATTGCTAGCAAAGTAGCTTGGCTATTTCTCAGTAAATGATTCTGAAGCAGTGTAGAAGAAAGAGGCTTTGGAGTCAGCTACAGTTAATCCTTGGTCAGTAACCTATTAGGTACATGACTCAGAGCAAGTTATTTAACCTACTTAGCCTCCCTGAGCCTTGATCTCCTCCTAAGGCAAATGGTATAATAATTCCTACCACATATGAAGATTAAGTGAGATAAGTTATATCCATTTCTTTTCCCTTTTGCCTTCAGATTCTTGAACAAGCTGCCGGGCATCCTCAGGTGGCCTGCTGTTGCCTGCTGAAGCAAAAGGAAAGGATAATACTCAATTGTGTATTACATGGGTCGGCACACCATGAAGGGGCCCAGTTGTCTGCCTTTCACATGCATCAGAAAATCCTGCTGCTAATTCACTTGGGGTGAAACATCACTATATATCTTCTTGCTGGGGCCCACCCCACAGGGGGTCTAAATGCCACTTGCTCTTTGTCCAGACATATCATTAATGGAGACTTTTTTTTTTCTTCTCCATCAGCCCAAGAGGCCTGATACAAACCAGGTATGGGGAAAGGCCACATAAGGAAGCATGGATAAGGACCTGGCCAACCTTTCTCTGCACCAGATCAGCTCTCCAGAAAAGCAAAGATCTAAAAATGATTACACGGTGAGTCAATATTACCATTACAGCTACAGAGCAGCAAAATCATCTCTGCAGAGTAGAAGTGTTTTCTTTGTTAATTATAAGTCTCCTGGACAGGTCTGTAAATATACTTTGGCACAAAGGAGTATCTTAAAATTCCTGCCGTTTTTTAAGAAGTCTGGCACCACAAAGCAAATGAACATTATTTATTTATTTATTTATTTTTGGTCTCTGCATTTCTTCATTGGTAACAAAAATAGAAGATGCATTTAGATTTTCCCAAAATGCATTTTTAAATGATAAAACCTGTTTTCTTGGTTCTGACTCATTTTCCAATTACAGAAAACCTTTAAAAATTATGATAGATTGAACAGGAGCAAAGCAGAAATTCTAAGAATATTGATGATTAATTATATATAACCAAATACCATATATTTATGTAGTAATTTCAAAATGACCTGTCTCTGTAAAATGTGTCTGCTTTCAGCAGCTCCTCACCCCTTAACTTATGTCAGGTAATAGCTGCCCCCATCCTCAATGTGATTCAGATAAGCTGTCTTAAATTCTAGCATGGCAAAGCCTACACCCCAATGTGGTGATTAATTATGTGTTGGCACTTACAGCTTTCTGAGTCTTCATTTTGTTACTTATTAAAGTCAAGGATTTTTTAAAACTAGTATACTTAGCTTCTATACTGAGGTTCTAGGCGGAAGGAATATCTAGCCAATATTGAAGCCTGTGCAATATGGATTGTTTTGATCAGAAATACTGAGCTGTTAGTGGCTGTGGTATCTCTCATTGATCTTATATCTATTTCAGTGACACTGATACTTATCGCCATTTAATTATTATATATGTTTGCTCATATGTTTACCAAATGTCTCTACTTTCTAAGTCAGAGGTCTACAAAGGATGGCCCATGTATCAAATCAAGCCCACTATCGGTTCTTGTATATCAGGTGTTTATTTACGTAGTCACACCCACTCATTTACATATTGTCTATAGCTGCTTTCCCATTACAAAGGCAAAGTGCAATAGATGTGACAGACACTGAGCTTCAGAGCCAAAAATATTTACTACTTGATCTTTTACAGAAGTTTTCCAACCCCTGTTTTAGACTTTAGGATTTCTAAGAACAGGGACTTTGCTATAAATTCAGTGACCTGCACGTAGTAAGTGTTCAATAAATATGCATTGCATAAATAATGTTAAATAAGTTCATCATCTTAGCCCCAAAGCTATTTGTCAGATTCAGGTCTTTAAAAAAAGGAAAAGCAGACATTTGTGCCTTATGTATAGACATATAAAGCTGAAAAGATCCTAAAGACAAATACACCCCTAATTTTTCAGCCAAGGAAACTGAGGCCCAGATAGCTGAAGTGATTCTCTCTCAAGGTCACCTCAAGGAGAGGTGAGGACTATCCCTACAACACATTTGTTTTTCCTTTAATTAGTAAGTCACTCTGTGAAGTCAGCTTGTTCCTGGGAGGACCAAAGGTTTGAACACAACATGCACACGATAACAATTACACTTGTTTGGAACTTTCAATTCTGACCTATTCCCTGAAGTTTTTTAAAGGCTCACCACCCAATACATTTTCATAAATTTGGTTAGAGAATGATATGCGTACATTAAAGAACACAAAGTACAGCTTCGCGACAAACTTTATTAATTAAATCAATGCCCTGAGAAAATTCCAGTGCACACTGCATGATTATCTACTACCTATCTGTTTTGACAAAAGTTTCTGCAGATCTGATATCCCAAACAATGTAGGGGTCTGAATTTTAAGGCATTCACCTACTATTCTCCGAAGTGCAAGACAGAAAATAATTTAATTCTGCCAAGTCACACTAAGAAGTAGATAAGGATCACCCAGCACAACTTAGTTGTTCCTGTCTCTTGACTAAGAAAGAAATTACTGGGCGGTTTAGTGTCTCCAATGTACTAAGGCAATTTTTTTCATGTCATCATTTATTTTTTTCCTCCAAAAGTTCTTTGTAATTCTGTCCCATAAAGGAAGGATCACAGACAAATAAATCACGAACAGAAGCACATTAGGGTTGCAAGATCTGGAACCCACAGACGCAGCTCACTCCAATCTTTCAGCAACCATGAATTAGGGCCCTAGTCTGTGCCAGGCACTGAGGGAAACAAAGAGGTAACTGACACAGTGCTCAGGACCCAGAAAAAGTAACATTTCACATGGGAGAGAGACAAAGAGAGAGCTGCAGCACCATGACGTAGGTCTTGTGGGTCTAGGAGGTAAGCAAGAGTGTAGTGAAGGACACTGAGTTAAGAGTTAGCCAGACGAAAAGGGTTGGAGGCAAACAAACACACAAACTGTATGAACATGAAGTTCTAGAGAGAATAGGACATATGTATGGGAGTGAAAACAGTGTGTTTGGAGCCTCACATGGTTGGTGAACCTGGAAAAAAAGGCTTGGACCTATAGGCTAGAAAGATGTAAAATCTATAACAAGCATTTGCTCTAAGCCCAGTCTGTCTAGGTGCTGGTCTAGGCACCAAATCACGCCTTTAAGGTAAAAAAAAAAGAAAAGAAAGAAAAAGAAAGGTATCCTCAACACTAATCTGTAGAGCAGGAGATATCAGTGGCCTTCTGGCTCTACTTTTATCTAATACAAAAATCTTATTCCAATATCCTAAACAGATGGCTGTCTAGTATTGGTTTGAACATTTCCAATGACAGGGAACTTATTGCCTCAAGGAGGAGCTAATTAAAAAGTTCTTTGTGTCGAATTGGAAACTGCCTCCCTATAACTTCTTCCTGATTTCAATAAGAAATTGGCCAACAATTTGTCCCCAAAGAAAGGCTCAAATCACAGTAAACGGAGCTCAGGTTTAGATATTTATATGGTTTAAACTTGATTAACACAGTGTTCAATATCCCACCAACCATATCCCAAGATGCAGTTTACTTCTATATTCCCAAGAAACCCAAGCCATGCCAGAACCAGAGATCTTTTGAATAAGGACACATCTACTAGAGGACTGGGCACCTGAACCCTGAACACCTAGACGCAAAGAACGAGGATAAGGATCCTGAACCAAGCATAATATAGAAGCCAAAGCACATAGCTCTATGGGTAGGAGCTAAAAAGGGAAAGCTGGAGTCAAGCAGACAAGTCCTGGAAGAAGCACAGGCATTTTGCAGTGTTTCAGCTGCATGACTCAGATTCACAGGGCATAAGGGAAGCCTTGTACGACACACCAGAAACAACCATGAAGGCACTTTTAAGTTATGTGCAAGAAGGGAATAGTCACAATCCCCAAGTCAGAAAATACGTTACTCAGTTGCAGAGAGAAGGCAGAATTATTCAAATCCTATTTTGCTTTATTCTTCGCTACGAAGAAAAATGATGCTGACTATGCAGAGTGGAATGTACATCGTCAACAAAGCACAGAAGCCAGGGATGGATGGGAAGACAGTAAGGTCCCATAACTACTGCTCTGTGTTAGTTCAAGGCCATGACCCAGACTAGTTTCAAGACATCAAAAAAACCTGCAGATGTTTTCATAGCCGCAGAGCTGCAAATGTGTGTGAAATCATGGACAATGAGAGCAGAGTCAAAGATTGAAGCTAGACTAATACCATCTCAGTTACCAAAAGAGAAGTAGCTGGATTCTGTGAAAATGCAGAATTATAGACTGAGAGGCTACAGTACTAATAAATAGGAGACGCTTAGAAGCAAGGAGTGAGGGAGAAAGGGTCAAAGAGTCATGACTAACACATACAACAAGCAGTTTACAGTAATAGAGGCAAATGCAGAACTGATGGTAGCAAGCTGTGCTCACCATGCCAGGCACCTTTCTAAGCACTTAACCTTCAGACCAATCCTAAGAGGTAGATGCTACTATTATCCCCATTTCACAAATGAGAAAACCAAAGCACAGACTTTATGTAACTTGTTCAAGATTGCACAGCTAGTAACTGGCAGAACCAGGATTTGAACCACCATATGGTGCAGCGTCCCTGACAATTCAGAGGTTGGTATAAAAGTGGCCTTTGAGGAGGAAGCAGAAATTGGACAAAGATGAAGGGTTAATAAAAGTTGAAGGATGAGACTAAGGTGGGAATTGGTGAAACCTGTGGAGGCCATGAAGAAGAGGATTCCTACTAGAGTTTACGGGTATGATGAGATCAGAGAAATATGGCAGAAACAAGAGGCCAGATGCAGAGCACCTTGAATGGGACTAAGAGGAGGCTGGTTTTCAGTTCCACTCTCGGGCACTTTATCATTTCAGGTAAACCTTTCGAATCTGCCCCCTGCACCCAAGATCTCCCTTCTTGTCCAAATAAAGACACTTTTAAAAAAAAAAAACTTTTATTATTTCTATTAATTTATTTTTCAGTTATAGTTGACATACAATATTATATTAGTTTCAAGTGTGATTAAACATTTACATAACTTACAAAGTAATCACCCTAATAAGTCTATTACCTATCTGGCACCAAACATAATTATTACAATATTATTGACTATATTCCCTGTGCTGTATTTTACATCCCTGTGACTACTTTTATAGCTGGCAATTTGTACTTAATCCCTTTCACTTATTTCACCCATTCCCCCAACTCTGCTCCCATCTGGTGACCATCAGTTGTTCTATGAGTTCGTTTCTAATTTGTTTGTTCATTTATTTTGTTTTTTAGATTCCACATATAAGTGAAATCATATGGTATTTTTCTTTCCCTCTCTGACTTATTTCACATAGCATAACACCCTCTAGGTCCATCCATATTGTTGCAAATGGCAAGATTTCATTCTTTTTTTTATGGCTGAGAAATATTCCATTGTATATATGTACCGCAACTTCTTCATCCATTCATCTATCAATGGACACTTAGGTTGCTTCCATATCCTGGTTGTAGATAATGCTGCAATGAATATAGCGGTGCATATATCTTTTTCGGATTAGTATTTTGAATTTCTTCAGATAAATACCCATAAGTGGAATTGCTATATCACACTGTAATACTATTTTTAATTTTTTGAGGAACCTCCATACTGTGGCTGCACCAATTTACAATCTAAAGACACTTTTGTTTGCAAATAATATAAATATTCAAATATTCAGGTAAAAAAAAAATGCTTGGAGATAGGAACTTTATTGGAAAAATCCAAGGTCAGGAAGAGTAGTTGAGCCTTCCTAAGGCCTTGCACTCCAGACTCTATGTCAGTAGATGAAGCCCCAGTGAACCTTCATTTGTCATTGCTGATATGACCGATTACCAATAAGAGGATGAGACTTAAGAAAGCTCCAGTTATATGTGTATATATCTTATCTCTTCATCTAAATAAATATTTTCTAACTTCTTTGACCATGATGCACAGTAAGAAATACATTTTGCATCACAACCTAGTCTACACACATATACAATCATAAGCAGTATATTATCCCCCAGGATAACACATACAGCTCAGTACCCTGGTCAACACTTTTTGTTTGACCAGTTGATATGCTGATTGATGGCCATACAGTCTTCCTAGCATCTTGGAATAAAATAATCATAAAGATGCAGGGAAAATAAACTGTAGAGATTATCTCATCCAGTGACTTTCAACATCATTTCAGTAAGTGATTCATTTTTCCTAATGAAATATTAACTGAAAGCCAATATTTAAGGTATAGGGTGATGAATTTACTATATGCAGAGCAAAGAAGACATTCAATATTTATTTTCTGCAATGGATCTAATTTTCAAAAGCTTGCAGACCACTAAATCCACCCCCTAAAGCCCAGACTCCACACTGGATAAATGGGGCAGAGAAATGGAGAAATAAATTTCAATTCAGTAAATTCGATCTCATTGTGACTGACTCAGTCTTTCTAGTTTTCTCCCTCTCCCCAGGTCCTCTCCAAGATGGTGTCTGGGTGTGCAAGGAGCATATTTGGCCTGATGGCATTGGGGGCTGGGATGAGGAGAAGAGAAGTCCCCACCCCCCACCACCATCTTGTGCTAGTTCTTGGGTATACTGGCCTGGGTCCACGTGAGGTATAGTTAGTCAGCCCCACAACCCACCCTGGCCATTCCACTGGTTTCCGCTATTGATGTCTACGGCAGACATAATTCACAGGCTATTTTCTCTTGACCTGGTCAGGCCTAGGGTGCCCCCTACCTTCTCTCGGCCCCATCTCAGCTCTCACCAGCCCTGCAATGCCCCTAAAGTTTGGCAGTGACTCCTCTACATTCCTGACATCCATGTTCCACCCCAAAGCTTCAGCTACAAGGCCACCCATACTGCCCCACTCCCTCCCACTTCTGGCAAGCTTCCCAGCCAGGCTCCCTAAAGAAAAGGTTCCTTCTGCTCTATTTGGGAGCTAAAGTCAGGCCCTCACTCCGCCTAACCAATTGGCCACTCCACTTGCCGTTGGTACACCTCAGGGTGGTCTCCCAGGGTCTCGTATGGGAAGCAGCACAAAGCTCAGCTTCTATCACTATATGAACGCAGCCCCCCTTCCCAGACAGTGAGAGGAAACAAAACACGTGTCTTCCTTCCAGTCCTGAATCTCCCTTCCTCTTCTCACAACAACTCAGGCCGGAAGGGGCAGGTTTTCTTCCTTCCTCTTTATCTTTTGTTAGCACATGCTCCTATTCCCACCATCACCACCACTCCCTTCCCCCAAGTTATAATGATGAACAGGGTGCAGAGAGAGAAAGACAAAGAGGCTAGTTTTAGGTTCGTAAGGGAACCTGAATTCAAAGGTGTTTCAAAATTACAATACCCATTTCATTTAAAACGATGAAAAGAAAGCCAGGGTGGGAGCTTATAGTGCCACCTGGTTATTGGGCTCTCCTTTACTCTTCTCAGAGCCCCTAAGGAACGAAACACACTTAGAAAACCACTGATAGAGTCTAGCCTAGAATTCTCCAACAGATAGATAAAACCTTGAAGCTAAACACCATTCAGCGAGTTTATGATACAGTTAGCACAAAGACCCAGATTCCACATGCTCTGATCTGTTCTTGCCACCGCTCCTCAGCTGTCTGGCTCAGGTCACTAGCCAGCACAGCACTCCCTAGCTGCTTCCAACCTTAATGAAGGGTGCTGGGGCTTTGTCACTATGTGCACTATTGTACCATGAAACTCTGTTTGGATGCAAACTTTTTTTTTTTTTCTTTAAGATAGAAGTTCAACATCTTCCAGAACCTAACCCCTAGAGGTGAAGACCTAAAGAATGTTGCCATAAAATCTTCAAAATATCATAATCTTAGCTATAATGATATCTGAAGGAGTACCCCCTACAAATCTAGTATTTTGAATTCATAAGTACAAGTGGATTTTTTCATCACGAAATGTGGCTTCCAGCATGGTTTGACGACCACAGCAAAACAGCACAGCCTAGTGAGAGATCATTAGGTGAGGAGACGCCAGAGCAGGAAAAGGGCTGTTCATTAACCAGCTACATGTTCTTGAGCAAGGCCTCTACCTGCACTGGGCACGAATTTCACTTTATATAAAACAAACACTACAGTACCTCCTCTTCTCTCAAGATGTTATAAAGATAAATCAATAAAATACATGAAACACTATGTGTTCCTAGGAAGAAAGGCATTCTATAAATTTTCAAACATCTCATTATTAAACACAAAAGTCAAGTTTTCCTGGATGTAAGATACTTTAAAGCAAACATCCTGTATCACTTTACAGCAAAACTTACTATATATACCATTATATAACCACAGTGCTACACTGGTGTCTATTTTAACTAGAAACTTCATGTTGGAGTTGTAATTTTACCATTATTTAAAAGGAGAATAATGATTCAAAACAATAGAGGCCAAATTTCCTTGCTATCTCCTGTTTCAGGGAGTCAGGTAAAGTATTGGATTTTAAAAGTACACATTTCTAATGTGTGCACATACTGTCTTAATAGCTAACAAACTGAAAACCTTATAAGAAGTAGGTTGGGTGTAGGATTTCAGGAAAACTCAATGTAAACTCAAATCTTTCTTGTTATCTTTATTTTTTTTACCTTAAACAGTAACAATAATAATGACACATTATCCCGTTATATCCAAAGATGAAACCACAGAAACACAGCATTTGGGCACCCCAAATTACACTCCTTTGGGCTATGGACACACCTATGTGAACCAGCAGGCTGGGGAGTAAGGTGCCATTGGCATATGGAGCAGAATAGTAGAACCAATCACTTCTCCCCTTTTGCCCTCCCACGACATTCTGCCTTTACCCCCATTATAGAACTTGCCATATTGTGTTTAGCAATTAATCACTACTCCATGCTCCTTGTAAAACAATGTGTTCTTAGTGGGTAGGGCCATGTCTTATTTTTATCTGCATCTTAAGCACATGACAAGCAATCTGGAAATTATTGCTGCATTGGGTGATTGTCAGGCTGCTGCGAACCAGATCTCCAACTCCAAGTGCCCTACAAGCATCAGTGTCTTCTCAGACACCACCTCTGTGCACATGGTTGATCTTGGCAACATTTATGCCAATTTATAAATAGGCTCGATTCCAGAGTTACAACTGAGGCTTCACTCTCACTCGTGGGGAAACAATGAATGTTAGCTAAAACAAAAAATTCCAGCCAATTTCCTCCCCAGCCATGTAGGA
This sequence comes from Pteropus alecto, assembly GCF_000325575.1. Lineage (NCBI taxonomy): Eukaryota > Metazoa > Chordata > Mammalia > Chiroptera > Pteropodidae > Pteropus > Pteropus alecto. The sequence goes on along the minus strand of NW_006434709.1, from coordinate 23,241,474 downwards.
TACTTGCATTGGGTATTTGGTTTACAATATCAAGAAGAGCAGCACCTGCTTATTCTAACACCCTAATATTCATCAGCATGATCTCCTTACATCTCTGAGATTTGATCTGGAAGTATCTTGAATATTTTTATCCAGTTTGGAGCCAGTATTCATTTATATGACCTTTTAGAGCAAATTGGATACTGGTTTCTCAGAAAAAAAAAAAGAAAACCCTGAAATAAAGACACAAAAGGGTATATTCCAATAATAAACTGCCTCCTAAGCACAAAGTGTCAACACTAATAACGACTTCCAGGATTATCTGACACACTTCCTTGTTTTTTCAACAAAGTGACTTGGCCAATATCACAAGGCCATGTAGGTTCAAAGCAAAGTCTAGAACTCGAGTCTCAACATTCCCGGTCAAGTTCAAGTGACCAACCGCCCTAGTCTACCCAAGTTTCCCAGGACATAGAACTTGCCATTTTTAAAGCAGGACAAGCCCAGGCAAACTGTCTCTGTTTGCCTGAGACTGAGTTTTCCCAGGATATAGATTTTTGGTGCAAAAACAGAAAAAGTCCCAAACTGGTAACAGTTGTTTACCCTAAATCCATTGCTTCCTTCACTAAATAAATCCACCACTTTTATCAGTTTAATGAAATTTTACTAGTTCTGCCTCAACTATATAAGCCCAGGAAGAGGCCAGCAATTAGAAATAGAGTTTAACAGTTGTTGCACAGCTGTATCTCCTCTAAGAGGGACAGAATTCTATCCATTAATTTACACATAAATGATCAAAACTAAAGCCTCAAGATTCTCTCAGAAATTTTTAAAAGAATTTTCAGGTCTTTAAATAATTAAAAGTTAAAAATATTCAAGGGGAAGAAAATGAGTATCATGAAAATGAGCATTATGAAGCCAGTCCTGTTTGAGTACCGAACTATTATTATATGTCCAAACTTATCGGAAGTTGTCCCTTCTGAGAAAAGAAGGCCATGGAAGGCTCACAGAGTTATGCTGATTAATGATCCTGAGAGTCAGAATGCAATCATTCCTCGTGAGGGACTCCTCTGACACTGTAAGTAGCCTACAATTCCTGTGAGTCCACGGAAGACTTTAGAGCCTGTGTTTAAAACTCTTACAGCATACCCTACAAAATGGATCTGGAAATGATATTTCAGGTTCTTTGAAAAGACTTGGGATTCTGGGTACATGATATCTCCATTTATAATAGAGTTCTTTTTCTTCCCTCCAACTTCAATCAACAGTCTCCAAAAACCAGGTTGGGGGGTAGGGGCGGGAATTCGGTAAGAAAGTGTTGCTGAACTGGGCCAAACCTATATCAATGAAGTCACAGATTAACCAGCCAGACACTCTGTTGGGCACTTCATTCATGTACATTCTCAACCTCAAAACCATTCTTCAAGGCCAGTGTCATTACCTCAAGTATCTAAGTAAGAAGCTGAAGCTCCAATCACTCACTGGCTCCAAGACCAAGAGCTAGTAAACAGAGGTGCCAGTTCCAGTCCGAGTCTTTCTGGCACCCAACTCCAGGCCCTCTCCCCGGGTAGGTCTCCTCTCTGCTGTACCCTCACCACCAGAGAAGCTGCTCATCTCCCATGTTCTGAGAACGCTGGGTTTGTAAAAGATAACATGTATCACACTGTACATACGAAGAGACAAGTCTCACGAGAAAGGGAAATATCTCATAGTCCTACTAAAAGGAAAGAAAATTCTACCTTACAATTAAAGAGGGAAAAGGCAAATATATTTTCCAAAACCCCATATGTCAGTTAAAAAATAAATAAACAAACCAATTAAGGCATTTTCCAATATAGCCACAGTTAACAAGCAATGAAACACAATGATCTTCAATTCGATCTGCCATATGGAAATCTCTTCTCTGATTCTGGGGTGGCTAATATCTCTAAACAAATCCCTACAGTCCATAGTTCACACAGGGATACAATCCCTTGCTCCACGAAAGTGATTCTCTTGACCTTTCTATTTTTAGGAGAAATAAAAGAGACAATAAGTTATAACTCACTAAGTGACAGGAATAGAAACCTGGAATATATGCTTTCCTAAAAGAAAAAGGAAGGAAGGAAGGAAGGAAGGAAGGAAGGAAGGAAGGA
>NW_006434709.1:23237795-23239208 GCF_000325575.1 Pteropus alecto | reverse complement strand
GGAAGGGAGGGAGGGAGGGAGGGCAGAGAGAGAGAGAGAGAGAGAATAATTTCTTACCTTTGGCTTTCTTGCTCTTTTCTTCTCTCCCTTCAAAAAACAAGTCGAAAAGAAACTTTCAGCTATTTCAGCTGGAAAATTAAGATTCCAGATTGCTTTCCTTCCTAAGGATGATGATAATCTGATCTCCTGCCTCCTCGCCTGGTTTAATCAGTAAAGAACACTAAATACAATGTCTATATACTTTAAAAGATGAGTTTACTATTGAAAAGGGCAATGCTGCAAGTAGCCAAAGTTTTCGGTGCTTCAACTGTTAATAAATCCCTTGAGTCTTTGAAACTTACAGAAGAGCATCCAAATAGCAAGTTCCTAGCCCCTTGGAATTGAGCACTGTGAGTTTCTAACCCAGAGTTCTTGTCTGATTAACTTTTCTTTTTGTGCACTGACAGGTATTTCTACTTCCTTTGCTCCTGCAGAGCTCTGGGGATGATGGCTCTCTCTGTCATCACACAGGGCCCCAGTCTCTGCAGAGGGTCCCCTGGTGAAGAAAGGCTTTTGGGGAAAGCCACAAAGCATATCAAGGATTCCTGCGAATTCTACCACTTTATGGAGGAATTACATGACTGCTTTCAAGAACAAGGTTTGGGAATTACAAATGTGGAGCTATCAGAATTTCTTAGAGGATTAAGTTGGAAGCAGGATGATGGATGGAGATTTCATTCACTCTGAAAAACTGGAAATGCAGTTTTACAAAAAGGTAATTTAAAAGTGATTTCTCTACTTCTACAAGGGGCTCACATAAAAGCTCTTAAAAGGTAATTTTTCCCAGTCCATTCCAAACATAATTCATATGATGCAGGTAAAACAGGACACATTAGGAATTTAAGTCTTATGATGGAACATTGTGCTTCTACAGTTCTCAAAAGGTTTATACCATGCGTGAAGGTCCCTTGTTTATGAGAACCTATTTAACCCAAATAACCAGGAAGAAGTGAGCCTGTGTAGCTTTGGGGACAGGAAGGAGATGCATGAGCTGCTCCCAGACCTCTGTGTGTCACCAGTTGCTCCTCCAGCTCAAACCCCAGGGCCCTGGTCCACTAGCTCCTCTCTCTTGCTTTGCCAGCTCCTCTTTAAGCTTATCCCCTAGTTTATTTGCAGCTCCCCTCAATGAGAGCAGAGGAAATGGAACAAGATAAAATCAAAGCAATCATTGCTGCTGCTTTTGAAGAGCTCTGATAAAAGACTACATGAGAGAAGCTGTAGTTACTACTATCAACAACAAGGATTTAGGATTATACGTGAATTTCGATTATCCATGCTAAACCTCTCTCTCTCTAGCCTGACTGCTAGAATCTCCAAGAAAGATAACCTGCTCCCTTCAGAGCCATGATCTCCAATACTCTCGGCCCTTCTACT
>NW_006434709.1:23212591-23237626 GCF_000325575.1 Pteropus alecto | reverse complement strand
TTTCCCAGCAAAGAGACCATCTGTTTGCAAATTTCCTAAATCCTAATTGCTCATCCCTTCAATTCCAGCTCAACCCCATGGTGGTTCTTACCTCTTTTTTTGTCCAGAGAGAGAAGGCACTTTTTCTTCCGAGTACCTTATTAACTTTCCCATTACTCTTTATCACTAAGGAGTCAGTCCCCACCCCTGGCACTAGCTCTTCTCTAAAAAGTAGTCTGAGTCAAGGAAAAGTGAGGCTGCCTGGAGCCATGCAGAGCCAATATTCTCGTTATGAGGCTGGTCTCAGTGACCATGATTACTCACACACTTTCCCCACTGCGATGATGATCGACCGTATATTCAAATTCAGCGGTTGATAGTGGTTTGTCCAATGGGGCTAGGTCTCCATCAGCCAACATGAACAGTAAGATGTGAAGAGAAGAGCCCAGAGAAATGCCAGGAACATGGGCCTGGGAGTCAGAAACTAAACCTGACATCAGTTAAGAGGTGAGGCAAAAATTTGAACTCAAGTCTGTTTGGCTCTAAACTCCATGAACTTAACCACAATTATCCTACTTCCTATATTAATGATATGGTAATAGTAGGTGCATATGAACTGTATGCTGGGTACTCGACTGGGCATTATTATCCCCAATTTTTAAAGTTAGGGAAACCAACTTCAGTAAAAAAATAAATGTAGTACCAGTATTTAAGCCTAATTCTGTCTGGCTCCAAAGCCAGCTGTGGCACCGTCCAAATGTAAGCTGAAAGGAGGAGCATTCAGACTATGAACAGCGCCCAAGACTATGGTTGGTTTGGTGGTGGCTGAGCCAGGGCAGGACTGGTGATGTTGGAAGGAGCAGTGGAGACAATGGCAACAGTGGGTGTTGGCAACGTGGGCTGAGAGTACATCAGCAGTGTTTCTGTGCCCTCCGGTAGACCTTAAGAACACAACAGAGCAAAGGATATTTCATACTCTCATGGGACAATAGCAGGAAGGAAATAAAGCAGAACCAGTTGGGAGTCGATATCAAGAGACTATGACAGGGCAGCAGCATTAGGCCAGGAGAAGGGTCAAAGCAAAGCCTAGATCCAGCTCTTCTGGAGCACACAGGATAGGAGGTTGGTGAGGAAGTCGGCAAGACACCGGGCAGTGGCCCATAAACTCCATGGTATTCAAAGGCCTCCAACAAAATATAAATCAGTGAATCAGGTTAAAAGCAGAGCTTAGAGGAGAAGAAAAATGTCAAGACCCAGGACATCTGAATAGGGGCTCAAGCTAAGGTGGCCCTAGACAAAAACAGAACCTGAACTCCCCAACAGCAACTGTGGCCTGAGAGAAAAAGGCTCTCTGGCCCTACGAGTAGCCCTAAGCGGTTTCCAAGCTGCAAAAGTATCAGTGAGTTGGGTCTAACTTAGAATCAGATGTGTCGCCAGGAAGTTCCCCAAAAGAGGATACCTTTACTCAGCCATTAATTCCCATGAAGGTCATTATCTTGGCTACAATTGAGAGGATTTAAATACCAAAATATATATAAAAGGCTACCTGGGCTGCAAATGAGAATAATGTGGAAGGTTAATCTCAGTCTTTTTTGCCAAAAATCACATTATTAATGGTGATATGCATAAAGTACTATGATGCATGATCTACGGCCCAGGAGACCCACACAGTTTGGGAATAAGCCATGGAGAAAACCTGTGTTTTCTTCTCCCTATATCAGCCCTCAAATGGCTTCAGTCTGAGATTCAGCCCAGCCTCCTTTCTATTCCCTACTCCCTTCCAATCCCCAACGCTGCTTCTTCTCCTACTTCTGATCAGTCATCACCATTTGAGTGCACAGGTTTGCAAAGCAAACACTATAGGAACCTACAGGTGAAGAAACCAGAAAACAGAGAAAGCAGGAACTGATGTCTCAAGGCAATGACCTGGAAGGCAATGAGAGGGGCTGTAGGTAAAGAAGCCTTTAAATCCCAAAGCAAGAGAGCATGGACATTGGCCCAGTCAGGCCTGATGGTCACACTTCTTCTGCAGCTGGAATGAGATTTTTGAATCATAAATCAGCATTTATTCTGGCCCTCTAGATGTCTAGGAGATGGTTTAGACAGAAAAGATGCTGTAACTGCCCTTGAAGAAACTGCAGTCTTATATGCATTTATTCACCTTTATAGCCTCAAAATTTTGTCTCAGAACAGGGGTCCAATGTCAGGGCAAGAGAGAAGAGGACTGGACATTCCTGGGAGGTGAGAGAAAGTCTCCAGAAACTCTCTCCTCCCACTGGCTGCTTGCAAAAAGCATAAGAAAATTCCAGAAGGCTGAGAGGAAAGCCTTACCTAGAGCTCACAATTGTAATTAGGACACTATCCAACACTGCGGGGAGAGTGGAGGGGAGTCCCCTGCTAACCCATTTAACCCGTGTTTAGACATGTACTGTAAGGAAAATATAAAAATTTGTTGTTTTAAGCAACTGTTATTCTGGCATTATTTGTCACAATATAACCTAATCTCTCCTAAGACACCATCTTATATTTGAATAAGGCAATCATTTGGGTACCATAATTATACAATAAGGCAGGCAAGGCATGCATTATTCCCACTTTAAAGATAAAAGAAACTGAGGCTCCAAAAGATTAATCGAATTTCCCAAAGTCATATAGCTAACAACATGGGATGTATTTGGGACTAGAATTCATGTCCTCCAAGTAAAGAAAGAGCACCATAGATAGTGTCCCTGTCTATCTCTATCCTGTCTCCAGTGTCCCCAAATCCTTGCTCCCTGTTTATATGAATACACGCACGCATACACACACACATACATATACACACACACACACATACATATCTTCTTAGGGTGAATGGATTTTGAACCTCAATCTCTTTCTTTTATGTAACAGCAAAACATGCAAGAACCTGGCCAATGGCAGACCTTAAGACTCAGAATGCAATTGAGAGCTCGGGCCCAGCTGCAAAGCTACAGTAATGTATTTTTAGATGAAATATGAGTTGACAAGTTCTAGAAAGGCAAAAAAAAAAAAAAAATGAATGCTGAGATGAAAAGTATTTTCACAATCAGTGGATAAAGAGTGAAGTTGGGGGAGGGGAGAGGTAGGGGTTATTTTGAGAGAGAGAGAAAAGAAGATACATTCCTCATGTTTTGCATTTCATTTCAGTTTCTTGAACATAATTTACATCCTGAGTGGAAAATTAGACCTCATTCGCTGTTTGCTATAAAGTTGCCAGCAGTCATGGGATGACAGCTAGGAAATTCTAATCTCCTACTAACACACATAGGCAAGAGAATCTCCCAACAAGAACAGGCAGCCTCCTGTGGCGCCTAACTCCATCTCTGCCACTCTGACTGCATTCTGTACCCAGAACCCCAAATTGTACAAATCAAAATGATTTCCCTGAATCAACACTATGCTGAGAATTCAGTTACTTCATTTCTAAGCTACGATAAGGAACTAGAGTCAAGTCCTAAGGCCAAAATACGAAACCAGCTGGTGTCAGCAACTGGTTCCAGGGTTTGTCCTTGGTGCCTCAAGAAACACAATATGGAAATTTAGTAATTTCTAAAAAGAAATTAATTTTGTAATTTCCCCCATTTTAGGGCAACTCTCAGGGCCATTCATATTTTCCATCACCTTCTCTACCTCGATAGACCCCGAGCCCTGAGCACAGTGCCCTTCCAGGGTGATGGTTGTGTTTATGGTCCACGCTTGGTTAAGCACCTGGTTCTGAAAATGTCAGTATGCGACTGTCCCGAGAACAAGCAAGTTTGTAGCCAGCATTGTGAGTACGACCTTGTCAGCCCTCTGAAATTCTGGGCAAAGAAATGCTTATAAAATAACTGCTTAAGTCCTCAATTCCCTTGTCTGATGGCTGCTATTAGTAACTCAATAAACGTTCCCAGTGTATAGACATCAGTGTGCAAGATAAAAGCTTTCTTAGTTTCATTCACCTTACCTGGGATGGATTCACAGGATTTTGTTAAGGCTAAATGAGCACTTTTTCCTTGGAATGGCACTTTTTTTCTCTCTCTCTCTCTTTTTCTTTTTGCTAACTTGTAAATCTGATCACCATGGAGCCAGAGGAATTCTCTGGGATTATAGGGATGGATAGTCATATAGTTTTATGTAGCAAAGTAAATATCCATAAGGCAGAAATCCTGCCTAAGAAGATTTTGTGCCTTTCCTGTTATTCAAAAGCATTATTTTCCCACAGCAAGGTTTTGGATATCAGTTCCTTAGGAAAAGCCTGAGATAATCTGCAGCTACAGAACACTTCAACAATGGTTCTTCACCACATGGGACTCTCTAGCCCCTTCAAAAGTTGGTTGCAGGCCGTGAGCCCTCTCTCCAATAAGAGGCACAGAGGCACACATACGGTCTACGATCTCAGGATGTTCACATCTCCATACAGCCCACCTATTTCTTCCCTGTTTTGACCCTTGTCCTATCCCTCTTTCTCAATGAAAGGGGATGTTCATGCAGGAAGTGCCAGCTCATTCCATTCGATGATATTGCCCCCTTTCTCCCATAGGAGCTTCTTATTCACCCCAAAAGAGGACATTCTCCTTAATTTCTCTGAATCTCATTTCCCTCACAAGATGGGAACTATAATATGTACCAACTCACTTCATGGGATACTGTGAAAATTAAATAAAGGAAGAGACATAAATATACTCTGAATTATGGATCAAACATTGCACACTTGTGCAATATTGTTAATGAAGAGTGCATGTGTCAGCTGTAATGGGCTCTGTCCGTTCTGCTTCCAATCTCTTCCATCTGTTTGCTGAACACACCAGATCGTTGATTTGATTTTTCACTGAGGGCTTCTGGGGTTCACGGTGCTTACACATGCCTTCGCAAATGATGGTGTGTGTGAGGAGAACTGCAAGATTGTCAATTCTTTAATGACAGTGTATTGGCACCTGGGGAACAGCCAAACATTGCTGCAATCCCCATAATTCAGAGGCCTCCATAAATCAGCCTGATGAGGAAGAAATGCTAAAGCAGTTATATTGCTTTCTACCGCCTAAAAGAGAGAATGAATGGTTTAAAGGTTCCTTTAGGGTGACCAAGTTGTCCAATAATCCATTCCTCAAGTTATCAAGTGTAACTAAGGACTTCCAAGATAGGATACAGGGAAAAGTAAAGATGATAAATATTATCCTGCATCTGTCTTATCCTTTTTTGCATGTTAACTGTTTTAATAGGTTTAGAGTACTTATTTGTACAAATTTACTTGTTAGGATAGGCTAACTGCTGTAACAAATACACCCAAAGATGTATAATAGGCTTGTGTGAAACAGGAACCTATTTCTCCCACACATAAACAGTTTGAGGTATTTTCTCTTTAGTTCCACAAAATTGCATGGGGCCCCAGACCGATAAAGGCTCTGCCAGCCTCAACACATGGCTTTCGATGCTGTCCTAGCATCGACATGTTGCAGACAGAAGGGTAAAGGGCAGAGAGAATTAGGTTTGGGAGGTTTAATGGATTAGACCTGGAAGAGAGAGAGAACTCTTCTGCTTACGTTGCATTAACTACACTAAACTGCTAGGGAAACTGAGAAATGTAATCTAACTAAGAAAAAAAGGAAATGGGTTTTTATGAGCATGTAGCTCCTTCTTTCCAGAAATCATTTGAAAAACAACAATTTTGAAATTAATTTTTGGCTGGCATTTGGATGAATAAACTTAGTTGGTTAACTTATTCATATACTCATTCACTTAACATGCACTTACCAAGCATCTATTCTGCACTAATCTCTCTTTAGTCACTGGGAATACGGCAATTTAATAATTTAAAAACAAAAACAAAAACGGCGAAGTCTTTGTCTAGAGTTTATATTCTAGTGTCGTCAGACAGCCCATCAAATAAGTAAAATACAGGGGATATTAGTGATGAGTATTTAGATAAGGAATAAAGTAAGGAAGGAGACTGGGAATGTCAGTGAAAGGTAGTTTGCTACTTCAGATAGGATGGCCAAAGATAAAGAAGCAGGATCAAAAGAAACAGAGGTCTCACACAGGAGCCTCACCTCAGCAGAAGAGTCAAAGGCCCTTCGACAAAGTTCTAGGACACAGTCGTTCATTTCCCAGGGTCCATCATCTGCTGAACTCAAACATTACATCAGACTATTTATAAGATGATTGAATAATGACACTTTTTCCTCCTTTGTCACGACTTGCACTAAAATTAATGTGCGCTGGACCTACAGGTGAGTGGATGGATATTCTTTGGAAATCTAACAAACTGACTTTGTGTCTTTTGTGTGAAAAGCATTTCAGTTAAATGAGAGAAACAAGCCCATCTCAAACGGCAAGAATAATTCATAGTAAATGGCATTTCTTTTCTGCTGGGATATTAATTAATCAGAGTTGACAAAGACAAATGGTAACACAAGGCGGGGAAACGAGGGTCTTTGCTGTTTCAAAATTGTCAAATCAAGCACCCATCCTGGCAGCCTGCTCGGGGGCAGTACTTAGAGTTTCTTTGGGTGCTAATTTCCTCTCTGATGTTACCATAGAAACATAGGAGTTGTTTTTTTGTTTGTTTTGTTTGGGGGCAAATGAGATTCCCTGGTGAAACATTTGAAGGAAAAGTACCTTGTTGTTATTACTGCAGACACAAGAAAAAGGAGCCTTTTAGTCCTTGGAAACAGAATGACAATGTCTTCTATTTGTGCAGCCTTCCATAGCAATAGGACTTTGTGTAGTCTCTGCAAGCCAGGGCAGGGCTTATCTCCATTTTACTAATTTTACAAGCAAGAAAAACTGAGAAACAGAGAATGGAGAACCATGAGAAACATAGTATAAGCAAAGATTGGGAAAAATATATATATATATAAAGGGCCTTGAATTCCAAGCGAAGGGCCTTAAATTTTATTATTTAATAATTACTATTAATATTAATAAAAGAACAATCCATATATTTTTTGTACTATTCTATGTATTCTCAGTTAATCCTTATAACAATCCTGGGAGGTAAGAATTATACTCTCCTCCCTTTTTCAGATGAGGAGACTGTGGCTTAGAAGAAGTAAGTCCCACAGTCAAGATCACAGAATAGGAATCAGATCATTTTAAGGACATTGGGGTGAAATGGCAGCTTTTGGAATGTTTTGAGAAAGAGGTGACATGATCTTTCAAAGGGTTGATCCAGCTGCTATGTTGGAAATACACTATATTTCCAAGAGCAGACACGAAGAGCCCCAGGAGGCTATTGCAGGAACCCACACAAGAGAAGATGGTGGATCAGAGTGATAGCAGAGAGGTGATGAATTTCCTGACTGTTTAAAAATGGGGTGTGAGAAAAAGGAAAGAGTCAAGGGTAACTCCAGTTTTTTTTTTTTTTTTACTTAAATAATGGATTGTTTTCACCTAAGATAGGGAAAGCTACGGCTGTTACAGGTTCAGAAAAACTCAGGGGAACAGGAACTCGGTTTTGGATAGATTCAGTTTATGACGTCACTTAGACAACCAAGTGAAAATGCCAAGGAGACCGATGGAAATAAGAATCTAGAGTATAAAAGTCTGGACTGTACATATCAATTTTGGAGTCTTTAGCATTAGATGATATTTACAGCCATGAGACTAGATGAGCTCACCAAAGTAAATACAGATAGGAAAGAAGAGAGGACCAAAGGCTGAGCCCTAGAACACTCCTACATTAAGAGATCAGAGAGAAGAGAAGGAACCAGAAAAGGAAAGCAAAGAGGGCATGGTCTACTGGAAGCCAAGCAAAGAACACACATCAAGAGTAGGCAATAAACATTTGTGTCAAATGCTGGTAACAGTTCAAGGAAGATGAAGACTGACAACTTACCACGGGATATACCAACATGGAGGTCATGGGTAACCTTGACAAGAGCCATTTCTATGAAAGGATTTGAGTGAAAAGCCAAAATAACTAGGTTTAAGAAAAATCAGGAGAAAAGAAATTGGAAACAATGAGCATAAATGTCACTTTCTAGGATTTTTGTTGTAGCAGGTGTAAAGAAATGAGGTAGCAGCTGGTGGAGAAAATGGACTCAAGATTCCTCATTTTAAGATGAGAGATATAATAGTATGCTCATAAGATTGATCCAGTAAAGAACAAAAAAGCCAGTGATGTAAGACAGAAGGGGAGAGTGGCTACAGTGATGTCCTGAAAACCAAGTGGAAAATGGGATCTAATGCACAAGTGGTAGAGTTTGATGTGATTATAAAGCATTCTTTTCTGCCTTTCCAGGAAGAGCCTATACTACACCAAAGGTGTATGGAGTGGTCATGGGGGAATTCATAGAGTTTCATTAGTTATCAATTGTTATGCAATAAATTACCTACAAACTTAACATCTTAAACACATGCTTATTATCACACAGTTTCTGGAGGTCAGGAATCTGGGTGGTGCTGAGATGGTCCTGTGGCTCACAGTCACAAGGCTGTAATCAAGATCAATTCTAGACATCGGCATTTCAAGACTCAACTAAAGAGTTCACTTCCAAGCTCACATGGTGGTTGGCAGCATCCAGTTGCTTGAGGGTTGTTGGACTGAGGGTCTCGGTTCCTCACTGGCTGTTGCCTGGAGGCCTCCCCCAGTTCCTTGCCATGTGGGCCTCCACAGTGCAGCTCAGAGCATGGCAGATGACTCAAGCAGAGAAAACAGGTAAGTGGGCAAGAGGGGGAAAGCAGGACAAAGTCATGGTCTTATTTGTAACCTAATCTTGGAAGTGATACCCATTACCTCTGTCTCATTCTGTTTGTTAGAAGCGCATCACTAGGTCTGGCCCAGACTCATGCACACTGATGTGCATACCAGTAGGTGGAGATCATCGGAGGCCATTTAGAGGCTGCCCACCAGAATGCTGAACTTAAAACTAACCCAAAGTAGCTCCCGAATGTTTTCTCTTCCGGTTGTTTGACTCCATTCCCAGCTCTGAGCAAAATAAAGCTTAGAAATGAAAAGAGGCTGGCTGTTCATCTTCTAAAGTTGTCTTGCCTGGTCATATAGCAGCCCCAAGGGCGCTGTTATTTTTTAAGGCACACAGGCCTCTAACTGCAATTGTTGGGCCTGCTTTTGGCTCCGAGCTCCGGCTCCCTACAGTACTTATGCTCGGAGCTCCCCAGCTCACATGGCACCTCAGGATGCATCATTTTCTGCAGTTTTAGTTCATTCATTGTCAGCTGCCACCATATTTCTTTTTCTGAGGGACTTTGCCCACTACCAAGGACAGGATGCATATTGCCTCCTGTCCTGAGATTTTCCCAAGGAAGTGAATATTCCTCTAACTCAAATTCTAACCCATTCTGCTTCCACCAAGAAGGAAATGGAAGGTAGAATTTAGTAGGCAAGAGATACTTCAGGATGTTTTCAAACCTGTTTAAGCACACATTTCCCAGCTTATGCGAAGAGAACTGAAAAGCTAACTGAAGAATCATTCTCCGAAGACATGAGTCATGAGGAATTTACACCACACCAGAAACAACCACCTCACTGGTTATTGTTCACACTTTACAGAAGGGCAACTACACCCCTACCCAAGCCTACTGTGCTTGGGAAGCTGCCTCCTGATGAGCAGAGTAAAGGCTGGTGTTGGTGGTTCACACGTCTCCAGTGGTAGACTTAACCCCACGTTCATTGCTACCGCAGAGCTCAGCGACAAAGACAATCAGCTACTTCCCTTCTGAGAACCTTCCGCAGCTGCAAGGAAAGTGGTGATGTGGGACAGGGACTGGTTCATGCACTCTGGTGCCATGCAAAGCTGGGCTGAATTCCAGCTCATTTTCTTATTTGCAACCCTGGGCACATGTCTAAGTTTTCTGTGCTTGTTTCACAGCCTTAGAAAAAGGATTAAATAATATGGCATAGATTATGGGCCAAGGAGCTGCCCCCTGCCTCTGGGTCCCCACAGAACAGGGTCCCCTCCACCCCTAATTTCCAAGACTATCCTAACCTTCTTAGCAGTACTCCTCATGTTTCCATTCTCCTTCCCACAAAAACTCAGCTTCGAAAGGTACTAAACCAGGAAAATCTCCTCTGAGACGCTCTTGAGCGAAAAGAAGCCATTGAGCTCATTTGTGCTGTGACCATCAAGACTTTGAGGCCTCTCTCAGTTACACATCAAGAGGGTCTCTGTGGTTAAATATGGACACATAGAAACGCTTTAAAGTCCTTCTCTCAGATCTACTCCCAACCTATAATCTCTCGAATCTTGTCAATCCCCAGCCCTGGGTAAATCTAATCATCCATTTTATCTACTCCTGTTCCTAAACTTTTGAAAATTATAAAAGCTGACTGACCAGTTTCCATTATACATCTATGTTTTTCCACCTAGGCTGCTCACTAATTCTTTTATTCATTCTTAGTAACTGTCTATCCTGCTCCCTATGGCAGCAATTTCAATCTATTCTACTCTTTTCTAATCTTCAAATGCCCCATCCCCTTCTTTCTCAGCCTCTTACTTCACAGAAAAACATAATGTTCTCTCCCTCACTTCCCCTTTTCTTCATCTCAAAGTAACTTCATCACTTCATCCACCCCTCTGGCCTCACTCCATTTTGCAGAGGAAATAAAAGCCTCAACCCCTGCCCATTGGCACTGTCTCCATAACTCTGCCATCAGGACTTGATTCCTGATGGCAATCCGCTGGCTTTGGTGCCCACCCTTCATGCTTCCTCCTTGATTTTCTCACATTAATCCAGCCCCTCTTCCTCTCTTAAATGTTCACCATCTCCCTTGATGCCTTAGGGTAAGATGCCTTTTCCATGTGTTCTCTGCCCTGTCCCCACACCAAGCAACTCTCTTTTCACCAGTCGACATCATGCACAAATTCACCACCCACGGTTCTCTATCACTCATTCACCTCTCGACTCCTTAAAAATCAGGCTATAATCAAATCAAATACTTCACTGAAGATGCTTTCTCAGATATCGCTATCTTTCTAATTGAAAATCCTATGGTCTCAGGTCAGTCCCTCTCTGATTGGACCCCTCTGCAATATTTAATGCAGCTATCCTCTCCTGTTTTTTTTTCTTCTATGCCTTCTCCCACTTTTTCTACTGTTTCTATCAGTCTCCATGGCCTGTGCACCTTTGTCGTCCTATCAAATGTAAACATTTCAGATGTCCTCTACGGGTGTCTTTTCTTTGTTTCTATCAGTCTCCATGGCCTGTGCACCTTTGTCTTCCTATCAAATGTAAACATTTCAGACATCCTCTACGGATCTCTTTTCTTTGCTCTCTCTCTCTCTCTCTCTCTTTCTTTCTCTCTCTCTCTCTCTGTCTGTCTCTCTCTCTGCAATTGTACCTACTTTTGAGTCTATTATCACATCAACACGACTCTTAAATCTACCTCACCAGCGCAGACCTCACTTCGGAATCTCACTTCCTTCTTAGATGTCCAACTTCCTACCAAATATGATCCCAAAAATTTCCTGCCTTCATTGCCAGCTCACCAATTCTAGAACCCTTTTAGAATAGAACTTATCACCTTCTCCACACCAGGCCCTAAACAATCTCCTTCACCTGTGTTTCCTCTTCCTACCTTCCCTTTAATTATTTCTTCTTACCCTGTTTATACAATTAGGTTCTTCCATAGTTTACCTGCTTAGAATTCCAATTCCCCAAATGATTGAAAGACATCTAGTCACCAAATCTGTTGATTCTTTTTCATTTCCATTGGCACCATCTTTATAATTCTGTCATTGGGGCTTTATTATTGATTCATCTCACATCCTCCAAATGATGCATATAACACAGTAGTAACAAAGCCCAAGCAGTGGCCACATGGAGTGAGATCAACCTGCTAGAGATCTACAGTGAGTACAAAGAACCACTGTGTGGAGGCGAGACCAGGTTCACAATGGCTGCTGCAGAGCACGGAAAGATGCCCCTCCCCATTGGGGCTCCGGTTACTAAGGGAGAGACCAGAGGTAGGGATCCAAAGTTACACACGATGCAATACATATGTGACTTACTGTTGAATGATATACTTGAAATTTATTTGGTTTTGCTAATCAATGTCACCCCAATAATTTTTAATTTAAAAAAAAAGTTACAAACACATATACTCGTCAACTATTGCCTCAGGTTATTGGGGCCTGCAAAAATAAAGGTTATGTTTAAAAACACTTAATAGTGCAAAAAAAGAAGGGCCTTTTGCTTTCAGGCAGAGCCACCAGGAAAGAGAACAGTTCTGCAAGGTATTATGAGGAATCCCATAAAGGAGCACAGTTGTCTTGTTTAGTTTTTCAGAGCCATGACTGTGGAAGTAGATGCAAGATCCCAGGGGATCCTTCTCATCTGAAAATCAGAACTGCCTTCCATGTTCCCCACTGTGCTTGGAAAGAGCATCCCTGTCTGAGTCTTGTCCAGGTGGAAACAGCTTGCAAGGGAATTCTGCTGCAGGACAGAGTACATACGAGATACCTTCTCCAGTCACCTTCAGCCCCTTCTAAGGTTCTTGTGATCTATCAAAGCATCAGACAAGACCAGCACATGGTTCTAAGCTAAGCACTTTTCCCCTGCTGGCAATGAACTTGTGAAGCAGATAGGAAAAGACAGAGGCCATCAGATGGCCATCAGCCAAGTGAGACCAGCTTTGCTAACCAATGATTCAGACACACCTTCTACATGCAGGTTCTGCATCTTAAAAACTCAGTCTCCTTTTTCAGCAACCTTATATAGAAATATGCATCCTGTTTCCACTTCCTTCCATGTCACATATATCATTGCTTCCAAATTTCACTGTGATGTATAGGGATCGGAGGCTGTGAAGAGTCAGCAATGATTAACTGAAGGAGATAACTCTAAATCACAAATCAATTCACCTCCTTCTTCAGCAATCTGAAGAAAGAATCTCATTTCGTTGAGGTTATTTTAGTACCTTTGAATCTCGGTAATAAGTGACACTTCCAGAGCTCATCTCTCTGTCTGATTGTGACTTTAAATCTTGGCAGTTGGTAGGGGAAGGAGGGCAGAAGAGAAATTGAGCAAAGGGTATCTCCAACCCAACCACACAACCCAGATGGCCTCACCCTGCATCACAAAGACCCATCTCATTTTATGGACCATCAAAGGCTCTGCAGTACTTCTCAAGTGGTAGTCAGAGAAATAGGTTCAAGTTGACACATTTCATAACTTATGGAATAACGACTTAAGAAAGAGTCCTCAATCCTGAAGTCAAAACTCACCAAACTATTTCTAGCTGAGCAAGAAAATAATCTGAATTTTTTAAAAGGCTATCAGGAGACTATTCTTAAAGGCCGTTTTTCAGTCCGCTCCCCCAGTTCTGTGGAGCAGGTACCAGCAAACCGAACTGATTTAGCTGGATCTTCTTTCCCTGCCACTGCAATGCAATTGGCAATAAAGTGGTCAAAAAAGCAAACCAGCAGATCAGGTGAGAAAGAAAGGAGGAAAGAGGCACAAGAAGCCTGTCACTAATTAGTCCATGAATATTGTAGAGCTGACTACAGGGCCACATTCTGAACTACCAGGAGAGAAAGGACACTAGAAACCAACAGCTCTGACCATTTAACGTGTCTCCCTTTTTCATTGGGCTGCAATCCAAATTGAGGTAAAACTGTTCTCTTTAAATGCCTTTAGAACATATCCTGGCCTGAGTGGAGAACTGTGTGTGTGTGTGCATGCGTGTGCACACGCACACACACACATGCAGAACTTTGTGCTGCAGAGTATCTCCAGTTAAGACGCAGAAAAATATGAGTCAAATGCTGAAAAAAATCTCTAGAAAAATAAAACCACAATGGTTCACTCCACTTATAGAAGGATCCAGGAGGGCTGATCATCTTCTTTCTTGTCTTCTTTTGGTTATAGACCATTTAAACATAAGATCTCTATTACTGATCTTTTTTTTTTTTAATGTTAGAGCCTGAAAAAGTGTTTTGTTAAAAAATTTTCTAGCTTCACTCTCATTTCAAACAGTGCAATCTCCGATGAGTCATAATATAAGGACTTCTACTTATATAAGCGCTTCTACTCATTGGCCAAAGCAAGTCACACGGCCACACCGAACTGCCAAGGGAGTCAGGAACTGCAGTCTTGTCATTATTGCTATCAAAGTCATCACCAGCCCCTGTAGAGTCTACCTCCACATACAGTTGACCTTTGAACAACACAAGAGTTAGGTGTGTTGAACCCTCCCCATCCCCCATGCAGTCAAAAACCCATGTATAAGTTTTGACTCCTCAAAAACTCAGTTGTCCCTCAGTGTCCACAGGGGATTGGTTCCAGGATCCTTAAAGACATTATTGCTATCAAAGTCATCACCAGCCCCTGTAGAGTCTACCTCCACATACAGTTGACCTTTGAACAACACAAGAGTTAGGTGTGTTGAACCCTCCCCATCCCCCATGCAGTCAAAAACCCATGTATAAGTTTTGACTCCTCAAAAACTCAGTTGTCCTTCAGTGTCCACGGGGGATTGGTTCCAGGACCCCTAAAGACACCAAAATCTGCGGATGCTCAAGTCCCTTATATAAAATGGCTAGAATAAGATGGTCTGCCCTCTGCCTCCACGGATTCAATCAATACTGGAAAACAGTGTTTTCAATCCACAGCTGGGAGCTCATATCTCATAAAACCTGAGATATAGAGAGCCAATTATATATTTACTTTTAAAAATTCACATATTAGTGGACCCACCTAGTTCAAACCCTGTTGTTCAAGGGTCAACTGTATTTCTCAAATCAGTCCCTCCCTAGCCATTCCTACTATGAGTCGTGAGCTCAAGCCTCTTCTCTTCTCTCCTGCACTATAATGAAAGCTCCCAACACCATTTCCTGCTGCCAGTCTGGCCCTTCTCCAATCTATTCTGAATGCGGCTGCCAGAGGCCACTTTTGAAAACACAATCTGAGTCCTTGGTAGAACCCTGCAGCTTTCAGTTCAGCATTCACAACTCTTAGTGTGGCACGGGGGTTCTTGTTGGTGCTGCTGTTGCCCACATTCCTGATCTCATTCCCCGCCCTCCCTCATACTCGCTTTGCTGAATCCCTTGCAATTCTCTCTCACTACCAAGGTTTACACCTCTGTGTCCTGGCCTGTGCTACTCCCTTGGACTGAGATACCTTTCCACCTCTTCTTTTACTGACTAAATCTGAGTTAGAGATTCCACTTCAAAAATCAGCTCAGGAAATTTCTACTTTAGGAAGCCTTCCCTGGCTACCCCAATCTGACATTGATGCATCGACGCCACCAGAGCATCGTATGCATACTTTAGTCAGAGCGCTCTCCGTACTGTGTGTGGCCTTCATTCTACTGCTCTGGCTCTTATTCATAAGATTTGGGACCAGTCCCTAGCACTGTGCCAGATTTGTTTAAGACATTCCTTAAATGCCAGTTGAATGGATGCATCTATAAAGGCATGCCAGGCTCTGCACTAGGTACTGGATGGAGTCTTGAAGATTGATCACCCACACTATCCACAGGGACATACACAAAGTCTCTGGTATTATCTCTGGAAGAAAGAGTCAAACCAGTGGGAGAGCTAAAGATAGAGAAAGAAGACAGAGTCAGTTTACAACCAATTAAGTAAGCAAATATTGTTTCAATTTCCATTCCTTCCCAGGCCTCAGCCATGGGAGCCCTTTCTTTGCAATAAATAATGTTTTCTTTTTCTTTTTTTTTTTCTCTCCACTGAAATCCCCTGTCCTCTGTCCTTCCCTAAGAATCCTGACAAGGCTCGAGTACAAATATAGACACCTAATTTAGGTTATCCATCCCAGAAAACACATCTGGGCCTTAAGATGCTTTATCACAATGAGCAACAAGCTACTTCCAGAAGAAATTCAGACCCACAACTAGAGACTAGAGTCAGTGTTAGAGACCATGATGGGGAAAAAAATAGAGAATTTTGATCTATTTCTTTTTTTTTAAATTTTTATTAGTTTCAAGTATACAGTACAGTGGTTAGACATCTATATAGTTAGTAAAATGATCCCCTCAATTGCTCCCTCCCTCCCCTGACCCTCCACCAAGCCAACGTATTAATACTAATTGCATTCCTTATGCCATGTTTCCCATCCCCACGACCATCGTCAGCTACTAATTTGTACTTCTTTAACCCTTCACCCCATTCTCCCAGCCCCCCAAATGGTCTTCACTTCTGTCCATCAAAAAAATTGTCCACTCTATTTGTGAGTTTCTGATTAGTTTGCTCTTTTTATTCCTTACATTCCGCATATAAGTGAAATCATATAGTATTTATCTTTCTCTGTCTGACTTAAATACCTTCTAGGTTCATCACAGCAATATCTTTTTCCATCCCCTTCCTTTTCATATGCAGGGGTCTTGTTTTCTTATCCTTTTAGCCACTCCATCTCTTGATTGGAGCACGTAATTCTTTTCCCTTTAAGGTACTTATGGATAGAAATGTAGTGGTTACCACTCTTTATTCTTGTTTGTAATACATGTTTTTTCTTCTTAAAATAGTCCTTCCAACATTTCTTGTAATTCTGGCTTGGTGGTGATAAATTCCTTTAGTTTATTTTTGTCTAGGAAGCTTTTTATCTGTACTTCAACTCTAAATGATAGCTTTACTGGATAAATTATTCTTGGTTGTATATCCTGGGTCTTCATTCTTTTGAAAATTTTTTGCCAAGCCTTTCTGTCCTGCATAGTCTCTCTTGAGAAATCAGCTGCCAGTCGTATGGGTGTTCCCTTATATGTAATTATTTGTTTTTCTCTTGCTTCTTTTAATATTTTTTCTTTGTATTTAACCTTTGGCATTTTAATTATGATGTGTCTTGGTGTGAGCCTCTTTGGATCCCTGATTTTTTGGAATCCTCTGAGCTTCCGTCCATTTCCTTCACCAGGTTAGGGAAGTTTTCCATCATTATTTCTTCAAACGGCTGTTCAACATCTTGATCTTCTTCACTTACGCCAATCAGACAAATATTTGGAGCCTTAATAGTGTCCCATATCCTCCTTAAATCATTTTTATAGTCTTTGCCTCTTTTTTCTTGCCATTCTGATTGAGTGTCCTGAATGGCTTTCCTGTCCTCTAGATAGGGCATTTGATCCTCTTCTTTATTCACCTTGTTTATTCCTTTGTTTATTCCATTTAATATACTTCTCATCTCAGATAATGTGTTCTCCATTTCAAACTGGTTCCCTTTTATAATTTCCACTTCCATTTTTATGTTTTTTGTCTCTTTGTTGGAGTTCTCTACATTTCCCAAAAGTTCATTGAGCACCTTGATAACCTGTGTTTTGAACTCTGCATCTGTTAGATTACTTGATTCTATTATATCTGGATCTCTGTTCTGTTCTCTCATATGGTTTTTGCTTCTTTGTTTTCCCATTTTGGCTGTCTTTCTGCATCTGTTTCTATGTACTAAGCAAAGCTCCTAAGTCTTCCGGTCTTATTAGTGTGGATTTGTGATGTAGGTGTCCAGTGGCACAGTCCTGAGAGGGGTTCAGCTGCAGGCCAAACTTAGCCCAAGCTTCTACCCCTCTGGGGCCATCTGTCAAGATTCAGCAAACAATCCACAGATGCTGTTCTTATAGCTCCTCAAAAGGCCACACCAGAAACCGAGGCCAACTGCCTCCAGTGTGAGTCCAGGCGCTATTCAGGAAGGCACATCTGACTCGCTGAGGATATACCTGGATGTGGCTTGGGTGGGGCCCTGGTTGGGGGAGGCGGGGTTTCAGGGAATCCTCTGGGCAGAGCGACCTCTGTTATTCAGTTTGATGACGTCATAACTATGGCAGCGCTGTATCTCTGCACTGGGAGCCGGGAGGGCTCAATGGAACAATGGATACCACCGGCTCTTCTGTACCAAACGAGTGTCCCCTCGATCCTCTCTCCGACAATATCTCCTTGTAAATCCCTCATGCCCCCTGTGCGCAGCCGCATCGGAACTGGTGCTCAGAGCAAGCAGGTCTGTCACTGCGAAAATCCGCTCACGTACGCGGCCCCTTTAAGAGGCGTCTGCTGCTGGCGCTGCTGCTGCCTCCATCTCATTCAGCTGCTCTGGACAGGCAGCCCCGCGTCCTCGCCCATCCTACCTGCTGCCGTTGCAGGGTGCTTTCTTGGACTTCTCTCTAGTTGTATGGCTTGTTCATCTAGATCCCAGGTGATTTTTCTTTGCTGCTGCTCCTTGTTTCCAACACAACTTTGATCTGGTCTCCAGAGGGATGAACTGAGCCTCTATCATCTACACCATTTTGAAGCACCTCTCTGATCTATTTCTTGTCACAAACTTAAGTAGTTCTCTTTTCTGACATAGCCCTAGTGAAGAAGTGCTGTTCACCTGTACTTACCTACACAGGTAACGGGTAACGTCTCCGCCATTAGCCACTACGAGCACCAGAGACCACCAGGAATTGTGCATTCTGCCCTCTTCGGCCCAGGCCTGCAGTCTCCCCGTGCCTTTGGTCTGACTCCACTCACAAACTCATCAGGAAAGAAGTGGGTTGCTCACAAGTGTTTTTGTATTTATTAAGTATAAAATCAAAAATGAAAATAGAGTTTCATTTTTGTGCTGGTCCCAAGAGATAACTATAACAACCACACATAGCACTTCCTATGCAACATGCATTGTTAAAACACCACTAAATAAAACAAAGAGGCAAGACAGTAAATGGTTATCCAGTTTCCTAGTTGTGGAGGACCTTGGGCTAAAACTAGGAAACTTAACTTCAGTTTCCCTAACTGTAAAACAGGTTCACAACTGCACCTACGATCCTGTAAGACAGGGTTTCCCGACCTCGATATTATCAATAGTTAGGCCTGGATAATCCTTTGTCATCAAGGACTGCCCTGTGTAAGATGTTTAGCAGCATCTCTGGCCTCCAACCACTAGATTCCAGTAGCACCTCCCCCTCTCTCAGTTAAGACAACCAAAACGTCTTTTGATATTATCAAATGTCCCCAAGGGCAAGGGGAGGGGAAGGTCGCATCATCCTTCCATCAGAACCACTACTGGAGTGAAATAAACAAATCGATACTTACAAAATGCTTAGACCTGTTCCTGGCATAGAGCAAATGCTTCATGATTTGACCCAGAGGATAGATAACAGAGTCTGGAGAAGAGAGAAACAGTATGTATTGTGACAAAGAGGACTTCACTATTCCTAATAAAGTTACATATTTCTGAATCAGCCTCCATGCTCCAAAGGCCTTGGTAACAGGATACAGGTGGCACTGACCACTGACAAAATTACAAGCATTTACATATTCTCTCTCTCTCTTCTCTAATGAAATTAGCATTTATTACCCCCTCAATACTTGAATGCCTGCTCAGCCAAAGACACTGTACACTATCGAGAATATTTTATCAGATTTTACAAACAATAAAAATAACCCATCTGGTCTCACTTTTTTTTTTTTTTTTTTTTTATTTAAAGGCCATTTTGTTGAAATAGCAAAAAAAAAAAAAAAAAAATCAGCTTCCCTACTGCAGAGGGAAATGCTGCATCTCAGGAATTCCTTGGTGCCCAGCACCCTCCTAGTGCTCAGAAATAACCAAAGTGGCCATTCTACTGACAGACAACTCCAGCTGTTAGAATGTTTATCCTTGCCCCAGGCCTAACTCTTATAAACTCTTGTCACTTCACTGAACATTGTTCAGTCAAGTGCAAATTGTGCAACTGCCATGTGCAGGCACCATGGCCCTTAAGCCACATACATGCCCCATACCCTTTTATCACCAAAATCCAGATAAATGAAGATAATAATGATTCTCAATTTGGCCGTCTCTTCCTTGACTAAAGTTCAGTTCAGCTCATGATTCTTCAGAGATGATGGTGTCCTCGCCCCTAACCATCTTGGTCTCCTCCTTTAGATCCCCTGTAATTTATCAATGGACTCTCAAAATGCAGTACCCAGCACACTCCAGGTATGTTCTGACCATCTAAGAACCCAGCAGGACTATTATACACCCAACCTGCAATGCAACCAAAGATGGGCCAACTCTTTTAGCAGGCAACGCTTCGCAGACGCTTACACTTTAAAGCAAAGTAAGACCTCAGATCTTTTTCATGCAAATTTTCTGCCAGCAAATTTACCCTCCGTATGATATGCTCACAGGTCATATTTTGAACCAAAAAATGCATAATCTTCTATTTGTCTCTACCATATTTAGTCTTGCTTTTCTGAGCAGGATCCAGAATGTCAAGATAGCTTTGAATGTTCATCCTATAAATCATGGTATCAACTACTTCTTCCTGCAACTTTTTCCAGCAGCTCTGGGTTCTCTTAAATTTTGACTGAAAAAATTATCGTCTTTCTTTAAGTGACTGGTAAGCAAACTATAGCCCATAGGCCACACCCATTCCACTACTTGTGTTTGTAAATAAAGTTTTATTGGAACACAGCTATGCTCATTTGTCTACATACTGTCTATGGCTGCTTTCTCACTACAACAACAAAATTGACTATTTGCAACAGAGACCATATGGTCCATAAACCAAAAATGTTTACTATCTGGACCTTTACAGAAGAAGTTTACTGATCCCTGAATTAAAGCCTTGAAATATGTAGAACAGAATCCAGGCAAAGAGAGAGTGCTATGGGCCTATAGTTTAATACAAATGATTAATTGGTACATTTAGGAACAGTGGTTCACGCAGTTTTGAAATCATGTTAAAATGCAATCATTCCTAGGATCTATGTAGAATTCAAGATAGCTCTGCTCTTGGCATTGCCTGATCCTAATAATCCCATCAAAGTAAGAACAAGATTAATTACATTATTAATTAACTATTGATTAATTAATTCAAAAACCGTTCTGCTGTGATACAGATAGATGAAGGAAAAGAACTGGAAACAGAACAAGTAAATTGTGAAGGAATGACGGGAGGCTGGAGAGAAAATTGATTCTAAAAAGCAGCCAGAGGCCCAGAACTAAGAGGAGTCTCCATTCAGGTATATAGATTTGTTCTGATGGTGGTTAATGTGTCCCACTCATGCTGGCCTGTGTTTGTTAGGGTTTGACATTGCTCTAGAGGCACCTAACTTGAAAAATTGCCATAGTCCTGTCTGAAGCTATTGCCAGATGGGCCCCCTCACTGTTGGGGGGCTCCAACATCATATTGGAATCCAGCACCTTGCATGGTAGTAAATTCTCATAGCCTTAAATCCGGGCAACCCAAAGCCATTTGCCACCCTTTAAACGCTATGTCCTTTTCTCATTTCCAACTAACAGTCCCCACGGCAACTTCCTAGAGCTTGAGCACAGAATCTGGATTGTGCAAGGTAGGCCCAACAGCTTGAGAAAAAAAATATGACATTGGCATTTGAAAACACATACACATTAACAGAATTCTACTGCTAACAAGTATTAGGCCCAATGCACTGAGCCTGAAAATGATCTGAGTGCGGGTCAGAGGAGAGAGAGAATATTGCCAAGGCTAAGGTCATAGGCTTCGGTATCTGACAGACCTGAATTGGAATCTTCACCAGTTATGTGGGCCCTCCAAACCTCAATTTCTTCATATGCAACCTGGAGATAATAGTAATGCTTCTTCACAGAGTCCTAAGAATAAATTATATAATTCACATAGAAGCACGTGCATAATAAGAAACATTTGTGATAACACCCAGGTTCAAAGGTACTGATCACTAGAAAAGGGGTTTATATACATGGAATATTTTT
This sequence comes from Pteropus alecto, assembly GCF_000325575.1. Lineage (NCBI taxonomy): Eukaryota > Metazoa > Chordata > Mammalia > Chiroptera > Pteropodidae > Pteropus > Pteropus alecto. The sequence goes on along the minus strand of NW_006434709.1, from coordinate 23,216,041 downwards.
ACTTTTAAAAATATTTTGTTTCCTCATAATAATACATCAACCACAGTAAGGCATGGAAGGCTGTCCTGCTATATAAAATTGGATACAAAAGCTTAGTATGTTCATTAGGATATAGTACATACTTATGGCTTAAAATTTTGTCTTCCGGTGGCGGGGAGGGGGAGAGAGTTGAGAGAATAAGATTGAATTGTCTTATTTAAAATATTTAAGAAAATAAGAGAACATCTGAATACTAAAGATGTAAAAATTTAGATAATTCATATCTCAAGGGATATTTGAATTCAGTGCCTTAGTAGCCTTAGTAATATTCTCAGAACAATTAGCTTTTTCTTAATAGTCACAAGTATATAATTTTTCATTTTTTGTACTTGAATATTCTAAATAAAGCTGGCAGTTACTCTTGACAAATAAGATATATCTACCTATTTACAGATATATATATATATTTGAATTTTTAATGATTCCTAAGACAATGCCCAAAGTATCCCTCTCTGAACAGCAGCACTAAAATCCTATGCCTCACTTAAACAAGAACGCAAAGGATATACAAGTTTTGAGATTTTCCCAAGGCAAAATAACAAGCACTAAAGCAGATGTGGAAAGAATGTTTTCAGTTGACTGCCTGCCTACCTAGGATACGCTCATAAAAGAAGTGATTAAGTTACTAAACAAGTAATTGTCTTTGTTTTTATTATTTTTCCAAATAAAAATCACTCATGTCGAACCTGACATCCTGCTGCCCAGGAGTCCCCAAGTCCTCCAGTCTTACTGTGTAACCATTACCTGTAATATTTGTAAAATTAAGTAAGACACAGGTTTAGCCACTTTAAAAAAAAAAAGAGAGAGAGATACAAAATCACTGTGGCTCCAGTAAGACCAAAGTGTATTCTACTCTTAATGGTAGCAGTCCAGAGATGACAGAGGTGGGTTAGGTGGCTCTGCTTCACAAGAGCGTCCAGGAACCCAGGCTCCTTCTGCCCTGAGGTTCCGCCATTTCCTGTGGTCCCTGGACCAGCAGTATCAACATCCCCCCAGAACTTGTTAGAAATGCAAATTCTCATGCTCCACCCCAGACCTACTGAACCAGAAACCCTGGGGGCGAGGCCCTACAATCTGTGCTTTGACGAGCCTTCTACGTTCTGTCCTTATCTTCTCATCTATGTAGACAAAGTGAACTTACATTTCCAAGTTCTAGACCATGAAAATCAAGTCATTCTTGTCAAGGAAGTAAAATGGAAATCACACACCGTACATAGTTCCGTTCACCCTCCACTGGCAAGGTGCACTATCAAAAGGACACATCTAGCTGCAAAGCAAACATAGTCTCTAGCAGGGCAGTCATGTGGTGAAAATAAGAGGGTTCACTTTCAAGATTAGAAATGGAAGAGGGAGAAACCGGAGGGGGTTCTTCCGGTCCACAAGTGAAGCTGGAAGGGCATCTCCCAAGGTGGTTCCATCTGGGAAGAAGAGGTCGCTCCACAGGGGGTGATGTGATTTCAGAGTCTCAGAAAGAGGATTTGAATTAAGCATCAAAGAAAAAATGCACCAGACACAGTTAAACTTGCAATAGGGGAGTGAGACTGAACAAAAGACAAGGCAGGAGAGCTGTTAAGCATCGGGGTGAGCTGGGGGGTGAGCTGGCAGGAAAGTACTAGAGGAAGCTGCGGGAGGTGCGGTGGTCAGTGTGGTCGGACCACCTGTGTTGGCTAATGGATGGTTTTGAAAGTTAGATTCCTACCTGCCCACCAAGACTGGGAGATAGGGTACCAGTTTTCCTGATGATGACATTTCAAAGAGATATCTTCCAGGTCCTTGAGAAAGACATTCCTGGGTTATAAAACCGGCAAGAGGCTGGAAGAAAATTGATATCTCAAAGGGGCAGAGAAAAAATGTACAATTGAAGGTTTTCTAAAAGGAAGTGCTCTTAAGAAAAGGAGGTCGGTGGCCTAGGGTTAGGAAGAAGCCCTGCTCTAGGACAGACAACCTGGTCCAGCTGAGTGGAACCTGAAGGCCATCTCGGTCAGCAGGCTCCTCTGAGGTAGGGGTCCTCTGCACATTTTGCAGACAGTCCCTGAGCCCAGATCTGTAGCCCTGTCTTTGTCCTCACTGCAGCAGGTGAAAACTGATTTTCCTTTTCATTGTGAAAACAGCCCTTGTTTTTGGAAAGCGGTTTTTGTTTGTTTGTTTTTTTTCACCTTCAGCTTTGGCTTGCTTTCTTCTTCTCTGGCATCTAAACTGCTAGAATTTTGAAAATCATTTCATTTAAAGAGATAGAATTGAATAGCGAGGCTTTCTTAATCAGTTCTCAGCACTGCACCAACTTAGCTGACTGTGCAGTTTTTAAAAAGGTTCCTGCAGAGTCCAAACAGCAATGCGTTAGCAGCAACGTGGGCTTTTCTCTTGCTTAATCCTTGAGCAGCTTTCACCTGAACGGCTTAGGTACAGACCTACTCAGAGATAAGACTCTCCACTGGGAGACCAGTGGTGAGAAAGTTTCTGAAACGCTGTCAACAACAATTAATGCAGAAAGAAGATAGTCCATTTCAATAAAATTACGAGGAGCACAGTTTATAGCCTAGAATGTAGACTGTTTGTCTCTAACTCTGGGAAAAAACAAGTCACTCATTTAAGCCTCTTCAAGGAAGACTTTGTCAAAGCTTATTTCCCATCCCTTCTGCTGGGGTGACAGCCCCCCTATCATCAAATCATCTATTTCTTTTTTTATTATAAAGCTCAGCATTTACATCACGGCAAGCAACTGGTTTACAGCCTGAAATCTAAAGCTGCTTCCCCACCTCACCTGCCTGCCGGAGACAGAAAACCGGCTGCAGTGGCAGTGGTCATTCTCATCCATCCCACGGCAGATGAATTCTAGCATAACAGTAATGCGGCTGCTTTGAAGAGTGACAGAAAGATTCTACTCTTAGATCTGTTTCTTCATCCTTTCTACTTAGTCGGAAAATGTATCCTTCTGTATCTCAGGAAACACCACCATCCAGGCACCTGAAAACACGGGGTCCAGGATGTCCCTGAGATGGTCCCATTGGGGGAGTTCCAAGACCCTGCCCCAGGAAGCCCATTAGATTCACTGGTCAAGTGAGGCAGGATATGAACCAAGTGGAGAGGCCGTTCCCATTTCGTGGACAGCAGCAGAGCAAGGCACCATAACTCCACAGGTGTGATCTTGGAGGTGGGTTAGATAAACCCCTTTCTCCTTCTAAGGAAAACTGTGCAATAACCATGAATGAGAATCACATCCACAAAGAAAAGGAGAAAAGAGCTATCGCTCATTGTGTAGCACACACCAGTCAGAGACAAGCAGCATCTGGCTCCATCTGATGGAGCTGAGTCTAGCTGGGGATAGAACAAATCCACCAACTGCAAAACGGCCGACCTACCCTTAAGACCTGTGCTACCTGCCATCTAGTTATCGCTAAAGCCAACTCTGTA
>NW_006434709.1:23211135-23212552 GCF_000325575.1 Pteropus alecto | reverse complement strand
TCCACGTGTGCCTGCTGTTTTTCAATCGAGCCTCAGAAACTGTTACGAAGATCAAATAAGATGAGATTTCATTTTTAAATAACTGTTTTCAAATACCTATTTGAAAGTATTTTCTAAAATGGCCCACTGAAATATCAGGGCTTGTTATGCAAAACTGAGAACGGGACATTTAAAAAGGGGATGTGAGTCCTTTCCCACCCACGGGAACCCAAAGGGCAACTCCTGAAGCCCCACGTCAGGATTAGCAAGAAGTCCAGCCCATCTCCTCACCACCACCTTCACAGAGCCACAATTCACACTATTACAATAGTAACCAACACAAAACCATGTAATGAGAGGTACTTACAAAGCAACTGGGGAACAAAGACTGTGACTTGAATTCACACTTAATTTGACTCTGAGTTTTCTGGAAAACAAGGCAATAAAGAAAGCTATCGTGAATTTCCTGGCTTATTTGTCTTCTCACTAGTCTAAGCTCTAAAAGGGTCCAAATTCATCTTTCTGGTTTTATATAAATAAAGAAACTCGAGCACAGAGAACACAGCAGTTTTGCACAAGTTTAGAGACCTGAGCTGAGTCTAAACTTGCACCCCAGCTGATTAAGCCTTTCTGAATTCTTGTGCCATTTTGCACTATGGTATTTTCCTCCAGCCTCAGATACGACTCTTCCCTGAACTTGGGCAGAATCAAGACACACAGCAGCCAGGAAAGGCTTTGGCAACAGCAGGATTTGTACTTATGAATCATTGGGTCATTAAGCTGGAGTTTGCATATGATTATGCGTGTACACATGTACTTACAACGTTCAGAGTTTCCTGGGAGGCATAGAATGGAGAGAACTGTGTTCTAACACTAATGAGTTGTATGAACTTGGCAAAGAATGACAGGGAAGGAAACTAACACCTGTGGCCAGGCCAGCAGAGCTAAGAGCATCTGCACAAATATATCTTATTTAGTACCCCTGAACAGCTTGCAAGATGAGAGTCTTGAGGCTCAGATGAAAGCTAAAAAGCTTGGCCAAGGTTGGCAACTATTAACTTGCAGGATCAAAATTTAAAACTCAACTGTGTGTGACTCCAAAGCACAGGTTCTTCCCATAAAACAACAGTGGCTCCAGATCTGACACTTTCTTCAGTTACAGAATGAGGAGTTGCATGGATATTTATGTAAATAACATGTTCGTGGAAATGTACATATGTGCATAGAAAGAATTTTAAAGAAATATCCTAAATGGTTAACAATGAGTTTTTCCTGAGATGAGGAATGAGCATAGCAGAGGGAGAGTGAGGAGGAAGGGAAGAGGGACATATGTAAAACTCGAATCCTTTACAATTAAAATGTATTTAATACCACTTATACAATTAAAATAAAATAAAATGAAGGGGATTAGACCACATAATTCCAGAAGTCTGCCAGA
>NW_006434709.1:23200500-23211088 GCF_000325575.1 Pteropus alecto | reverse complement strand
CATCTTCACCTGAAAAATGCAGGGCGGTTTTTACTAACACTGTGGGGCAATTGCGCCATCTGGTGGCCACACTAAAAAATTACAAAGCACCTTTCCCTTAATAGGAATTCAACACAAGTCATGGGTTCAACATTCAGCCTTGGGAGGAAAATAATAGTTCAATTTTTATTTAGAAATGATAAGTAATTAAGTTAATTTGATATAACTGATTTTATCTATGGTAAAATTTATTATTCCTCAAGCCAACCAAGACTGTGCTCTATATCATCCCCATGTGACATTTTTTCACTCTCAGGTTCAGAGATTCACAGTGTCACATCCAGAAAGAAACGCAAGCACCCATGGAAACTACCTTCATCATCTGAAAAAGAAGGAAATTTGTCTCTGGGCTGAGAATCCCTCCTTTCATCGACTATGCCATTCACCTCCCAGCACCACCTCAAGTTAGCTACCAAAGGAAGACCAGGAAGAACTCTCCTTCCTAGAAATGTCCCACCTGTAGACTCTGACACTGGATTAAGAGGCAAGTCAAATTCAGCAGCATCTGAGGTCATAATCTCCACGGCATGTCCTTGGAATGATTTGGAAGGACAGTGCCATCAGATTCTCCGTATAACTGTCACAGCATAAATTGAGTGCACTCTCGCAATAAGTTGCTAGCTTTCGAACACTCCTCACTAAGTCCGTGTTGTATCTGTGGGTATCTTAACAAGCTGCGTCATAAATTTACAGGCCATGCCTGACACCAGTCACCATCAGTCATCTGAAGATCATCAAAGTAAGCAGAAATTCTGACTTTGAAAAATTCATGGAACAGTGCTGGTCCAGGGAGGAGTGATATATATGTTGCATTATCTAAATTTGAGCTGTCTAATATGCTTTCCAAAGAATTCATGGAAAGGGGAACTTTCAAACACTGCTAGTGGAAGTGTGGATTGTTAGAGCATTTCTCAAAAGCAATCTGACAACATCTGTTAAAACTTAAAATCCTTCAAAAGATATATATAATGATGTTTCTTGTGGCATTTTCTTAGTGGAAAACGAGAGAGAGAGAGAGAGAGAGAGAGAGATATTACCCATAGCTAAAGAAATGGTTGAAAAACTTATGATACTTTGGTGCCATGGAATTTTGTGCTGCTACTAAAAATAAATTTGAATTGTAGAAATGGATTTTAAATTTCCATGGAGTACTATTGAGTGGAGGAGAAAAGCTAGATTGTAGAGAAAATTCCTATTTAATAAAATAAACAAAGATCAAAAATCTTTATACAGAGAGATGTATATATGTTTATTTTGCATGTATGTTTATATACTATACTATAATCATCAAAAAAATAGAAGCTACATACTATATTGACATACATTAAAGAAAAGAGGTGGATAAGAGTAAATATATACATTAATTTACCAATAAGTTGTCTGGGGAGAAAAATCATAAATGCTATAATTTATAATTGCTGTAATAACAGTGTCCTGTCGGATCTCCTGCAGTGTGTGTTGGGCCTCCACTTGTAGGAGTAGCAGAATACTGCATATTTATTTCACATGCAAATACACACACTCCTACAAACACAAACATATACACACACAATTACTTGTGACAGTAGCTATGAGAGCAAATCACTACGCCTCGGTTTATACATCTATGAAACGGAGGTAATAAATCATCAACCCCATCGTAATTTTAAGAATTAAATGAGATCTTGCATTTAAAGTGCTTATAGCACAGTGCCCAACCTGCAGTAAGCACTCGATAAATGATAGTGGTAGTGGAGTAGCTGCTGCTGCATCATTATTGCTAAATTAAAACTAATGGAGGGAAGCTTTGGGCTCCGTGAGGTCTTAAGCGTTCCATCTCAGGCATGTCAGGCAGAGGCCAGACAACCAGCTGTCACACCAGTTATGTCTGAGAGTCCATTAGGTGGGAGGTTGAATCTCACAGATTCTGATGTCTTCTCTAACTCTTGTGCCCTATGACTTTGCCTTTCTATGATTTAACACATGCACTGGGTCAGCAAGGACTTGAATTCTTCCCGTCCCAACTGTGCCTGCCAAAGCCAACTAACCTGCACATGGAAATAAAGCAAGGCTACATAGTGAGATCTAAGATCTAGGCAGAGAAAAGGAGGGGAAACTATATAGTTAATTACAGCCCCTTCGTTTATTTATTTTTTTATCACCTACTACAATGCCTGATATTTACTTAGTAAATGTTTCCTGAATGAAACATTTCCTGGCATGCTTGCTTTCTTTGCTTTCCATTTAACCAAAGCATTGCCTTTTCCTTGCCCATTTAGAATAGTGAGGCCAGGCATCACCTTGAGTGCCTCACTGACCTATTTGAGGGATGTGGAATTTCTAATCATATCCTCTTTAGAACTAAAGTCCTCTAAGATTTTAAACTTTAAACTTTCTTGTTTTGATTTGTAAAAGAAAATGTCTTTTTTGCGTGAACTGCTAATGTACTATGTAAGAAATTATGGATTTTACTTTAATGTTTTTTTTTAAGGGGGGCAGGCCAGAAGAGCCCTTGTCACTTTTTTGACCTGACCACAGAGTTTATGTAGTGGATTAAAAAAGAAAAAAAAAATGCTACAAGTTTGGAGCAAGGCAGTATGTGTTTGAAAGGAATCTCCTTCCTTTTGTGTGTGTGTGTGTGTGTGTGTGTGTGTGTGTGTGTTTTCCCCAATGGGGAATCTAAATCTGTTTTAATTGCACAGACATAGGGACAAAAATTCATTTTATATCTACCAAGAGCAGTACCTTCCTTTGTTTATTTGCTATTAAACTGTTTGAGGAGGGAAAAAACACGTTATATTACAAAGGAACCAATTATATTGATTGGTTCTACCCATGATCCCCAAGACTTCATGAATGCCAAGCAAGAACCAATGAGAAAGGACCCAGAGACACCAAAGACACAGATCAAGACTGAAGTGCTGAGCACCGAATGGCCCTTGATCCCCAGCTCCCCATTTTTGCAAGCAGATCATTATCGGCTCCGTGCTTTCCTCTGATCCAGGGAAGATAAATTCTTTGGGTTAGCCACCTCTTCCCACTTTTTTCATTCTCTGTTGCAAGAAAGATTGTTCATATAAGGCAGCACAGACGTTCTACTTCCCTGTTCGCCTCCCCAAGCGCCAGATGGAACAGGTGTCAGAAGGGTCAACATGGTGTAATGCACAGAGCAAGGACTGTGGAATGAGCCAGCACGGATTCTGAATCCCACTTCTGGCCTGGGGTAAGTTGCTCAGTGCTCTCTCCTCTGAGGACAGGAATAAGGAACACCGTGACAGGAGTGGCATCAGTAAAGCGTCCAGCACAAAGCCTAGCGAGTAGTTACTGCTCCATAAATGCTGATTCTCCTTCTCTGTACAAGCAATAGGCTGGCTATTTCCCATCTACTCTGTCAAATCCGCTCTCTGCCTATCTTCATCTGATTCTTTGTTGCAGGAAGCTGACAAGGATGGAACGCATCAATGTGCTCCCTTGCCCTATGGCTTCAGTTAGACCCAGACATTGAGAAGTACCCATCGGGGTTTGGAAGAGAAGTAGAAAGTAAAATCAGGTTTTAAAATCATCCAGCTCCCTCCCTACAAGGTCAGCTGAGCTGGGCGCACACCTCTAACAAAGGCATCCGTCTCCACAGGGCTGCTCCCTTCGGCCTCCCATAACCTCTCCCTTTCTTGCTCCTCAGGCCTAGGTGAAGAATGGCCCCTAGCTTCTAGCCCTGGAATGATGCACCATCCCTTTTTAGTTTGCCTTGACCCTGCCCACACCATTATAAACAATCCTTTTACAAGTCTCCTCAACTGGAACACTGAGCAACATAGACAATAGCTGACAAAATGAGGAAGGCATCTAGGGTAATCTGTGAGGCACGTGTCAAATCATGCAGACACGTCATGCGCACGCGCGCACGCACACACACACACACACACACACACACGAGTCTAGCTTGGTACATTCATTGTACTGAATATGCCTAGGATGCTACATCTATCTATTTCCTTGTCCTGGTAAGATTGGCCCTTTTTTATATTTAAGAGAAGAAGGTTGGGAGGAAGCGGGGGTGTGGGGTGAAGGGGGAAGGGAGAGGAGGGGGAGGAGGAGGAGGAGGAGAAAACAATGACAAACATGCAGTTGAGGAATAAAGTTAACTTTTTTTTATGGTTACTTATAGCAGTAGGTTAAGACCAGGATGAAAGGTACAATTACAAGTTAGATCTTCCAACGATATCTTGTTTTATGGATTTGACTTTGGAACCAGGTAAATATACTATAAAACAAATCAAATTTTAAAACAAAGCTAAGATTCAAAAGCAAAATTAACCAAATGGATCTAAATATGTATTGGCTTGATCACATTACCACACAGAAAGGAATTGTTGCCAAAAATACTTTAAAACACAATAATTTGACAGTGTATCCCTAGTGGAATATGCCCTAGGGCAGTAGTTCTCAAGCAGTGGCAGCTTTGACCCCAGAAAACATTTAGCAATGTCTGAAGACAGTTTTGATTATCACAAGAGGTGAGAGCTTCTACTGGCATCTAGTAAATAGAGGCCAGAAATGCACTAAACATTCTACAATGCACAGGATGGCTCCCCACAGAAAAAAATTATCTGGTCCAAATGTCAATACTGACCTCATTGAGAAATCCTGTTTAGGACGGGGATCTGCAAACATTTTCTTAGAGGGACAAACTAAATATTTTAGGTTGGGGAGCCATGCCATCACTCTTGCATCTACTCAACTCTGCCACTACAGTGAGAAAGCAGCGATGGACAATACAGAAACGAATGGGCATGGCCACATCCCAATAAAACTGCACTGGCGAAACCGGGCGGCCAGCTCATACTCCAGTCATTCTTTGCTGACCCCTACATTAGCATCAAAAGGAAGTGAAAAGATGCTTATCATTGATTTTTATAACTATATCATTACTGATAGTTTGGGGATTCGTGCTGTAAGACAGTTGTGTAATAATACAAAGGAGTGATTACAATGGAATCATCGGGAACCAGAATTTTCTATTAACTATCAACAAGAATTAGAAATAAAAAAAAAATTTTAATGTACAAGACAGCAACAATATTATATACCTAGAAATAAATCTAGTAAAATATATGCAAGACCTCTACGCTGAAAACTGTTAAGATATTTCTGAGAGAAATTCTAAAACATCTGAAGAAATGAAGAAATATGCCAGGTTCATGGAATAAAAGGCTCAATATTGTTAAGATGTATGGTCTCCTTAAATTAATATATAAATTAAATGTTATTCATAAAAATGCCAACAAGCTATTTTGAAGAAATAATGTGATTCCAAAATCTACAAGGAAATTCAAAAGTTCTAGAACACTCAAATAATCTTGAAAAGAAAAAATAAAGTTAAAGGCTTTGTACTGCCTGATTTCAAGACTGACTATAAAGTTACAGTAATCAATATAATACGGTATTGGATATGGATTCGCAAATAGATAAATGGAACAGAAGAGCCCAGAGGTAGATACACGTGTAAAGCCAATTGACTCTAACAAATTGATATTTACCAAGTCAATTTAAAGAGTAAAAGAATCTTTTTTACAAATGTTGCTAGAACGAACAGAAATCTAGATAAGGAAAAAATGAAATTCAACCCAATCTCACCCTGTATGTGAAAATTATAGAAAAATATAAAGAAATTATAGAAAAATATCTCCACGATTTCAGGGTTGGAAAAGCCTTCTTGAACCAGACACAACAATTGCATGCCATAAAAGAAAGAACTTGATAAATTATATCTCATCAAAGTTAAAAATTTCAGTTCATCAAAAGACACCACTAAGAAAAAGAAGACAAGTCACTAACTGGGAAAAAATATTTTCAGCACATATATATGACCAAAAACAAAAAACAAAAACAAAAAAACTTATATTCAACATATGTAAATAACTTCTACAAATCAACAATAAAAAGATGAAAGACCCAATTTAAAATGTGCAAAATACATGCAGATACTTCTAAGTACACATACACTCAAAGGCCAATAAGCACATGAAAAGATAATCAACATCATCAAACAACAGGGGAATGAAAATTAAAACCACAATATCACTTCATTCCAACTAAAATGACAAAAATTAAAAAGACCGACAATACCAAAGGTTGGTAAGGATGGAGAGCCAACAGAACACTTATACATTTCACTGCTCAATATATAAAATGACCCTGATTCTCAGAGAAAAAAATGTTATTTTCCCCAGCCCCAACATTTAATAACAATCGGTAGTATAGTTGTTTCAAATTCCGGCTGCATATTAGAGACTTTTTAAAAATATTAATCCTAGGCCCTATTCCAGACTGATTAAAACTGAATGTCTTAGGGGAGGGCCCACGTACAGAGTTTTTTAAAAAACTCCCAGGAGATTCTAATGTTCAACATGGTTGAGAACCACAGATAAACATAATCTTGAACTCGTGGTTGCTTTTCATGCCCTCTTAGGATGTTATAACAATTACGAACCTGACCAGAAACAGAATCTACTCCACCTGAGACTATTTGTAGACATCTGAGCACAATTAAGAGCACAAACACAGCCAGCAGGAAGCCATTAGTACCCCTGAAGATGAAGGGATAAGCCACAGAATAGCGTGTCCAGAAGTTGTGGGGGAGCCAAAGTCATGGACGTGACCAAAGCAGGAGGGAACACAAACCGGTCCCCTGGCCTCCCCTCCTCCCTCCTTTCAGGCTGGCAGGGTCACGCTCTCCAGGAGGGGACACAGAGCAGGGCAGAAACTGGCAGAGTCTACAAAGAGCGTGGTGTCAGGTGGGCAGAGAAGAGCCAGCATATGCACCAACCTCACAGATGCCAGAAACCCTAGGTCCCTGCTGAAGTCTGGCGGTCTATCCGCCTGCCATCCCCTCCTCCTGCTCACCAATCCCCTGGTGACTGGAGGAACCATTGAGTCACTTTCTTGAATCCACCAATGCGAAATAGGTCAGAGGCCAGTCTCAGGAAGGACCTTTCAGTTCTACAGAAACTATGCCTCAGTCACAAACAAAGAATTTAACTCATCGATCTACAGGCACTGTGGAATCACATCATCTCACCAGCAGAGAATTAGCCTCTGATTTCCCTTTCCTGGACACTCTTTTTAAAAAACAATTAATCATTAATTAATTAATTAATTACAGGGACTGTAAAGTATTGTTTTCAATAACTATATCTAAAGATGCTGCATTAAATCTCACTATTTGATGTGGAAAGGTCTACGGACATCGCTTAGCCCATTCCCCTCATTTTACAAAGAAGGGAACTGAGGCCAGGGAAGTGAAGTGCTTTGCCCAAAGTCACCCATCTGGTTAGGGGCAGAGTCCAGACATTGTGACTCGCAGCCCAGGGTGCTCCTCAGTACGCCACACAGCCTCTCAAGATGCTGTCTTTTTTGCCAGCCAAAATCAGACCATTAGACCCCTAGGATAGTGAGATCATGTAAACACCTGCCACTTACATTTTACCCCTCATCTCCAGATGTGACTACCCAGATCTATTTCATGGCAATTACTTGGTCTATCACAGAAGGCAGAGTTTTTAAATCAGAGAAAGGAAGTAAATGCCAACAAGCTTCCAGCTGGCTCCCCGGGAGCACCTGATGCAGAAGGCAGGTGCCGAGGGGGCCGCCTGAGGCAGTGCCAAGTTGTCCCAGGGAGGCGTACATAAGAAGGAAGAAGCTTCATCAGCCTCCTAATAAAAATCTAGTCCGTTCCCAAAACCACTGTTTGTGGCATTCACTCACCCTGTAGCCTGGGAGCTGGCATCCCCAAAGCTGGCCTGGTTGCTTCAGGGAAAAGGCTCAGGCAAGGGCCCTTCCCTTGTGAATCAGGAGTCTCTGTCCTCTGTGGGAGGCGAGACTCAGGTGGTGGGAGACACTGAGGCAGCAGGTCCCAGGGCCCAAGTCCAGAGCGGGGACCAAGGAAGCAATATGTCCTCCCCAGGAAGGAAGGCAGTCTGCAACAGGGCCATGGCTGGAGGCAGCTCTTCTAAAACAATCTCATGGTTCTGGGATACTTAAGTGGAGTCCAGACAAGGACTGAGGGGACAAACCAGTGAGGTCTCAGGGTTCCTCCCAACTCTGAGAGCCACATCCTAGAGAGGGCCAGCAGAGGGCAGCTTCTCCAGCCCACATACCAGAACTATCTACCATGGCCCTGTCAGTTACCTTCATAGCACATCACGATCTGGAATTAAAAATTTAATTGTTTGTTTACTTGTTTATTATCTGTTTCCCCAACATGACAAAGTTCCATAAGACCAAGGATTGTTATACCCAGTGAGCAGAATAGCACCTTATAGTTCATAGGCACTCAAAAGCTGTTGGCATCGTTAAATAAATGCAGATGAGTCTGGAACATCCTCATTCCTAAAGAGGGACAAACCACTTGCAGAGGCAAAGAAACTCTGGTCTTTGCAAGTAGAATCAATTAGAGTATCCTGTGTCTCCACTTGCCTGGCAAACTGGCACCCCACTACACTCTGTAAGATAATAATAATTGTAGAGAGCTTTATGGATGTCAAAGCACTTTCACATCCATTTTTTGATCCTCACAAATACCCTCTTAGTTTGTGTTTTAATTATTACTTATTTAAAAGAATACTGTAGCTACAGCTTAAAGAAAGTAAATGGCTTACCCAAAACAACTGCACTGATAAATAGAAAACGTTTATTCTACCTCTAAATCCAATGCTCTTCTCTCTACCCCACCATGATCAGAGTCCTAGCTCTGAGCATACACCAGAGACAGGCACTATCATTCCATTTTGAAGAAGAAACACAGCATCCCCGAGGAAATATTGGCTTTGCTAATTGAAGTTAGACCCACAGCAAGAGCCAAAACTCCTCAAAGGATTTGAAAGGAGGGGAAAAAGGAAACGAGGAGTAAAGGGGCAGATACTCTTCCCCTTGGTAGAAAGAAAGGAGAGAACAGAAATGGGGGAAGAGAGTGTTTCTGGCTTCATGATTAGATAGTGAGATTTACTACGTGGCAGTTTGTTCTCCATTTTACCCCAGATAAGAGGCTGTGCGTTGGTCACTGTGAAAGGGCAGTCTGCCCCCTGGGCACTCATGTTTCCTAATACCACTCTGCCTTGTGTTCACAGAACCCCTGGCTTTTGAAGGGCAAAGTGCCTGACATATATTAAAACCATTGTTATAATGAATGCCAACACTTTAGATTTGCATAACTCTATTCCTCCTAAGAGTTAAGTCTTTCGCACACATTGTCTAGTTCTCTCTCAGACCTTTTATTAGAAAAATATTCCTAGGCTGCTATGTAAATAGATTTTAAAGTTCTTTAAAACATTTAAACACATTTCAGCCTTATCTGTGACCTCTTCCCCCACGCCAGCCTAGCACGTTTCCATTTTGATTGTCTTCAAAATACCAATTTTCAAAGCAGAAACCTAAAATAGCAACTGTAAACCTCCAATCTCTGGCCAAACTCTTGCTTCCTTTCCATACCTCAGTTACAGGTATGTAGAATAAGCTTCTCTCCTGAGGGCTTCACAAGTAGCACAGGACTCGCCGCCCCAGCCATCGTCCCTGTGGTATTCTTTCTGCTCCTGGTATAATTAAGAGGTAGAAACACAACAAACATGCACTGAGTGCCAGCTTGGTCCTGGGCACTGTGCTAATTGTTTTACATACATTGTCTTATTTAATCCTTGTGGCAGAGACTTCTCATTGTGCCCTAGTACCCTGGTATCCACAGTAATAGAAATTTGAGCTGGGCACAGAGCTATATTTCCCAGTCTCCTTTGCAGCTAGGTGCGGCCATATGATTATTTTCTGTGCAAAGAGTAAAAGTATCTGTGGAAGCTTCCAGGAACACTATGCCATTCGCAATCATGTTTTTCCTCTCTGCTGCCTTCACAGCAATTCCACTGGTATTTATAGTCTAAGAATCTAAAGCATAACCCATTGATTATCTCTGCTTTGACTTCATCCTGATGATGGTTCAGGGATTACTCATTGTTCCTCAAATTCTCCATCTCATTCCTTACATGTCAATGGTCTTTATTCTCTCCTTCTTAGACCAACCTGAACTTAAAGGATAACAGCCTGCCAATTTCAAACAGGCAGGAATAATTTTCCACTTGTCTTCTTCTTTCTAGGGCATTATAGATTCTCCCCTTTTCTTCACGTCTTTCTAATCCATATATAACACCACCACTCATCAGGACTCATTCTACTTCCCAAAAGAGACAACGAGGCTGAAATCTCTATGGCTCCTACTCTGTTTGCACCTGTTGACATCACCCACAAACCCCCTCTTCCTTCATTCCATCCCTCCTTACCTCCAGGCCCATATTATCTCACCCACTTCACATTTTCTCTCCTGACTGCTACAGTAGGTATTGGCTTCTCCCTATAATCCCTATTATATTAATTATTATCCTCATTTTTCCATTGGAAAAATGGAGGCACAAAAGAGGTGAAGATTTGTCCAAGATTGCACAAAAGGGGACAGGTGATACCATATCTTTAGAATCCCAATTGGGGACCCTCCTTCTTCCCCTGCATTCCTTTCTTTTTCTCATACATC
>NW_006434709.1:23192094-23199771 GCF_000325575.1 Pteropus alecto | reverse complement strand
CCCACTCCATGGGACCCCCTCCCACACAGCAGCCCATACCCTGTGTGCATGGCCAGTTCTCACAGCCAGTCAACCTGAGAGTCAGTCCCACCAACTGATGTGCTAAAAGCAATCAAAACTTAACTACAGTAGGATAGCACACATGACTCACACAAGGGACACTCCTGGAGGATCCAGCACAGGTAATCAGGGACACAATACCACTGGGCCACACATGGCATCTACTACATAAGACCACCTACCTAAGACTGGGAGATATAGCAAATCTACCTAATACATAGAAACGAACACAGAGAGGCAACTAAAATTAAAAAAAAAAAAAAGAAAGAAAGAAAGAAAAAGAAAAAAATAAGAAACATGTCCCAAATAAAACAATAGGAGAAAACTCCAGAAAAATAACTAAATAAAATGGAGCCAATAAACTTACCAGATACAGAGTTCAAAAGTGTACTAGTTTCAAAGATGCTCAATAAACTTACAGAGAAGGCTAGATAATCTCAGTGAGAACTTACACAAAGAAATAGAAACCATAAAAAATAACTAGTCAGAAATAAAAAAAAAAAAAACAGTACCTGAAATGAAGAATACATTAGATGGAATCAACAGCAGATTAGATGAAACAGAGAATTAAACCAGTTATTTGGAAGACAAGGCAGTGGAAATCACCCAAGTGGAAGAGCGAAAAAGAAAAAAAAAATGTAATGAGTATAGGTTAAAGAAAAATATTAAGCATAACACCAATTGTATCATAGGGATACCAGAAGGAGGCAAAAGCAAGGGATTTAAAACCTATCTGAAGAAATTCTCTAAAACTTCTCTAACCTGGCAAAGGAAATAGACATACAAGTCCAGGAAGCACAGAGAGTCTCAAATAGGATAAACCCAAAGAGGCCCACACCAAGACACATCATAATTAAAATGCCAAAGGTTGAAGGCAAAGAGAGAATCTTAACAGTATCAAAAGAAAAGCAGTCAGTTACCTACAAGGGAGCTCCCATAGGCTGTCAGCTGATTTCTCAACAGAAACTTTGCAGGCCAGAAGGAACTGGCACAAAATATTCAAAGTGATGAAAATCAAGAACCTACAACCAAGATTATTCTATCCAGCAAGGCTATCATTGAACATCAAAGGACAGATAAAGTGCTTCTCAGACAAGAAAAATTAGCCTTTTTCCCATTTGCCATGAGAACACTCATCAGAGGCACTTGCAGCTGCAGCGTTTACCCCAAGATTACAGTCCTAACCTTACCTCCAGAGTTGCCATGAAATATCCCACTTTTATTATTATTTTCACATCATTCTAAGATATAAATAGTCTTTGGAAACAAGTGACATTATTCTATTTATAGCATTCTGTTCTTAGTAGTTCGATCACTGAAAATGTCAAATCCTAGAAAATGTAGCATTCCTACCTGTGATGTTAAATGAATGTTTGCAGTGAGCTGCGCTCTTTTTTTCTAAATGAGAAAAGGGTTAGAGTTCATCACCACCAAACCGGTATTACAAGAAATGTCAAAGCGGGGGTGGGTGGAAGGAGGAAGAGGAAGAAAAAAGATCAAAAATATGAATAATAAAATGCCAAGAACTACATACCTATCAAGAATTATTTTAAACGTAAATAGATTAAAGGCTCCAATCAAAAGACATGGGGTGGCTGAATGGAGAAAAAACAAGACCCATGCATATACTGTCTACAAGAGACGTACTTCAGATTAAAAAACACACAGAGACTGAAAGTAAAGGATAGAAAAAGAAATTTCATGCAAATGGAAATGAAAAAAAAATCTGGAGTAGCAATACTTATATCAGACAAAATAGACTTTAAAACAAATGCTATAACAAAAGATATAGAAAGACATTTCATATACAGTAGCAAAGATATGGAAGCAACCTAAATGTCCATCAACAGACAATTGGATAAAGAATGTGTGGTACATGTATATGATACAACATTACTCAGCTATAAAAAAGAATGAAATCTTATCATTGGTAACAACATAGATGGACCTATATAGGGTATTATGCTAAGTGGAATAAATCAGAGAAAGAAAGACAAATACTATATGATTTCACTTATATGTGGAATCTAAAAAACAATCAAAACAGAAACAAACTCATAGATACAGAGAACTAATGGTTGACAGATGGTAGCGGGTTAGGGGGTTGGATGAAAAAGGTGAAAAGATTGAGAAATACATATTTGCAGTGATAAAAGTCATGGGGATATAAAGTACAGCATCGGAAATATTGTAATAACTATGTATGGGTACTAGAATTATCGGGGAGAATCAACTTGTAAGTTACATAACTGTCTAACTACTACGTTGTACACCTGAACCTAAGAGTAAATGTCAACTGTAACTGAAAAATAAGTAGTGGGGAGGGAAAGGAGGGAGGAGAGGGAGAGCTGGCCCCTGACTTATTGGGGCTGACTGGGAGTTAGCAGAGGGTCCATGATCTGAGTTTGACCATTCTGATAGAGGATCTAGCTAGTAAGAATTATAAGTTGTCTTCTGTGTCATATTTTCCTTCTGTTATCTCTGAACCATCAATAAAATCACTAAAAGTTTTTTTAAAAGATATGAAAATTACTCAAGTTAGGATGAGAGTGGCTAATGGAAAAATAAGAGTTTAAGTCACTAATACTTGCCCTGTAACTCAGTACTTTGAAACCTCTCAGTGTTCATCAACACTGAGCACTGATGCAGCATATGGACAGCAACCCTGACCTCTTGCTCCCTGTCCAGATGGCTTCCTGGTAACTCTGGATTTGATGGAGAGAGGCCCAGATTCATGCCATACAACCATAGGGGCCAGGGACAGCCTAGGCTCGTTTTAATTAAGCAGTTGGAAGCTGAGAGGAAACTCTTAGTCAGGTTGGAAAAGCCTCCCACTGCATGGTTCTGTACAACAATGGCTTGGCTAAGCAGAAAAGAAGCTTCTGAGTGAGTGGGCGAAATGAGTAAGACCACACCACTGCCCTCCTCCCTGCAACAATAGTGTGAATTGGTGTTACATAGGAGTTTTTGATTTTCCATCTTATAGGTGCAGGGATGTCTGAGAATAGAGGTGGGAGAAAAGGATAATGGAAGGAAAGGAACAGGGTTGGAGGAGTGTTGGAAAAAAGAGGAAGGAGCCCAAAACCTAAAGGACCTTGTGACTCTCTGGCCATTCTGAATAGCCTAAAGGCTATAGGATCTCCCACAGGAGAAAACTATCTTTGGCAAAGCAGCAGAAAAACTAGGTCAGGGGGTGGACCAGTGTTTTCACAGATGCTTCCAACAACAGTGGCAATTATGAAGGCACTACTTTAGGCAACTTGCAGGCTGCAGGCTACTTCATGCAAGTTACAGATGAAGAAAAAGAAAACAGAGAGGGAGGGAGGGAGAGAAAGGGGGAAGAGAGTTGGCGGAAGAGGTAGGCAGGAAGGGAGAAGGAAAGAGAAGGAGAGAGAGAAGCTTCATTTCTGAGAACATATGAGGCACTCTCTGGGAACAGCTGGAAAAATATGGGAGATTGTCAGAGTACTAAGTTCCTGCAGTTACACTGTAGGGACTCAGAGCTATCAATTTTTAGGCATTAGTGACTATATTGTCATATTTGAGTTCACAGGCTGCTAAATCCTGAGGCATCTGGATTAAAGCATTATTCCTATGGTTACCAACTCATTCCAATTTGCCTGGGACTTTCTTGATTTTATCAATGAAAGACCCATGTCCTTGGAAGCCCCTCATTCCCAGGCAGACCAAAATGTCACTTCCTAAGCACTCCCTACCCATTCAACCCTTAGACTGAACATGTCCCATGCGGGCCATTTTCTTGGTCTACATCAAAATGGTTCAACCAAACCCAGTAAAAATAAAACCTGATGACTTTCAGTGACCTGAGACTCACTTGAGCTCCTGAAGTTATACTATTAGCCTAGTTAGAAATTAAGGAGCATCCTAAGAGGAAGAAAACTTAAGCTAAAAGAAGTGAAGGGGACAGTGTGTGATATTAAGGAGATGGCAAAAATCCCCAGTGTACTAAGTACCACATACCAGATGTCAACACTTGCTTACTCTGGGAAGCTGCCAAGTACCTAATGAGCAAACGAAAAGCTAGTTCAGATGCCTCTTAAAAAGAAAGCAGCCAGGGAACAATTAAAAGCATGGAATGAGAAATTAGCCCAACTGGCAAAGATTTACAAATCCTCCCTCAATCAAAACAGTTAATTGAAATCATCAGCCCTTGGGGGAAATTAGTCTTTCTGAAATTAGTGACTGTGTTATTAGGGTGATGAAGAACTACGCAATAAAGGTCAATAAAGCACTTACTCAGAAAGAAGAGGTCCAAACTCTTTATTCAAAGGCACGGTGATTAAATCAACGATGTATTTAGCCAACATGGGTGTCCGTAAACTATTATGTTAAATATAATGGGGTATACTCTGGGCTAAGTTATCTCGGAACAGAAAGGTTACCCACCAAACTAATACAATATTATATGTTAATTATATTTCAATAAAAATAAATAAAGTAGGTTTATCTATAGCACCGCGCCAATTATTCAAAATAGTGAGGTTTTTCACCTTATTGAAATATATTTACATATATATGCTAACTATATATACCTATAGTTATCCTAAAATGAGCTAAAGTATTCATTCTTTACTTTTAATCAAACTTTTTTTTAATGAAAACTCAACTAAAAAGAGATTATATCATTTTTATGTTTCTTTAGCTAGTTAACTAATCATCCAGAGTTTAAAATAAAATAGCAAAACAACTGCTTTGTTTTGCCCAATGCTTGACTTAAAGAGCTAAATTTTTGGTGAAGGTTTAAGTCTATATTCTATTCCCAAGCATTCAACATTTATTACCTGGGAGACTTCTTTGTCAGCAGAGCACGTATTAAACCAGTTAGTGGATGTATGTTTATATTATATATGCTCATTGACATTTGACAAACTTGCCTCTCTAGTGCCTGTTGGGACACCAGCTAAATGCACAGCCTGGTGGTATTTAACCAAACTCACATAAACAGAAAAGCCAAATCCCCACGCAGGGCATAAAAACGAGTTACATGTTCCAGTGAGAGTTTCTGAGGGAAATGGCAGCTTCCAAGAAAAAAAAAATTATTCCAAGGTAAGTCACAATCTAAGATGAGTCATATTTTTCACCTTATGGTCTTTCTCCAGAGGGGTGAAGGAGCACCCTTAGAAAGAATATAGTAAGCAAAAATATAGGTAGATACAATAGACTTTTCTTCTGTTGAGTCTTCTAAATTATGGTTGATGGTTAAAGGCAAAATTATAATATTGTCTGATGTGATTCTAAATGTATATAGAGAAAATAGTTAAAACATTTTTATTATAAATAGGGAAAAGAAAAGGGACATAAAGACAGGTAAGATTTTTACACTTCACGCAAAACTGGAAAATGATACCAACAGACTATGATAAGGTCTGTGTGTCTGTGTGTGTACGTGCACGCACGCACGTGCACGTATGTGCATGTGTGATGTCATAAATACCAAGAGCAACCACTAAAAACACTCTACAGAGAGAAACACTCAAAAACATTATAGGTAAATCAAAATGAAATTCTACAAAATGTTCGAGTAACCCACAGAAAATCAGGAAAAAGAAAACAAAGAACTTTAAAAAAATAAAACAGAGAGGACAAACAGAAAGCAAAAGATAAAATAGTAGATTTAAACCTTAACATAACAATAATTACATTAAATGTAAATAATATGATTGAAAATAAAAGGTTGAAAGTAAAAGGATGGAAAAAGATACATCATGTAAACATTGATCAAAAGAAAGCAGGATTAGCTATATTTATGTCACATAAAATTGACTTCAGAGCCAGAGACAGAGAGGGGCATTATAATGATAAAAGGATCAATCAACTGATAAAACATAGCAATCCTAAATGAAAATTACCAAACAACACAACTGTAAAATATGTAAAGCAAAAACTGACAGAATTGAAAGGAGAAATAGACAATCCCTCAAGTATAGCTGGAGACTTCAACACCCCTCGATCAACAATTGATAGTACAACTAGACAGAAAATCAACATGAATAAAGAAGAACTCAATTTCATCAACCAACAGAACCTGACCAGTACTTATATAACACTCTACCCAACACAGCAGAATACACATTCTTTTCAAGTGTCCACAGAACATATACCAAGACAGACTATATTCTGGGCCAAAAAACAAACTTCAACAAATTTTTAAAAATTAAAATCATGTAACGTGTTCTGTGACCAAAATGGAGTTAAACCAGAAATCAATAACAAAAATAACAGCAAAATCTCCATACACTTAGAAACTAAACAAGACACTTCTCAATAATCCGTAGGTCAAAGAGGAAGATACAAGGAAAAATAAAAAATGAATTTAACTAAACAAAAATGAAAATACAACATAATAAAATTTGTCAGAGAGAACTAAGGAAGCGCTGAGAGCGAATTTTATATGTATGCATTTAGTACTAGAAAAGAGCGAGGGAAAGGAAAGAAGTCTCAAATCGATACTATAAACTTCCACTTAAAGAACCTAGGTAAAAAGACAGCAAATTACACCCAACTCAAGCAAAAGGAGGAAAATAACAAAGAGCAGAAAAGAAATGTCAAGGCCCACAGTTTCACTAGAGAATTCTACCAAATGCTTAATAAAGAATCAACACCAATTTTACACATTCTCTTCCAGAAAACAGAAGAGAAAGGAAGACTTCTCGATTTGTTTTATGAAGCTAGTATCATACTGAAACCAAAGCCAGACAAAGACGGTACAATAAATGGTGCTGGAAGAATTGGACACCCAAAGGCAAAAATAAATAAATAAATAAGCCTCACCCTAAGTTTCACATCTTATATACACATATTTAAGCAAAATGGATCACAGACTTAAATGGAAATTATGAAAATATAAAACTTTAGAAAGAAAACTTAGGAGAAAATTTTCAGGATCCAGGGTTAGGCAAAGAATGCTTAGATGTGACACCCAAAGCATGATTCATAAAAGGAAAACTTGATAAATTAGGCTTCATTAAAATTTAAAAATCTACTCTGTAAATGACTTTGTTATGAGGATGAAAAAGACAAGCTACATACTGGGAGAAAATATACCTGCAAACCACATATCCAACAAAGGACTAGTGTCTAGAATATATAAGAACTCTTAAAACTTGATGGTAAAGAAACAAACATTCCAATTAGAAAAAAACATGAACAGACATTCCACCAAGGAGGATACCCCAAAAGATCTTCACATCTCTAGATATTAATAAAATGTAAATTAACACCACAATTATATATCTCTACACACCTATCAGGATGATTAAAATTTAAAAAAAAATAGTGACAACAACAAATGCTGGCAAGATTGTGGAAAAACTGGATCACTCATACATTGCTACTGAGAAAGTAAAATGGTACAGCCTCTCTGGAAAACAGTTTATTTAAAAAGTAAACATGTGACTACCATATGACCTAGCAATTGCACTACTGAGTGTGGAAAATCCCTCTTTGAGACTGTCAAGTGCATGTCAGATGTCCAAAATTCCTGAATCTCTCCACCCCACCAAATACTACCCTTTCCCTGTTATTGCAACAACTAAAGATTGGCCTACTTGTTTCAAAATAACACCCCTAATGGACAATGCCAGCCACACTGAAAAC
>NW_006434709.1:23174400-23192066 GCF_000325575.1 Pteropus alecto | reverse complement strand
AAAGGTTACTTTGTAAAATGAGAACATGGGGGATCTCAGTGAGGTTAAAGCGCCCAACCAAAATCATACAGCAAGTAATTTCTATACCACTGTTTTCCACCACTTCAAACCTCTTCACATAATTTACGCCACTACATTTCTGATCATTTCCAATTCTCAAAGCTCTTTCAAAAATATTATCTTAATTGATCCTTAACTTGTTCTAGGTAAAACTAAATGTTAGAAGGCTAGGATAGTGACAGTAGTCACAGTCTCTTTTAGCCCATATAGTTGACATCCTTATGGGTGCTAGCCTAAAGCTGGCAGCCAAAGCAAAGACAGCCAGCCTGGATGGCCAGACACATTAACTGTCACAATCCTGCGATTGGCCAGGACTCACTCTGTTTCACTTAGTAGTGAGAGGTTATTGCTTATAGGGTTCTCTCTTTTCATTTTCTTAATAAGGAGAATGTGCCTGAATAGAAACAACTACAAAAGATAAGTACCCAAAGAAAGCTCTTTCACAGCATTTCTGACAATATTTAACTAACACACAAGCAGAATACTACTCACTCTCACTTCGCAATTTCCTGCCTCCATATGTGCAAAATGCTCACATTTGTGCTCATATTTGCCTCCTTCATACCTGGTGAAGTCAGGCTTCTCCTGCTTAAGGCTAACCCTGTCTCCTTAGTTTCTGGTACCACCCACCTTCACCTCCCCATCTCTTTCCTGCATCTTCAAACTTTCTCATCGACTGGCTCTTTCCCATCAAGAGATAAAATATGTTCCTTTAGCCACATGCCTTCTTCAGAATACAGCCCCTCTCCTCTTGAAGGAGTGTGCTCACACTCCATGCTTCCATTTTCTCTCCTTCTTTCCGCTCCCCATCCAAGTGCATTCTGGCTTTTGGCACATCAATACATTTTTACTGCCCTTGCCAAAGATGCCAATATCTACCTTTGTGCTAGGTCCAGTGGACACCCTTTACTCTTTATTTTACTTGACTCATCCTCAGCATTTGATACTATTAAATTGTCTCTTACTGAAACACTCTCTTCCATGGCTCAGGCTCTCCTGATTTTCTTTCTGCTCTCTAGTCCCAGGTCCTTCCTCTTCCTCTGCCTGTCAATCAAATGTTGATTCCTCAATATTCTAACCTAGGCTCTCTTCTCTTTTCCCTTCATACCTTCTCCTATTGTTTCAATTACCATCTATATTGCCAGCCCATATCATTCTCTCAAGCTCCAGAAACATGTAACCCACCTCCTACTCAGCATTCCCACTGGGACCCAAATTCAGCAAGTCCAAAACTGAACTCATCATCCTCCGCACCCCCCGCCCCCCCACCCCCGCCACAAACCTGTTCCTGAATTATTCATGTATGGCACTTTCAAGCACCAACCCCCCTGCGTTGCTCTCCTTCCTCACATCCACATTAAATTCCTCAACAAGTCTATTTTACTTTCTCAAAGTCCTCCAAACTATCTTCATTTCCAATGGCACCACCTTAGTCCAGACCCCCAACGTCAACTGGAAATCTGCAATAGCTTCCTAACTAGTCTCCCTACCCCTAATTGTGCCCCCTTCCAATCTATTCTTCCAATCTCAAAAGGAGTGATTTTCTAAAATGTGAATTTTACCACATCACTTTCTGTCTTAAAACCCTTCAGTGACTTCGCAGTATCTTAGCATGGCCTCTGATCTACCCTATCTCTCCAGCCTAATCTCCTCTTCCCTTCCATATCCCACGCCCTGCAGTAAATGCCTCCTTCGCAGTAAACTTCTTCCAATTCTCAATGCACCACATTATCTTTTGCCCCTGGGACTTGAAACAAGAACCCACTTCTCTAAACAACTCCCACAACTGGCTACCCTCTACTCAGACCTCAGATAATGCCACTTCTGACCTCACCGGATAAGACTGACACTTCCTCTATCCTGACACTTATCACACCTTCTCATAACTGCTCCTTTAGCTACCTAATTTCCCCAGTAAGCTGTAAGTCACTGGAGGATACTGGTCTATCTTGCTTACCTTTATATCTGCAATGCTAGCACAGTGCCTAGAACACTTAACCTATATAGTTTTTAACCTATATAGTTATATTGTTTAATATATTAAATAACAAGTGAAGTACAAAGAAATGCAAGCCTATATGGCCACCTTCTTAGTACAGCAGTCCCCTCTTGCTTCATTTTCTGGCTATGCAACCTTGTGGAGGCCCCTATGTGCACTATCCCTTATGTCCCCAACCTCTGCACATTGTCTTCAGTGTTCTCTATCCACTGTCATGTCTGCATTGAGGAAACAGTGCCCATATCACATGATCTGCTGGACCAGCTTCAGGAAGGGCCTCTGGATGTCACGATTTAGAAACCATGAGAAACATCACTCCCTGTGCCACCACTTTAAAAAAGTACTTTTCCTTGGGTAATTCTCAAAATTCCTTTATCTGCGGGGTCAAAGCTATTGTTTCTCAACTAGAGGCAAGTCAAAATGCAAATGCCTTTAAAGTTTTTACAGAAATAAATTTGTAAACCCTAAATTCTTTAATTAATCATTGATTAAAATTAAAGTGCTGGGGATCTAATGTACAGCATGGTGACTATAGTTAACAATATATACTTAAAAGTTACTAAGAAAGTAGATCTTAAATGTCCTCACCACACAAAAAAAGTGGTAATTATGTGAGGTGATGGAAGTGTTAATTAACCTTATTGTGGTACTTATTTCACAATCTATTTGTGTATCAAATTATTGTACACCTTAAACTTATACGATGTTATATGTCAATTACTTCTCAATAAATATGGGGAGAAAATAAAAACAAAATGTTAAAAAAAAAACAGAAGCCACAAGTTTTCTGACAGAAGAGTTCTGAGAGATTGAGAAGCTTTGAACTATGAACATGAGACTTTAAGAATACTCTACACAGGACTAACAATTACACCTCATTATAGAGATAAAGGAAGAAATGGAAAATATTTACCAGTCAGTTAACTCAAAGCCACTAAGAATACAAACATAAGATAGGTTGGGGGGGTAGAATGCTTTTTTTGGTCAAATTTATACTTTTTCTGTTGATCATTATCATAAAATTCAGTAGTTTGTGCACAGAGGTCTCTTGTGGGGTTTTACTATAACTATAATGGTTAATTATTACACAACCTCTAACCCTAAGACTATAAAATTCACTTAATTGTTCCTTGTAGGAAATTGCACTTACCAATCATTGTTTACTTGTTATAGGAAATTACATTTTGTAATATTTAACCCACAATGACTTCACTGAACTTGTTATAATTCAGTCAATCAGTATAAAAACTACTCAGATCCTAGTAGAAGTCGCCAGTCTTTCCTAGTACCAATTATTGTACAAGTAAACATAAACAGGGATTTTGGCAGAAACATTTTAAAATGACGCAAAAAGATCTCAACTTTTCTCTCTGCAGCCCCTACTATGTGACCGAAAGCAGTGCCTTCCATATAGTGTTAAATCGGAAAGAAGAGCTGGAGGGTGCTAGAGCCCAGGGATCTTTCTAGGGAGAGAGAAAGGGTTGTCATTTTTGTTATTACATTATCATTTCTCTTAGGTCCAGTCTTGATGACGAAAATGTCCAGAAATGTGATTCGGTGGGGCCATCCTCTACCTGCCCCCCACATACCGGCCTGGGGCAGCCACATAGCCTCCAAGGTGGCCTCACTGATGCAGAGGGTCTGCAGTGGCTTATCCTGGCTCATCTTTCTCACTGGAATTCTTTCCTTGGGGCTCTGACATGGCAGCTTCCTAATGACAGCCATATCTTCTGGGCATCCTGCGAAGCACGGTCAAAAGGCCATTCCAACATGTCCTGCCACCATGTTGTGGTAGAGTGGAGAGAGCATAAGATCTTGAATCAGACATTTGAATACCACTTGCTCACTGTCTGAGCTTAGCAAATTAGCTCCCCTCCAGATTCTTCATCTTAAACTGGGCTTACCGCCACACATCTTTTAGATTTATCGCAAAGTACTCATCAGATACCTGGCACACAGTAGGTGACAAAACAAATGATAGCTATCACTATGATTACATTCATAGAGTTTCTGTTGGATTCCCCCTCAGGTTCCAAGAAACATTGAAGATTAGAACTAGAATCGAGTTCAAATATGATGCCTCCAGCTACATCTTCTCACATAGAAGCTGATAATTTCAATTTACCTAAATCTCAGAGGCTCCAAGCCTTTATCTTTCTGTTGACAGGAAGTCTTACTTTTTACATATTACTCTTCTCCAAGTTTTCCCTGTAATTCTCAGGATGCATATATGTATTCATGACTTAGATCTGTAGTTGTGGCCACTGCCACGGTTCCCATCTCATGACGGTGCCGTGGACTTGAAAGTTGGCCCTGCACCATAAGACCGGGCCCTTCTTCCAAAGTGAGAAGAGTACTGTTCCTTCTCTGTCACATCCAGCAATGGGAAGAAGGGTCCTCAGCAAGTGCTTATTGACACAACACTTTAAATTCATAAACGAAACTATTTTGTCTTGGATGGTTGGATCTAGATGAGTTCAAGATTCTGCTGCCGCATTGTACCCAGTTACTTAAGTCTCATTTTAAAAGTCAGATTCTCCTTGCCCAACTCTTTCTTCCTTCTATTGAGTTGTCTCTTGGTGGCTTCCATCACTCCCTAAAATAGGACTTCAGTCAGATACATATGCACATACACCAATCCATCAGACATATCTATAAATGTTTTAACCCCCACTGTGGACAGCAATGAAGTCCTTTTTTCCTAGACCATTTGCAAATAAGTTGTTGCAAATAGTTACATGGGGTTAGCAATGTCTCCTAACTATTCACCAAGAGTCCCAGCTTCTCCTTGCCAAGGCCCACTCTGTCATAACAGGTGAGGAAAACTCAAGGTTAAGTGATTGAGCCAGGACACACGAGCAGCTGGTGGCAGGATAGGAACTAGAATCTCAGTCCAGGGCTCATCCTTCCACACCACAGTGCCCCCTTTCATTGCGCAAGCTCCCTCCTCTCATGTGATGTCTTTGATTTAGCCAGATGGTTGACACATTGTCTTGTTTTTTGCCACAAGGATAATTTGCTTTCCAAAAATCTCAAATTAAGCAGTTCATAACTGCTTCGTAAGATAAAGAGAATTGAATTCTAACAAGGTATTGTAGAAAGCAACTTGACAGGACTGTGTTGCTTCTGTTTCCTATCTCTGGAAGCCAGATGCCTGCTTTCCCCTGTCCACCCACAGAGTATCTGTGATTGGGTCTGAATTCTCAAACACAGCTTCCTAAAAAAGGCCTCAGAGCCACTGGTATGTCTGCAAGAAAGGGAAAGTATTTTTCCAATCCAGTATTGGCATGCCCTAAGGAACTTTAGAGTCCTGAATTCAGCTTTGGGTGCTCAAAATATGTTGGCAACTGCTGAGTTTCAGAAGTGAAAGAAAACTAAGATTTGGGGCTCTGCCTACTTAGGAAAAAGAAAAAAGCAGTCCTAGGTTCCAGACTGACTTGTGCTGACCAGTGACACCTTTCAAATGAAAACTTAAATTTGAATCATCCAGTTTTGTATTGGTAGCAGGGTATTTGATATAGTTTAGGGCAAAAAGGTTTTGACTAATATTTAAGCAGAATTTTTATTGTCCATGTGTTAAAGCATTTTGCAGGAATCTTCCAAGTAACTGAAGATAAACCAGCCCAAAGGAACATAAACACAAAGGAAGATAAGCACAAATTTATTTGACCACCTTTTAGAGGAGTTAACTCAGAGCTGACAATGCAAATTCACTATTCTGGAGAATATCTAACAAATTACACCCTTGGCTTCTCAAGAAAATATAGCATCCACTTACTCTCAGTTGTAAAATAATTTACACTAATCCATGATTATTTTACAATAATCAAGACTCCTTGCTTCCAACCCTTCCTAGAAGCCCTTTTTATACATAAAAACACTGATCCATATGCAAAATGGGAGAACCTGTGTATTAGTTTGTTCAGACTGCCATAATGAAATACCATAGACTGGGTGGCTTTAAACAACAGAAATTTATTTCTCACTGTTCTTTTTGCCCTAAACTGTATGGAGCGTGAATGTCCAGTCTCTGCTACTATATTCAGGCTAAATGGTGAAGCCAGTAAGGTCTATCTTCTCATGTCCCCAGCTTCTTATTTCCGTTTCTTTTGCCTCTTTTCCTGATCTTCCTGTCACTTCCTCCCTAGTCCTATAGGTACCTAGTCATCTGTCCTTTATCAGCAACTACTCTCAGGAAGGAAGCAATGGCTGTACTGAAGTCTCAATGACAGATGAAACTCAATCTAGATGTGTTTGCATTTTAAGGGAAGAAAGGCTTTGTTTAAGTAAAAAATATATATATGAAGCCCTTATAAGAGAATTTGAAGGCATGTGAAGTATTTTGGGGGAAGAAGATGCATAGAGTCCCTGAAATTAAACCACATGTTAGATCTGGCTGTGTCTTTCTGCCCAGCCCCGCAAAACCACAGAGTTCTTAAATCAGGAATGGGTTACTTTATTTCATATAATCTGGAAACTTACCATAAAGACAGGCTGTTTAGGGCTAAATGGTGTCCTCCCCCCCCTCCTCCAAAAAAAGTTCATATGCTGAAGCCCTAATCCCCAGTACCTCAGAATGGGACTGTGTTTGGAGAAAGGGCTTTTAAAGAGGTGATTAAGTTAAAATGAGGCCATTAGGGTGAGCTCTAATCCAAATAACTGGTGTCATTATAAGAAGAGGTAATGAGGACACACAGACAGACAACAGGGCATGTGCACAAAGGGAGTACCAACAGGGCAGCCATCTGCAAGCCAAGAAGAGAGGCCTCAGAAGAAACTAAATTTGCCAATACTTTGATCTTATACTTACAGCCTCTAGAACTGTGATATATCCATAGAGCTAGAGTCGTTACTAGGAAGCAACTGATGAGGTATTTTCCAGCTAGCTCCCCCTTTGCTCCAGGTGGGGCCATGTGATGGACTTCTGGACAATGGATTGTGGCCATGATGTATTTCAGTTCAAGGCCTAACCTGTAAAAAACTCCTACATATTTTCTTCCCTCTCTCTTTTCCACCAACCAGCTAGTAGCAAAGGTTTCTGAAGCCCTAAATTGCAGAACCACAAAATGGAAAGAGCCTGGGTCCCTGAATCACTACATGGAAGGCCTCCCACTGAACACCTGCACTGAACTATTATTATGTGAATAACTCCTGTTGGTTTGACCACTGAGAATTCGGGAATTGTCCCTTTCAGTAAGTAGCAATTCCAAAATTAATAAGTTAATGCAGTCAATATATAGTTGAGTTTGGAAAGAAATTAACAATCCATTCAAAAATTAGTGGTTCATGCTAGTTTATGCCAAGAGTAGATTCTAATAATAATAAGGGTATTATTTTATTTTTAATGTAAAATGAATTTTATTTAGATATTACTATTCAGGGCAACCTATTGTAAGAATAATCACAAACAGCTGCAGTTTGCAACTATCATTGCATTTCAAAATACCTGGTATAATGAGAAGTACAAGTATAATAATAAAACGTTAGTGAGGTGAAAAGGACTTCAGATTGGAAGCCAAATGTTCTGAATTCTAGTTCCACCTCAACACTAATCAGCTATAACTGGGAGACTTTACCTGTTCAATCACTACCAGCTCTAACTGCCAGGCTGGAGATGTTCATTTAGGAGAAACAGTGCCTCCTACAAGTAAAAAGTAAACTTGAGGAGAATTGGTCACAGTACTTTTTGCATAGAAGGTGCTCAATAAACATGTATTCAATGAGTAGATATTTGAAAAGGGGCTCTCTGCCTGATTAAGATAGCAGACAGTGAACACAGATGTAAACTTTCTTTACCCCTTCCAACACCAAGCTAGAAGTATCTCTATGTGTTCATGTATATAAAGGATTCAGCTCCATTTCTGAACAGCGAGAACAAAGCAGAAAAAAAAAATGAATGAATAAATCTGGGGATGATATATAATCAAAAAGCATAGTCATCTGTTTAAGTTGTGGCATCTAAACTTTTTAAAATAAAAGAGAGAGAAAACCATATGTCTTGCAATAGTGACATAAAATCTATTTTATGTCTTGCAATAGTGACATAAAGTCTATTTAATTGAAAATAATAGTGTAAAATAGACTTTTGTTTAGTCATAAGTAGAGAGCTTTGTCTATCGAGCTATATTAAGGCCCTAGACCATTGCCTGGAACATGGTAGACACGTTTGTTTAATAAAAGCGTTAATAATTGAGCACCTGTAGAGTACCAAGCACTATGGTAGGCACTGTGAGTGAAGCCTCTCCAGAAGCTTGCAGGCTAGAAAGAGAGAACCACAAGTTCTTGAGCCACTCAACCCCAAGGCAGAATGACAAATAGAGATATAAATAACATGCTATGGACAAAAAGAAACATTAATTCTGATGGGGAGCAAGAGGAGGTAAGGTTTCAAAGAGGTGAATTTAGGTTGACCCTCAAAATAGAAGAATGGTTCAGGAAATGGCATGACCAAGGTGATGGAGAAATAGAAGTACTTAGCTGGCTTGGGAAGTAGACACATGCAAGGCACCTTGGGAGACAGCCTTTGAAAACAGAAGTGGAGCCACAGGTTAGCATCTGATTATGACTAGAAAGCAAAATCCTAGTTTCAAAAATGGACCCTCATGAAAAAAAGCAGATTTCCTCTCCTTCTCCCTCCAAATTTTGGAAGGCAATTACTTCCTTTAAACAATAAAAATGGTATTTTATTAAGTTGTTTTAATCTGTAGAAATGACTGTCATGTCTAACTATTTTAATGCTGCAGGAGTTAAAAAAAAAACATAAAGAAAAAGTTAACAAATAAAGATTGGATATATTTTAGATCTATTTTCTTGAATTATTATAATTTCTAGATAACAAAACCTCATTTTGTTTCAGTTCTTATCATTAGAAGGGACCCTTTTAAGGTCTGTATTAGCAATCCAGGTGCATCCCTGTAACTGTGCTTCAGAAAAAGACACGAATTTAGTTTGTATTTATATGACTAAGTGTAAAGAGGGGGTCTGCTAAGAGTTCCTCAAATGTCAACACAATTCAGTTGGTAATCCATGGCCATTCAAATCATTTTAAGGGGTACCAAAATAGGAAGAGATGGACAGACAGATGTCTTAATTTAAACTGAGGCTCATAAAAATGCCAAAGCCTTTATTCTATTCATCAAACAAATATTAATTAATCATTGTGAATTGCTTATTTAACAAATATTTACTTTGTACAAGCACCGTCCTAGGCCGAGGTCTTTGCTTTCATGGAGATTATTTTCTGGGAGGAAGAGAGCTCATACACAACAAGATGTGGTAGAGGAGTAAGATCTTGAGATCTTCACTGAGGTTTCCCATTTCCAAACAACCCCACACTTCCTTGTGCCCTTTAGGAAGCAGCAGTCCCTTCTTACTGGCACTGTTCTCAGTGGCTTTCAGTATAAGTAGATGGTTTTTATTCATAGATGAGACAACAATATTAAAATCAAGATGTTTGAAAAAGAAATGCTTTGCTTTGTTTCGCCTTGTTTTGTTAAATTTTAAAAAGCTTGGCTTTGAACACCTAACCCGGAAGAAGAGGACAGAGTTTATCCATAAACACAGTTTGGAATGACAAGAGATGAAATGTCAGTTTTCTTACCACACATAGAGATTAAAGACCTTTCTGAGTTGAGGGAAACAGCTTCAAAATTGAGAGATAAAACCAATAGAGAAAATTATTGGTGATGGTCCCTAAAATGGAAGCCCTTCTTCCTGGCCATTCCTGTAAAAGAAACTTTGGTCAGCTGGTAATCGAGCCTTCCAAATAGGTTCAGGAATCTGAGAGCAAAGAATTTCTTGCAACCTCAAATGATGTCCCATATAGTAAGGAATACTCCCAACAGAGCAGAATAAGAGGCTAGTATGTTCAAGCAGAAAGAAAGCCCAATACAGTTGTCCTCCAACACCCTTACTCCACTCCGTCTTCTTCACACAGAATGATGTGAAAGAATATCAAAAAGTTTTCCCTAATCCCTGTAAGGGTATAGAGTTGTCTGAGAGAGGATCAGTGGACCAGGAGAGGCAACCCAACTTGAACAAAAGGATGCTGAATGACTAGCACAGACCTGACTAGAAGGCAGGGTGAGCACCTCAGTGACAGCAACAGAAGCAGATATGTTCAACCACTTAGAAGAGATCAGAGTGGACAAGAAGCAGCAATAGATCAAACACTCCTTACCCAGCCCCCATTCCCATAATCTTCTACCCGACATAGGACTGTGACATGTACAAGAAACCAACTTTATTGTGTCGAACCACTGAAATTTGAGGTTGTTTATGACAGTAGTTAGCTTACTGTGGATATAATCAAAAATGAGGAAATTTTCATTCTTTTTGCTTACTTGACTATGTAACATATAAAATTTGTGCCCTGTAAGTGATAAATACTAAGAAAATGAAGCAAGGTGACATGAGAGATAGTGACTGAAGGAGAAATAAAGGAATGGTTTCTCTGTCATGGATAAATGATCTCTCTGTGAAAATAATATCTGAGCTGAAACTTGAATACTGAGAAGGATCCAGCTATGTGAAATTCCTAAAGAGAAAGTTCCAGGCAGAATTAACAACAAGTGCAAAAGCTCTGAGGTGGGGATGAACTTAGTGTGTTTAAGAAACTGAAAGAAGGCTGATATGGCTGAAGCAGAGAAAGCAAGAGCGAGTAGGAGGAGGTAAGTCAGAGAGATGGACATAACTATATCATATAGGGTCTTAAAGGCCATGGAAATAAAGAAGCCTGAATGTTATACTAAATTCAATGAGAAGTCACTGGTGGGTGTTAAGAAGGGAGGTGATGTGATCTGATTTATGATTTACTTTAGCTGCTGTCTGGAAAAAGTATTAGAGTAGGACAAAAATGAAAACTGACAGAACAGTTAATAGACCATTAAAATAGTCCAGATAAGAGATGTTGGTTGTTTAACCTGAAGGTGATAGCTATAGAAATGGAAACATGTTAATATGCTGGAGATATATTTTGGAGATGGAACTGATTAACTGGATGTGACATATGAGGAAAATAGTGGAATGATTCCCAGGTTTTTATCTAAAGAAACTGGGAAAAGGTTATGCCATTTCGCAAAGAAGTGACTAAGAGAAGAACAGTTTAGGGAAAGGGGAATTTAGAGAATAAAGAGTTCTGTTTGGAGCCCATTACACTTAAGATGCCTGTTAGACAGCCAAGTCAGGGAGGCAGTTTGATATCAAGTAGGCACTTTGATTTATGAGCCTGCAGCTCAAGGAAAGGTCAATACTGAAGATTTACATTTGGGAGTCATCTGCATATAGATGGTTTTAACATTATGGAACTAAATTAAATCTACCAGGGAGACAGTATCGGGAAGAGGCTAGAAGGTCAAACAAAGAAGATGGAGCCAGTTAAGCGATTAAAAGGGAGTACCCATTGAGATTTGAGGTAAAGAGTGAGAAGCCGGTGTCATAGAAACCAAGTAAAAAGTCTTCCTGTGCTAACTTTACTCTTAAATTAGCACAGATAGTTCAGAAGGCTTGCTGAGTTGCTTAAAGCCTTGAGTCAATAATTCTATCTCACTATTGCCCACAGAAAGAGAAATGTCAGGGTCATGAACAAGAACTGCCTCCCAAATGCACGCCCTTAGTCTCCTAGGAAGCTGATAAGCATATTAATAGCTCCGCTTCCTCCTCTTTACCACTGGGGTAGCTCATGTCTTATTGGCACAGACTCAAGAGTCTTTTCTATAGTCACAAAACACCTTTCGAGAAAGATAATTCAAATCAGCTATGACTTTGAGAAAATTACTGCATGTGTGTGTGACTATCAAGCTACAGACTGCCATTAGACAGGCCAAATATGATGAATGTGGGATGGTTTGCTTACCATTAACTGGGTTGCCCTTGGGGATGTACTTTAAATGAAATATTGTTAATGACCATCACCTCGTCAATAGAAATAGTTTGACGTGCTAAGAATATCAGCTAACTCGACACTCAATGACCAGTGACTTGTCTTGAATTGTCTATCTGTAAAGCTATCAAGGATAAGAACATTTAAAGGTTAAATGATATGTACATAAAAAAACTCCTTAATCACCCAAATGATCTCATTTCCCACATTAACTGTGGTTTATTATAAGATAGCATTTCAGTAATATAAAGTTTCCAGGTTAACCAAGGTGAGCTATCTCCAATTCTGTACCAACTTTAATAGACTGCCATCACTTTAAGTTGTGGCTTGAGATGTCAGAGTTGGATACTTTCAGAAATGTTTGTTTGCTTTTTTTAAAATTGATATTGTCATAGCTGAAGTGAGGCAAACATTTGTTAGATACTTTAATAACGAGGAGAAATTTAAATAAAATTCTCTAGTCACTCACTTAAGAGGTCTATCCTGAGAATATTTCCATCCTCAAATGCAGAAAGAGTTAATTTCCCCATCTACTAAAATATATGTACATAATCTTCCTAACAGGTTTTGCATACAGGAGGGTCTCAGATCCTCTGAACTCTACCTGTGCCCCACTGCCCCAGAGTTTACAAGTTAAGCATTCTGGACTTAGAATGTTTTCTCTGATAGGGTGTGTGCTATCTATCCATTCTCCTTATATGCCATTGGGAACCCAAACTTTCAGTTTCCCAAAGTGTAGCCTTAAGATACACTATGTTGTTTTGTTGTTTGTTTGTTTGTTTGTTTTAATTCTACTGGAAAATGGGCAAGCCCCATCGAAAATTGGAGTTCACATCCCACCGCTTATGGGGCTGAAGATACTGGGAGCTGTCCTACGTCCTGAAAATCCTCGTCCAGTGTCACAAGGAGCTGTCCAAGGTCCCAAAAGTCTTAGCTGAGTACTTCTCAAAGTGTGGTTGGTCTACAGACTACCTTATCAAAATCGACTAGCTATGTGTGTTAAAATACAAATTCTTGGCCCACCCCAGAACTACTGAGTCAGAATGTTTATAGGTAAGCCTCAAAAATCTGCATTTTGAGAAGTTGATCTGGAGATTCTTATATCTTAGGCTAAGATGATGTCTCCCAAATATCAGTACCAGTTTTTTTTAGGACTGGGGACCATTTATTCCCATTGAACTCACCGATCATAGTAAATGTACCTGATACCTTTAATATTATCTGTATTAACAATTAGGATGAGTTATTATATTCCTGAAA
Source organism: Pteropus alecto (assembly GCF_000325575.1). Taxonomy (NCBI): domain Eukaryota; kingdom Metazoa; phylum Chordata; class Mammalia; order Chiroptera; family Pteropodidae; genus Pteropus; species Pteropus alecto. The sequence continues at coordinate 23,178,867 of NW_006434709.1, read as the reverse complement.
GGACATTAACCAAATTTCTTCCAGACAGTTTTTGTCCCAATTTGGTACCAAACAAATACAAAAGTTCAGCCCCATTAAGGAATCTGAGGAAAGGCAAACCCTTTTTAAAGTCAAATTCCTTGATCTTTTAGCAAGTGTTTCCTGCCCATCCAATCTAGTAATGAAATAATTATAATTACAATCAATATTTACTGATCACTCTGTGCCATCTATCAAATCCATAACAATGATAACGGTGGTCAAAACAACAAAAATATATTTATTGAGTCTTTATTACATGCTCAGCACTGTTCAAAGTTCATCACGTACTTGTATCATTTAATCCTTACAATATAATGTACCCATGATCCCAAAACAAGCAGGAAAAATTGTACCCCGTTGATATCAACTTACAGGCTTTGTCATACAAATATATGATATTAAAGTGAATAATTTAATAGTTTTTTTAAATGTCTGAAAATGGGGGGAGGGTAGAAATGTCCTTTATCAATTACTCGTGTCCCTGGAAATTTAATGTTTTCTTCATTAAAATAGCACAACTACTGACACTAAATAAACTGCATTTTCAGAGAGACACATCCAGCAGGCTTGAAATGGGCACTCCAAGGGGATCAAGACAGACCTACCAATGCAGCTGTCTGGTGCCTACACAAACAGAGGAGCTCTTGGGACTCCCCACATGAGTGATTTTTATCCACATGAATGATTATAGCATTGACGTGATACGACAAGACAAATTTGACCACTGCTTTTCATCCCAGATGTCAGCGTCCCCGATGAACAGAATGGCTCCAGACAATCCCCAGCCAGACCCTTTTATCCACATGGATGATTCCAGTATGAACTTCATACCACAGAATCAAGCTGGTCCCACAATATGGAAGAGGTACCAAAAACTCACCTTGTTTATGCACACACAGTATGAAGAGCTGGAGGCTCTGTTTAGCCACATCACATTTCCAGATAAAAATCTCCAGAAGGAACTGACATTGAAACTTTATTGTTGGAGTCAACAATAAAGACTTAGTTCAGGAACCAGCAAGTCAAACTGAGGAAGCAGCAGCAATAACAGCTAACACTAAAGCAAACAAACTAGATTCTTCCAGCCAAGAATGTGCCCGCCTCACCCACAACATCAAGTAGTCCTTATCCTTTTTTTCCTGTAGTTTCAGATTTCTATAGCTCCCTTCCACCTCAGCTCTTAGGCCCTTTCAATTAGGCATGGGAGTCTACCCTCACTGAGAGTCCTATAAGTGATGTCTAAATGCAAGGTCCTCATTTGGAGAGGTTAGTGGCCTCGGTTCCTGCTTTGTATTCTGATGCCTATGACATAGCCCAAATCATGGAACTGGATAGTTATCCTGATATAGATATCCTGTCTATATCAGTGTCTCTCATCCACAAGCCCCAGCTAGAAGAACATGGTTCTACTTTTAGCATCTTTGCTGGTCCAGCTGTATGTCTATCTCTGGCAAACCTCGTTCAGTATGACAAGCTGAGGTCCTGCAGCCTAAAGTCTAAGAGACATCGTGGAATTCCAGAACTCCTCCACTACGATGGACTTTATTTCTCTGATCAAAGTAGTAATAAATACCAGATTGTACAGAAAAAAAATCATAACTACTTATGAATGTGCTATCCCCTTTTAACAGCTTTATTGCAGACATACAGTAAACTACACATATTTACAATGTATAATTTAATAGGTATTAACAGATGTAAACATCCATGAAAACATCACCTCCAAAAATTTCCTCCTGCCCTTTGTAATCCTCACTCCCACCCCTCTCCAGTTGCTTGATGCCAGACAACCACTGGTCTGTTTCTGACACTGAAGATTAGTATGCATTTTCTAGAAATGTAAATAGAATCATATGATGTGTACTCTTTTTGTCTGCCATCTTACACTCAGCATTATTTTGATATGATCCATGTTACTGCATTTATCAATAGTTCATTCCTTTTTACTGCTGAGTAGTATTCCAATTATCCCCATTTTGGAGACAAGAAAACTGTAAAAAATAAGCAACTCATCTAAGATCACACAATAAAGGACTAGATTCAAATGTTAGTCTGCCCAACACAAAAGCCCAAGATTCTCCCACTAAAAATTCTGCCTCTTTTCATTTTTACCTGAGAAATAACTATTCACATATCTTCAGGATGAGAAAAACGCAATCCCCAGAGTGAGCAGAATATACTAATCACACTAGGACTAGTTGGTTGCATGATTGGAAAGGATGTCAACTGTCCTATCCACCCACCCCACCAGGCCTGCTCTCAGCAGTACCACCTGAATCTCCTGGGCTTCCCATTACTAAGTCATTCAGCCCAAAAAAGACCCCAGGATCATGAGCTGCCAAGGCATATGAAGATCACCATATTCAGGGCCTACGCTCTGGCTAGTGTTCCATCTTATAGGCCAAAAGGGAAGGCAGTGTGAGGGGCAAAAGTGAGAAGGTGATCAGATCTACAATAGTGCCAGGAAGCTTCCAAGGAATTATGAAGACCTTGTTAAACTGAGTCACCTGTGTGACTTATCCTGCTAGACAGACTTTTAATTGGAAACAGAAGAGAAAATAACACCTAGAAAATGGAAAAGAAAAGTAGATTGCCCTTGCCAAACTCCCAACTGCCCATCTAGTGATCTCAGACATCCGTGACTCATGAAATATAAAAACTTAACAGACTGCATTTTTCCCATAGTCTTCAACATACCTTTGAGGAGAAATTAATAACGATAATAACTACTATTTTTAGAGTGCTTTTTATGTGCTGACACCATACAGGATAATCTTTTTTCATTTCCATTTTCTAACAAGGAAACTAATTCTCAGAAAATGTAAGTGACTCATCCAAGATCACACAACCAGACAGTGATTAAGTTAAAGCCAGAATTTAAATCTCTGAGTCTTAGTCCAGTGGTCTTCCCATGACTCGCAAGGTCTCCAAACTGCTCTGCACCCAACCACCACCACACACTTCATCATTGTTGGTGCCATCAGAGGCTCACCCTAGAGTATATGTTGACTTAGGTCCTTCAGTTTCAGATCCTTGACACTTTCTCTTACACCATCAGAACACGTCATTCTGTGTGCCCTTCCTCAGAATACTGTTCAACACTAGAGTTAACTTAAAAAATATTCCAATAAACTAATTCTGCACCAAAGAGGTAATGATTATAACAAGTACCGACTGGGACTTAAGAAAACAGTGCGTACAAGAGTGTCAGAAATGGTGGACAGGACTGTGACGTAGATTTTCCAAGTCTGGTATTCACACATGTGAATGTCATAGACTTATAGACTCTAATTCCAAGCAAAGTAAATTACTATTCCTCTTTTGGAGGGGCCAGTTTGGACTGAATTGGCCTCTTGCCTGGGGGAGAAAGAAGGGAAGTAGTAACCATAATAGTTAAATAATAATAGTAATAATAATATGAGCCAACATTTACCATTTGCTATATGTTGGTATTTTTACCGGCATTATCTCAATTAATCCACAATTCCATGATCTAGGTGTTAGTGTTAGTCTCATTTACAGATGGGGAAACTGAGAGAGAGGAGCTAAGTAACCTGGGAATCAACAGCTGGTCTTTTCTAGAAAACTCATTCTTAAGCAGTTCATAGATCTCCACCAGTTACCGTTTATTCTGCACCTATGATGTGCCCGGCACTGCACAAATCTTAAGCATATTGACTTATTGAAACTACGCAGAAACCCTTGAGGTAGGTATTATTATCCCCATTTTACAGCTGAGACCCAGCCAGGAAAGAAAGGAAACTGAGTAAGTGTGAAGCTGGAACCTACCACAGGCAGCCTGCCCCGAGAGCCTGCACTCTCATCCAGCATGGCTCATTCCCATTCGTATCTAGGTCTTTCTCTTTCCAGGTGAAAAGGCTTTGCGTTTCTGGTGCCAAACAAGCCAACCGCAGCAACAGCTCCAGGCGTTACCCCTGCAAACCACAAGGGGGCGCCATCGGTCCTGGGCTGGAGAGAACCGCAGGGAAGCCAAGCTCCCCGCACACGCTGCGCGGGCTTCTCCGTAGCCCCGCCCCATCTCACAGCAGCCAATCCGAAACCTGCCTGACGGAGCAGCGCTCACCGCGGGAACAGCCGTGGAGGATGGCTGGCTAACTCTCTTAAGAGGCATCTGGTTTCCAAAGATGAAAAGTGCCGCATGCGTAACAGGAAGTCCACACAAGAGACTACAGCGGGGAAGAAAGGGCTCCAGGCATTTTTACCTGAAAATTTTTCCAGGTGTGGAGCCTCTGCCCGGCCCTTCCACGGCGGAGAAAGCGGCAACCAATCCCGATAGTCCTTTTACGCATTTATCGCTCCACCAATCATCGCTCTACCTCCCGAGCGTATCAGGAGCGCAGTTTGCCGCTTGCTGGTCACGTGGGCCGAGGCGGGGTCGGGGTTCTCCTAGCGGCAGGGCAGAGAGCAGAAGAGTCCCGCCCCCGC
>NW_006434709.1:23158948-23174273 GCF_000325575.1 Pteropus alecto | reverse complement strand
GTCCCCGTCCCCGTCCCGGCGGGGTTGTGAAGGTTTTGTAGGTTAGGGATCTGCTGGAGGCCCGCCGGCCTCTTACAGGGGTCGCTACGTTTCTTTGGCAGGCGCTGCCCTTGGCATGGGGCTCGGTTGTGATCCAGAAGTTTAGATTAGGTTCACCCTCATTCATCCCAGGGCCTTGCACGTACAGTTCCCCCTGGTGTAATTCTGCCCACCTCCACCTTTCAGGATCCCACACAAATGTCATCATGTGTTCCCCTAGCAGCGAGTGGTCTCTGAGGCTCCTTTAGAACTTCGTAAATATAACATTGCAATGTTTACTGCATTGTTTTATTTATTGCTCCCACTTTGGACTGAGGGTGAGACCGTATCTTAAGTTTATCCTTGCGTTGGGCAAGTTATTTAAACTGTGAAGCACTTTTCTCAGTTGTAAAATGGAAATGGTAGTACCACCTTCATGACGCGTGTGCATTAAATAATTCTCGTAAAGCACATTCTTGCACACAGCGAATGCTCAGAAAATGTACCCTCTGTTATTCCTGTGCCTGATACAAACATATAAGTACTCAGTGTTTAGAATCAATTTCACATACTCATTCTTGGAAGTTTAAATCTCATTTTCCTCAGAACTGCTGCAAGAAGAAAACAGTAAAAAGTATGTATGTGTGTATGTATGTTACTATGAATGTGTCCAGGTTGCTTCAACATGTTATAGCAACTGATAACAGCACTCTAGAGTCAGAACATGGATTCAGGTTCCGACTTACTAGCTGAATGACCATTAAAATTAATTTAAACATTCTTTAGTTCCTCAACTAAAGAAGTGGGGGGTGATAATAATAATACTTACTTCATAGGATTATAGAGCATACAAGTAATGCATGAGAAGTGCTTAGAACAGTCTCTGTTCTCAAGTTTTCCTTCCTTCTTTATCTCAATTTCACTTTCAGAGCTAGTGTGAGAATGTAATGGCACGATATAGTTTCATATCCTCTACCTTACACTTGTCTCCCACTTAAACACATTCATATATTATCTCATTTAATGCTCATAGCAACTCTGTAAGGCTCAGAGTAGTTATTAGTTTGCTGGAATCCTAAAGCACCTTTTTGGTACAGTTTCATACATGTGCATTTGATAGAAAGTTGTTTTTTATTGCATTTTTAAATTTATTCTACAACTTGTTTTCTTCACTTAGTATGTCTCAGAGATCTTTTTATGTTTATATCCCTATTTCGTTTTAATTACTTGCCAGTCTTTCATACCTGAATTAATTTAACCATTCCCCAATTGTCATACGTTCTAATTGTTTTCTCCTTTAAAGTAAAATTTATTGTTTCCAAAATGTACTGATTCATGATCACTCTTTGAATTTAGTTGTCATGTCTCTTAAATCTTTTTGTTTCAAACATTCTAATTTTTAAACCAAATTCTATTGAGTCTCCCTCAGGGCTTGAAGGCTTTATTGCTCAGACTCTGAGCGACTCCAGACCCAAAGACGACTCACGGGAAAATGAAATCCTTATGGTCAAGAGTTTCCACCTGGCTCCGAATTTCTCCCAAGACATCAGCAAGCTGTGAGACTAGAGTCCTCCCTCCGGTGAGGACAGGGAGGGGAGAGGATACCCAGTAGGGATGGAAAGGGCCGATAATGACTTTACACTTCAGTGGCATTGGAGTCAGAGGGGTTCTCTCAGACAACCCGTCCCCAAAGCTAGGGGTTTCTTAGCACCTCTGCCTTGTATCTACCCCATCCGGGTATGCCACACTCTTTACTCTCTAAGAATTTGTTTAATGGCAACCTCTCCCCGCCAAAAGAAGACACACCGACATATCATCAGATGCACCCCTATTCCATTACAGCACCCAAGAAAGTCTGGGAGAGTTCCCGGCCCAACTCTCTCTAGGAATCAGGCTCAGCTGGGAGATAAAAGGAATGCAAGGAGGTCCTGGGTACCAATCATGACATAAGAGACCCTGAGATATCCAGTTCTGTAATGTAGCTCTGCAGCCAGGAAAGTTGCTTACCTTCCCTGAGCCTCACTTTCTTCATCTGTCAAATGGAAACAGAGGAAGGGGAGTGCAGATCCAGGATATGTAAATGGAGGAAGGGGGCATGCAAACATCATGTGCAAAGCTGTCAGAGATTGAAGAGGTGGGGGGTGGGGCGGGAACCAAGTCAAAGCTCTGCATTCTCCCCCTTGGGATGGATGGAGCTGCTCCTGGAGTATAGCTCAGAATAGGACCCCCAAACTTTTCCTCCTAGAAGAAGCAGAGAAACAGGATTCTGTCGCAGGACATCATCTCAATGCCATTGCTCGAGATTGTCACCAAGACTCAGCCCTTATAAAGTGCTCTCTCCTCAGCCCTTGAAGATCCTAAACATTGACAGAACCAGTCTCACATAGGGCACAAGTTATTATCTGCTTACCCCAGTATCCAGCCCTCTTTCTTCCTTAGTAACAGAACCCTGATTTTCAGAAGAGATCATTGCCTTTCAGAATAAGACTACATTTCCCAGACCCCTTTGTAGTTAGTTTTCTGGCCTATGAGATGTAAGAGACAATTATGTGTGGGGCTTCCATAGTGAAGGCAGCCCCAGCCCCCTTTTGCCTTCTTCCCCTTATCTTTTTTCTCCCTTTCTCCCTTCCTCAGTCCAGCTTTCTGGGAATGAGGTGACCTTCACTGAGGATAATAGTCACAAGCTAGGATGATAGGGCACAAATATAGAAGGAGCCAGAATCTTGGAAGCCATGGGCCTTGAACTGCCTACCTCTAGACATCTTTGATGTGAGAAATAAAACTCTATGTGTGTAAGCCACTGTTATTTTAGCTTTCCTGTTTTATATAGCCTGGCTTAATTCTTAATTGACCAGTCGCTCTTCCCCCAAGGTTTAGAAGTTAGTGGGAGGAGAACTGTTTAAATGTCACTGATTTAAGTACCAATCAGTCTATTATTAGCTCAACTAACTTAAGAGAGATACATTTGTAAATTAGAGCATTCTTCTGACTGAGTCAGGTTGACCAGCACAAAAATATCCCTGGGCTCATGAAACATTTGGGACCAAAATATACAATGTACTCTCCATCTCAACCACACGTCGGCATGGCTTTGACATTCTATTTTCATGTAGAAAGAAAACATAACATTCTACAGAGGAAGCTCCTCAACACACAGGCAGACTCCCATACATTTTTGTTGGAGGTTGTGTTCAATTCAAGCTCCAAACTGAACTCAAGGTAACAGCTTCTTTGGAAAGGAATCCAGCTACATTAGAGGTCTTTGAAGAATGTTCAAGCATTCGGCTGACTTCTGGCTCAAAGCCTTCTAAACTTCCAACCCCTGTTTCTCCTTAAAAGAGGATTCCTTAGGAGGCCCGTCTTAGCAAACCTTTTGCAATCCTGTCCTCCATGAGACACTGTCAGAGGGAACATTAGTCCCAGAGCAATGGTTCTCAAATGTGAGAGTGCCTCAGAATCACGTGGAGAGCTTGTTAAAACACAAATTTTTGGGCTCCAAACCCAGAGTTGCTGACTCAGAAGATCTGAGTTGGGAGCCCAAATATTTGAAGCTTTAATAAATTCCCTAGTGATTCTGGTGCGGCTGGTCTAGGGACCACATTTTGAGAATCACTGTCCTAGAGGTAGGTAAAATTTTTCAGGCTACTTCTTTCATACCTGTGAGGAATTTCTTCCAGTGTGTTCAGAGGTAGCTGGGCTCCGCTAAGGGCCTCTGCATAGTTGCCCTGAAAATCTGCCTGCCATTTCATCTGCTGCTTCCCCAGCCTCAGGGCTCCCCTCAGCCCTTTGGTGGGGAAGGCTTCTCCTCACTGGGACACTTAGCCAGGCACCATCTGGGTCCTTACAATGTGGGGGGTTGCGTCTGGAGAGGAGGAGAGGTGGAATTAGAGAACTTATTTTTCTTTAATGTCTAAATATGGTAAAACATATATATGTCCTTTTCATAATAAAATAATAAAAAGAAAATGTTAAGGAATACAGACTTTTGGAAATATTTGTTAATTACTATCATTTATTGAATAGTTACTATGTTCCAGGCACTGTAGTAAATGCTCACTTAATTATTGTCATACTATTTCACATCTAAAACAGGCTTAGAGAGGTTAAAGTAATTTCCCAATATGGCACAACTACTCAGTAACAGAGCAGGAGTTTTATTCCAAGTCTACCCAATTCCAAAGCTTGATCCTTTAATGCTTAAGCAACAACTGTGGTTTCAAAATGCTGCTAACTTTCTAATGCCACCAGGAGATGTAATCTCAACAAAGGTAATACGGCCCTGAAGGGAGCAAAGAGTGGTCAGGCAGTAGGGGAGGGAGGGGTGGCAAAAAATCTTTCTCTGTATGGATAAAGCACAGGTATACATATAGTACATAATAGATATGCAGTATATCCGTAGTATTAAATTTCATGGGGAGAGAGGAAATTCGGGGGAAAAAAGTATCTACGAAGTCTCCTTTCAAGGACGATAATGAAAACAAGGTTGAGAAACACTGTGCTAAAACATTGTGGCAAAAAAAGCCTGCTCGCTGAGAAAGTTAGCGCTGTCTCACACAACTTTCAAAGTTTTCTTATGAAGCAGAGGACAAACAAAACCTCTGACGTTTATTGTTTCAAGTTTTTAGTCGTTATGCCATATGGTTCTCCCAAGAACCTCCTGATGAAATCATCAAGGAAGATATTTCCTATCCGCATCTAATAGTTGAAGGAATTAAACTTTGGAGATAACCATCCATCTAGATTTAATACCAAACAAAACTATCCATCAAGAATGAAGTGATATAAAGAAATTTGTAGACAGAGCAGCATGGAGCTTGCTATAAACATCAGCCTCCTTGCCTGGATCAATCCTGGTATTTTCCAAACATTTTTCTCTACTCCATAAAATATAGGAACATTCCATGCAACTCGTTCTGGACAACGCTAGCTTAAACCTTGTTTGAGCTCAGTGGCTCAAACACCGAAAACACAAGACGTGGACTCAATTCTTTTGAGTGGTTTACAAAACTATTTTAAAGGACTGGAACTGCGACCTCAAGCAATTTGAATCACAGCAGTATCAGCCACTCGCACGACCTCACAATTACACTCCTTGGTACCCACGCATGACAATATGTGTTCCAAAACACACTCATGGGGTTTCCCTCCCGTGGTCTAACCACACAGACAGCATGACCGCACCCGCAATCTCACCCCTCCGGCCATCACTGGTTTTCTCACCTCATGTGTTCTCATTTACTCATTACTTATTTATCATCTTCTTCTCCGGTTTGGTGTTGGAAGTTTTGAAAAGTGATGAGACTAAAAAGAGATTTCTCAGGAGACAGTCTCCTGGCTCCTTGGGGGAGGGCTCATGGATAGCAGTGCCCGGGGATAAGTCACTTCCTTTCCCTATCTGGGCCTCAGTTTCCCCATTGGTCTAAGGAAGGGGTGGATGATACCGTTTCTGAGATCCTTCTAGCCTCTGATTGTGCATCTGTAGACCAAAGGAATGGAAGAAGGTGATTCCTCATTTTTCTTCCAGCTCTGACATTCTCCGATCTCAGAGACCAGCTCACTTCACTCGCTCTCAGAGAAGGCAAATGTAACAACTGATAAATGCAGTGAAGGAAATATGGGCATTCATTTTACCATTCTTTGAAATCTTCTGCAGTTTAACATTTTAAAAATAAAAAAATTTTTTTAATGTCGACATTGGTTATCTGTGAGTGGGGAGATAATCGTTGGTTTTGAGTTTCTTGTCCCTGCCTTAAGCCTCTCAACTTTTCCAAAAACTTGGCGATAAAACATAGGACATTTTCGTGTTTAGAAAGAAACTAATAAATGTTCATCTGTGGGTATAAAATATCAATTGCACAGAGGCAGAAAGGCTGACTGTCGCCCCTTTAAGCTTGGAAGGAGTTCAGTAGGGTGGGAGTCACTGGCCCCCAAAACAGCACATACCAGATGTCGACTCTCCCCGCACCACACACACACATCCCAGCAGAAGAATGTCAGGGCCTTGAGATGTCTAGAGCACAGGGCAGTCTGCCAGGCCTTCAAGGCCTCCCTTTGCTACAGATGGCAGAGCAGTGCGGCCACAAGACTCTCCCGCTGCCTGTCAGGCCACAGGCTCCTCTGCAGAAAGATTTGTCTGCAGGAGAAACCCGGTCCTCGCTGCTCCAACACTGATGATGCACAGGCAGCAAAGCCGTGCCTGCAATGCAGAGACACAGGCTGGGATCAAGAGAAAGATTTGTCTGCAGGAGAAACCCGGTCCTCGCCGCTCCAACACTGATGATGCACAGGCAGCCTGCAATGCAGAGACACAGGCTGGGATCAACAGTGAACACAAAGCTGCAGCCTGGAGGGTCTGTTCTCCCCAAGTGCAGGCCTCACTGACACAGCCTGCTCGTCTATGCTCAAGGGCAGCCTTCTAAGCAAATGCTCCTGTTCACATTCCTCACTTCTCCACCGGCGTTGATCACACCAGCCTGCTACTAGAAACTCAACAAGGACACTGACTTGAGAATGTTGCTGCCCACAGCCAGGGGCTGGAGGGTGGAAGGAGGGAGAAAAGGGCTGCCCAAGGCCTGGCACCTCCATTTTTTAAAAATCTAAAGCACAAGCCCTTAAGTCTACAGCTCAGATGAGGGGGATCCCTTCTCGTCACCCACAGAAGAGCACCGTTCCTGCTTCCTGTTTCCAAGATGGTCTCTTCTCCTAGAGGCTTAGAGAAATATTTTGCCTGCGGGAGCCAGGATTTGAGCCTAGGCAACATGACTCCTGAAACCAAGCCTTTAATGAGTATGTCAAACTGCCTTCCACATAGAAAAACTTTTAAATAAATTTCATTTTTCTTAGAAAAACCCACTTCCTTCCTCTTGGTTCCTAGACCTCTGGTGGGTTCAATGAAGGCCTCTCCCCAGAGCTGAAATTTTCTCCAACTCCAGCCTCAGGCTGAGTTTTGGTTGCCCAAGCTTCTTTTTTCCTCTCCCTGACGATAAAACTGGGAGAGTATCCCACCTCTTCTTGTGTGTCCTCACTTACCCTAAGACCACATGAGGGTTCGAGAGTGGGTCCCAATTGCAGAGCCTCTTACAAACCCAGAAAGCTCTCCTGCATACAGTGTGCGCTCACCGGGCAGGGCCTCCAGCAGGAGGGGCAATGAGAGGGGCTGAGTCCCATCGCCAAAGGCGCACTTCCTAAAGGTTCCTGCATCTTCCTGCTTTGCTTTAGGGACTTTATACCCAGCCAGCTGTGTGGCTGGACACCTCAAAGTGACCAACCTTCCCACCTCTTCTCCAGACCCTTTTTTTTTTTTTTTTTTTTTTTTTTTTTTTTCTTTTTTACCCTCCCCCCCCTTCCCCAACCCCTTTTTTTTTTTTTTTTTTTTTTTTTTTTGCAGTTCTGAAGTCCTGGAGTCCCCAGAACAGTAGTTCCCAAACTTCAATGCAAGTCAGGCTGGAGGACTTGTTCAAGCACAGACTACTGGGCCCACCCCAGAGTCTCTGATTCAGCAGGTCTGGGTGGGGCCTGAGGTTTACATTTCCAACAAACACCCAGGTGATGCTGATGCTGCTGGTCAGAGGCCACACTTCAAGAATTCCTAGAGGACTAGAAAGTAGGCCAGGTTCTGGCCACTCATAGCCAATGCTCCAAATGTGCTGTGGCTTCCAGCCCCCAAAGCAGCTCACCAGCCTCAAATACCAGGGGTTGGGGCTGGGGCTGGGGTGTTCCAGCAGGAAAGTGGTAACTTCACTAGAAGCCCTGAGCCAACTCCCGTAATTTTTTCCAGGAAAATTCTTTGCAATATGGTGATAATACCCACCAGGGGGCAGCAGACCCTCATGGAAAGAAACTTCCCTGAAAGGCAAGGCATTCGGACCCTCAGAGCCCCTTACTGAGGACTCGGACATCCCTTGGAGGACTCAGGTGGTTGAAGTAACAGGGCTCACAGCATAATAATTCTTTACATTCTGTTAGTGTTTTGTGGATGTCAAATTTTCTCACATATCACCTCATCCAAATATACAATGGTCCTGAGGCAATGAAGCATGGACATCTTTATGTGACAGATAAGAAAACAAGGCTCAGAAAGGTTAAGTCCAGGTGACTTGTTCAAGATCAGAGGGCTGATAACTTATCAGACAAGGAACTCGGGCACAGGCTGCCTGACTCCTCGTCAAGTCCTCTCTCATCTACAGTCATCGAAGCTGTGGTTTCTTGGCTGTTTCCTCTTTTAAACTTCACAAGCAATAAGCCTTGCTCTCTAATTATCACCATTTTAGAGACAAGGAAACTGAGGTCGAGGAAATTAAGTAACTTGCACAATCAGTAAATAGCGAACCTAGGATTTGAACTCGGGTTTATCTAACCCAATAATCCACCAACACCCACTGCTTCCTTACTGTCACTTGTAGTCAGCAACCATTTGTCGAGCAGCACTTGTGGTAAGTCCAGTTCTGTGTAAGTCACTGGTAATGCAGAATCCTAGTCTACAAGCAGAATCTAATCTAGGAAAATCTAAGATGCCCCACCAAGGACCACAGGAAAACCGCCAGGGTGAGTACCGTTGTCCCCCTTTCACAGATTAGGCAACAGTGTCTACAGAGGTTAATGAACTTACCTGAGGCCACAAGACAATAAGTGATGGATCGGGGATTTCACCCAGGCCATTCGTGACACCTGATGCTTTCTCATACCTCTCAGCATCGAATTTGCTGAACCAAAATATCTGAAATAGGAAATGACTCAAAACACATAGGAAATTCAATTGCCATGTTCGTCCCATTGGATCTCTGTGTCTCAACCTGCAGTGCAGACTCTTGCCAGGCGACGCACTTCTCACCCACAGAGCCCCCTCCACCTTCCCGTGGCCACAGCTTTTCTCCTGGAATGGCCCAGAAAAATGAAGGCAGCCCATTTTGCATACCAAAGACTCTTGATGAATAACTGCTGTTGAGGGTTAAATGAACTTCTCCATGACCTCTCCTGTCTGAACCCGACTACCACTAAGAGGCACAGAGTAAGGGTAGCACCTGATATCAGATGCGGGGCCAGGGCACGCAGGCATTATTTTGGTCTTGGAATCCCCTTACCCAAGCAAGGCCCATTCCCTGGGCCCCCTTTTTGCAGCAGATTCCAGTCACTGATCTGCTGAAAGGCTCCCTCATTCTCGTGGCTGGCACTTCCTACTGGGTACGCTTGGCGATCCTCTGACCGTGTTCCTCAAGGTTCTTAGATCAGTACCCTCCCTTCCATGCTGCCCCCTAAAGCAAGCCTGCGTGCCTGTTACAAGAGCAGTGATGGAGCATGTGAAAAGAATATCAAATTTACAAAGCCAAGGTCAAATATCTGGATATAAAACCCAGTTGTAGCAACTCACTAGCAGAGGACTAGGATAAGTCCCTTAATTTCCCTGTACCTGGCATCATTTCCTGTCTTTATCATGGGAATGACAAGTTCTGGGTTATAATGGCATTAAACAAAATACCATAAAAGGCAATTTGCAAACTCTTAGTTTCTACACAAACATTAGCTCAGCTTACTGCCTATCAATATTAGAGAGGAAGAAGGATTTAAAGTGTGGACGAAGTACAAGTATTCAGGAAATCGCCAAGGATGCACTGCTCTCATCAAATTCTCTCTCTCATCCATTCGTCAATTGAAGTTGACTCATCTTTCCTCTGTGCCCCTCGCCACGCCAAAGTATTTGGAAATTGTACAGTTTAAAGCAATTATCCAAAGTAACTCACGGATCAAAGTAAAGTCATAAGGAAAATTAGAAAATATTCTGAATTGGAATGAAAATGAAAAGTGAGCTTCTCAAAATTTGCAAGTTGCAGCAACTGCAATGCTTAGAGGGAAATTTAAAGCGTTTAATACTTATATTAGAAAGTAAGAAAGTCTCAAATCAATTATCTAAACTGCTACCTTAAGAAACTAGAAAATAAAAAGAAAATTAAACCTAAAGCCAGAAGGAAATAGTGATAATAAAAGTAGAAATCGATGAAATTGAAAATAGAGAAAAATCAATACGACGGAAGCTGATTCTTCAAAAAGATCAAGGAAATTGATAAATGTCCAGCCAGACTGACCAAGATAAAAAGAGAGAAGACAAAAATTACCATTATCGAAAATGAAAAAGGAAACATCATTTCTTAACACTATGCTTTTTCTTAAAGAGAAATGTGTTTAAGATAAAAAACCAGAAGGCAGGTTTATGGTTTTTTGACTCATCATTAAAGGAGGTCCCTGGAATTGATGTTTCAAATAATCCCTTTATTTGGTGCTTCTGAGGTTACACCCTAGGGCAGCCCATCACAGGAAGATTCTAAAAGAGCAAGAAGTACTGCCTTATTGTGAGGGGAAAAAAACATAAAAAGTGATTGTGGGAAAGAAGAAACACCTTGAAGCTGCTGAGCAAATGGTTCAATCACTTGCTTTTTAGCAGAGAAATCATAGAAAAAAATACATATGGAAGTTAAGGATCTGGAAATAGATTCCTTTCTCATGTCATCAAAACTCCTGAAAAGCCCTCTTGTAACCCCAGTTTGAAAATGCTCTAGATGTTGCTTAAAAGTGATTCCAGAACAAAGAGAAGTCAGCCAATCATGCTGGCATAGACTTTCCACATTTCTGTCACCCCTCCTAGGTCTATCTCCAAAGGCCTATTTCTGCTCTCATTACACCTGGAATTCCTACTCTGTCCAATTCAAAAAGTCTTCCTATAAACTCCTGGTCCTCAACCCCAAAAACCCCCTGATGCCCCTACATCTTTCAAGGCTCATTTTAGCCCCTCTCATCTATCCTTCCTTCCTGTATGAAATTATGCCCTTACTCTACCCCACATGTATATGCCATAATATCTGTAATACTTCATTAATTTTATTTACACATCTGCCCCTCATTTTGGAATTAATGTGTATTCCTTTAGGTATCCTCAGTTCCTAAAATACTGTAGGAACACAACAAATGTCAGCTGAATGAATGAACCTGAGACTCACTTGCTATATCTCCGTAATGACAACCTCTTGTTCCAGCCCTGTCCAACCTCAGCATGACCCAGGACTGACATAATGTGACCAAAATTTGGCCATAGTGTGACCTGGCTGCAAAACTTGTTCAATCTTGCCAGGATGTTTGCTAACCAAGCCACTAATAGCTGTTCTCAACCCTGACTGCAGGTTAGAATCACCTAGGGAGCTTTTGTGAAAAAGCTGATGCTCAGGCCTCAACCTCCATTACTAAATCAGAAGCCCTTGTGAGCGGGGCTGGGCATCAGCATTTTTAGAGCTTCCAGACGATTCTAATAGGCAACCAAGGTTGAGGACTGCTATCTTAGCAGAAAAGAGACTTGGGTTTACATTACCTTCAGATGTGAAAGAATCCTCAGTTCAATCTCAAATTCGTTTCCTAATCTTCCCTCCAGGTGTGGGCTCCTAAACCTTTTCCTCCAAGCTACATACACATTCACCTGGAATTCAGCCCACTATTCAAACCACCCAAGATACCATATGTCTAAATATTAAAAAGTTATAAATCACACTAAAAATGTATTTCCTTTCCTCTTTCCTTAACAGGTATAACATTTGTAACATCAAATTTGAAAAATGTGTGTAAAGTTATGGTTTTTGTATGACTAAAAGTTGGCAAAATGTCAAAGATAACTGATTTTACATATGTGGTTGCATGTCTTGATGAGCTGATGATGTTTAGGTGGGTAATACAATAATTAATTAATTATTACAAATTTATTTCATAAAAATCTGTATTTCTTGTCCTTCATTTCAGCAAATCACTAATTGTGTTGCTGTAATAAAAATTTTTCATAGTGATGCCAAATTTGGCAATTTCAATTTAAGGAAATAGTCTGCTAAGGCAGTAACCATTGCAATTGTCAACAAAATTGTTAAAGCAATACTTAGATTGGAAATAAACCTTGAATTTTACATACCGAGCTCAAACATTATAATAGGGTCAATTAGTGTTGTCACTGGAAATATAAAATATTTTTATGTTTTAATTTAATTATGTAAACTGCTATCACTTACAAAGTCATTTTTAGCCTCTCCTAAAACAATATCTAGGACTATATTCTATTTTGTTAAGTTCTTTTAAATTTTTCTGGACTGGGTTATTATAAAGAAAACTGAAAATGGCAATATGTTGGTTTACTTGTTCAAAATTCTCTTTGATCAAGAGGATACCTTAATCTAGAAAGCCAGAAAATAGTCTATAGAAACCAGTTTCTAGATTGTATATAAACAAGTCTTCTTCAGAGTTTCGCAAACATTTGTTTCACTATTTGAATTTTCTTGTATTTCACTGGAATTGTACTTTTGTTGCATATTTATCATGTAGTTTTTTATATTTAGAATAACAATGTTCTCTAAATTTTAAAATATATTTTTAGGATCCTTTTAAAAGTGAAATACCAAACTTAAGATGGTTCTGGGTTTTGGTTGTTTTTATTTCTGTTTCAGTGAACTTTTGCAAACATTATTTATAGCAAGCAACAGTTTATAACAAATAACTAGATGGTGAGAATTCAAAATTAATCTCACTTTCTACTGAGGACAAAGATTCACTCTTTATTTTAGGATCTTCTATTGTTTTGCTTAACTCTATTAATATATTTCCTATCTTGTCTAAACTGAATCTAATTGCTTTAACTGCATTTCATTAAAAATTCCCATTGTAGAGCTAAGTATTCATAAAGTTAGATTTGATGTGTGTTTCATCAAGATGTTCTACCCTCAGGCTATAACAATATAATATATGGAAAACAATGTATATAATGTTTGAATTGTCCCAAGAAATACCAGTGCTGCCAGCACAGTTGAAGCTATGCATGTCCTTATTAAAATTCAAGCTACAGTTCAGAGAATGCTTCTGTATTTCAGCCACACTTCTGGACTGTATACTTTTTTCTGTAACAATCATGTTAGCATCAACTATGATAGGCTTACCCTCAATGATCTTTGAAATCAATAGGCAAAACTGAAAGTCGTGTCTTCAGTTAAGACAAAACCTGTATTTTTCACAACAAGTGTAAAATCAATAATATGCTCATTAATTTCAAGTTTCTTGTTTTCATCTGACAGCTTAACAATGAGTATCATAAATGTAAATCATTCGACATGACTTTTAACTTTTGGGAGGGGACCCAGACTGGAGATTGAGTTGAATTACCAATGGCCAATGATTTCGTCAATCATGCCTCCATAAAAACCTAAAAAGGTGGAGTTCAGAGGGCCTTGGGACTGGTGGACATGTGGGGATTTGGGGAGAGTGGTACACTTGGAGTCAACTGGAAGCTCTGCACCCTTCCCCACACACCTTCCCTTAAGCATCTCTTCCATCTGGCTGTTCCTGAGCTATATCATATATAAGAAACTAGTAACCTAGTACCTTTAATGTTTCTCTGAGTTCTGTGAGCTGCTCTAGCAAATTAACTGAACCCAAGGAGGGGCCACTGGAGCCTCTCATTTATAGCTGGTCCAGCAGAAGCACAAGTTACAACCCAGACTTGCAATTAGCAAGTGTACGTTTTGGAGGGGAGGGGAGCCTTAAAGTTCTAAGCTCTTAACCTGTGGGATCTGATGATATTTCCAGGTAAACAGCGTCAGAATTGAATTGTAGAACTACCAGCTGATGTCTGAAGATTGGTGGTATGGGGAAAAACCCCATTGGAATTGGAGCAGAATTGTACTCAGTTAACTGGCACCATATTTCTGATGTGGTCCGCCAAGGTCCAAATGCCCCTGTAGCCTGGCGCTCAAGTAGGCCCAGACCAAAGCCTGACCCTGACTTGTACCCTGTTTCTGTCATGGTCCCTACTCTCTGCAGCCACTGCCCATGCCCCCGGAGTTGACGTGGATCACATCAACACCCTCCAACATCCCATGCCCTTCTGGAACCAGTCACTAAACCCCGTTTTGAATGCCTCCGGTGTAGGTGTGCAGTGGTTGGTTGTCGTTTTCTCCAGACCTACTCTGAAGCCACTGAGAACATGTCTTTACAGATCTGCTATATCAAAACACCTCATACACACACTCAAACTTGCCTCCAAGAAAAGACAGCCTGTTCCCTCAGCAGGCCATGGATCTGTCTCCACGGGACACCACATAGGTCAATCTCATCCATTTACCGAAATAAAAACCAGTCATACCAGTTGTTTGGCATCACGTGGACCAAGTACAAACAAACTAGAAAACAGATGGTAACCAAAAGAGAGGCTGCACGTTTGCGTAAGCCGTGGGTCCTGCTCCGTGCATCTCCTCTGTGAGAGACACAGGCACGGTAAAGCCTCTAGAACATCGGACCAGTTTCCCCTTCAAGGTTATGATGGTTTTCGACCAAAGACGCCCTTCAAAGTCTTGAGAAGGCTTGCAGAGTAAGAAAAGATTCTCTGTGTGTGATTACCTAGGAAGCAACTGTCTATTTCTTCTCCTCTATCCCATATTTAGAGCCTAAAAGGGATCTTTTGTTTGATATTTTATGATGAAAGGACACTAGATAAAGACATGTTCTCTGATATGTAAACCCCAGACAGCCAGGGACATTATCTCAAAGTTTTCCCCGTGTTTGTCTGACTACTGAAAGGGAGCTCGCATTCTCACAGTCTTACTGTCCATCAGTGGCCTTTGTGCTTCATCTGCTCCTTCTCTTATTTCCCCCACTTAGTGCCAGACATCAGTCCTACAAATGATGGTTGAAAATTTTTCATATTGTCTCTTTGAAAAAGAATTAATTACATTTCTCCTTATTGTATATGTAAAAAAAGATTTGAGCACAACTTTTCAATATTTCCTACTGAATTGCTATTCTTACATACTATTTTTTAAACAGGCATTGTGTTCCAAGAGAAAATACTATCCTTAATCATAAATTTACCTTACACTCAATTTATTCCTCTCATATTTACTTTACAGGATTTTGAACAAATGACATAACTTTCTGCCTGTTAATTTTTCTCCTTTAAAAAAATTTGTCTATCTTGAGTTTTGTCTTCTAAATCTCCATATTCACAATACACATCCAACTGCCTACAGTGAATGTTATATACTCCCCCTGATATTTTTGGCTGTCTCTTTTATAAAGAAATCTTACCAAAAATATAAAATAAAGATACCACAATGTTTAAATCTACTGATTTAGAACCAGCATGAAATTGTTATTCAAGCAGGCTGCACAGATTGGGCCTCGACCTACTCATATTTAAAGTGGTCAGGTTCATTGTAATTTAGAGACAGTCTCTAAGGTTCGCTCCTGCTCATAGTTGTATTTCTTCCTGGTCGCTCTCACAGGACAAAAGCAGCAG
>NW_006434709.1:23148785-23158929 GCF_000325575.1 Pteropus alecto | reverse complement strand
GAAACCAGAGAAGTCATTGAACTGGAGGGTAAAGTAAAAATGCAGCAAAAAAGAAGCTGTTCCTGATCCAGGTAAGGACGGTGTCTGGTTCAGGGTGAGCATCAGCTGGGGAGATGCTGCTCCCACTACATCCTCCTCACAGTCACAAATACAACATTGTGGCCACACACACACATGCACACACACATGCACACACACACATGCACACACACACACATGCATACACCGTACCCTACCCGTGAACACCACACTCACTATGAACACGCAATATACACACATCATATACAAACACCACACACACACATACTCTGCCCACCACACACACACACATACACACACACACACACACACACACACACTACAAGCACACAAAGAGTTAGCTGTGACCACCCCCTCCTTAGTTTCCAGTCTCAAATCTAGATTTGGAAACTGCTAAGGAGGTAAGAGTTGGGGGTGGCCAGTGAAAAAGAAAATAAAAATGGGCTTTGTATGGGGTTCCCTTGGGGTCTTGCAAGATGTCTTTTTAGGCCTGGAATGGTTTGTGTGGAGTGGCCTCCAGAAGAAAGCTCCTGAGGACAGAAACCAAGGCGGACAGGGGGAGAATCAATGAGTATGCTCAGGACAGCAGGGTCAGGGGGATATTTTGGGTTCTGAAAGTCACCCTGGACCCAAAGGGAAGTCACTGCCTGAACTGACCAGGACTAACCACAGCCATGCGGATAGATAAGGGCTGAACCCCATCTCTGTGTGCAAGAGTAGAAGGAGTTAGTTAGCTCATCTCCAGCCCAGGAGCCAGCATCTTCACCTCTGTAATCACAGCCACAGACATCCTACAAATGACCATTTCAATGAGAGCTTTTTGACATTTGGGCTCTCAAACCTTAAGAAATTCTCCACCCTTCAATTTCTAAAAGTAAATCTCATTTGAGCATTTTATAAAAGGTCAAGAATTTTTGCCACCTACATGAGACACACGCTGCTTTTCTTCCCTACTCTTCCTTTTGAAATGATAGCCAAACCCCAGTGGTTTTGTTGCCTGGGAGAACACTGTGCCACATGCAACATCTGTAAGCAGTTAATTTTCCAAACGGGAGATGGTCACCACAGATGCAGTCCTTTTCAAAATAAACACTAGAAAAATATCACTACAGCAAAAATGCAAGCTTAAAATCCATGGGAGCGGGGTGGGAGGTAGCTGGTGCTAGGATAGGACCCGGTTTGCCCAGATCAAAGACACAACCCAGCCGGCCCAATGTGCAGAAGCAAGAGAATTGGAACCACAGAACTACAGTGCAAAAAGGGATCTTTAGCGGGGATTGGGGGCGGGGAGGGTGTATTCTAGCCTCTGTACAGATAGGGAAATTAAGGCTTGGGGCAGAAGTGAGTGCTTATCTGTGTCGGGACTGGAACCTAGACCAAGAGTTTTTTTAGGAAAATAAAAGGCCCTCACTTTTAACTATTGCCTTTAGCCTTTACTTGGGGCTCATTTGGAGTGAAAGGGAGACTCCCATCCTGGCCTCCTGAGAGTGGGTACTTCCTCTCCCTCCATACACACCCCTCACCACGCTCTGTTGCTGGATGGCAAGGCGTGAGAAGCCAGGACCTGCAGAGGCCAAGGTAGGGCAAGACTGATGGAGGCCCAAGATGCAGAACTCTGCTTGGGTGGCTGCTTCTTATCCACCTGATGAAATGAGGCGGCCAAGCTTGAGGGCTCTGAGCTCTCAGACTGAAGAAAGCCAGGTCACTGTGACCAGTACGAGTTAGGGGGAATTGGGGTCAGGACAGGTTGGATCCAACAGCACCCACTTCCTCCTACAGCCATCTCTCTCCTTCCCCGAGAAGAATATGGTGCCTTTGACTAGAAGTTAAAGGAGGCACTGATTAAATGCCCAAGGTGGAGACTGCCACTGACTGGGCATTCAGTGCATTGTAGTTGTTTAGGGTTGGAGTGGAATGGAGGATATTTGAAAAACAAATGGTGCATTGAAAAAAATATACTACTCCAGCCCAGGTGGGCACCTGGACGGTGCTAACTTGTCATGCTCTATCAGCTATTATATATCAGCCTATTGTTAGTTTATCCATCTCTTCTCTACAGGATGGTTTTCTGCAGAGGTTTAGAAAGACAAAAGCTGAGTTCTGCCGGAAGGAAAAGAGAAGATAATATATAAAAGAAAAGGATAGAAGGAAAGAACTATGGGCAGGTGATCATAGGGAGTGTGGGCCCCAGGGAGAGGGCATCCCCACCAGGGAAGTGGGAAGCCATGAGGCTGGGGACAGTGGAGGAGATCCCCAGCGTGGCAACCACCAGGGGGCGCTGCTGTCCCATCACCGGCCCTGGATGGGTTTCAGAACCTCAAGTGGGCTTCATTCCCTCCCCCACCTCACACTAACTCCCAGACTTTTCTTTACGGCTTTGAGATCTCCCTTTGGGCTCTGGAGGTTGTTTCAGAGGACTCTGAAAGGATCCTCCCTGTGTGGCTTTTACTGAGAGGAAGCAACAGTCACTTGTCCAGGCAGCCATGGCAGGATGGAGGCGCCAGGTGGAGAAGGAAGAGGCTTCCCAGACTTGCACCCCAACACTGTTCCCCATGTTTGAGGCCACGTGCCTGTGGAGGTGGGATGGGGTTAGGAAGGCACCTCTGCCTGCAGGTTGCTGATAGGTTTGGCACAGGCAGAGAACCTGGCTGGCAGCAGGGGTCCGCCTTACATGCTCTGAAGCTCTGTTTTCCCAGCACATTGAGGAGGGTAGTGCTCACTCTGGCCCTCCTTGTCAAACAGAAAACTCAAGGAGGACTGAAAAGGTAAGCCAAAGAGTCACTTCCACCTACAGTGAACCCGATGAGAGGTGAAGGGACACCCTGTGGCCAGCAGTGGCTGGGACTTGCACTTAGGAGCACAGAATCCGAACCTGGGTATTGCATGTTCCTAGGGCCATTTGCAGCCACCCCTGTTCCCCTCTGTCTGAGATTCAGCACCTGTTGTCTAGAATCAGAACATACTCGCCTCTGAGCAGACACCCTGACAAATTCTCCATCCTCCTCGGCTTCTCCGTTTTCAGTTCTGCTTCTCAGACACCAAAAGCTCGCATCTCTACAACCTTCCTCATATTACCTTTTCCAAGATGATGGCTTAGGAGATATTAGTTACAGTTCAAGTCCACCGATGTCTCTCAAGAAGATTTTAGGGAGACCTTGGCCTCCGAAGTCTAAATCACATCTCAGGATGGTTCTTCCACAAACTCAGATGTTCTTTTAAAAGCCATTTATTGGGCTTCTCTTTCTTTTCCGGGGGCATGAAAGAGGCAGGCTTAAGGAAACAAGTGTGTTGAGACTCTGGGCTGATTGTTCCAGCCACTAAGGCCACTTCTGTGAGGGCGCTGAGCCTTAAAGGCAAGCTCAGGTATGGTTCTTGTATGGTTCTGAGGGTCTGCCCTCGCTGAGACAAAAGGAGGTGACACCTGCAAAGTCCAGGCACAGGGTGGAACCCTGAGTTTGTCCATCCCCAGTGAGACCCCACCCAGTAGGCTGCTGTACCCTGGGGAGATCCCCAGCCTCCAACGAAGACTCAAGGAAGAGGGGCAGGGTCTGGAGTACTAGATGCAACTATGGTCAGGTTGCGGATTCAGAAGCCTGTGGCTGATGCCGTTGGGGAATGGGGATGAATGGGAAATTCTGAAAGTTGGGGGCTGCCCAGGCAGCCAGGCTGCCTCTGACACACCCAATTCTCATTTGGATTTGAGCAAAGGAGACTTGAGAGCAGGAAGAAGGAACCCAGGAGCCTATGCGTCGCGTCTAAGCCTCTGGATCCCACATCTGAGGAACATGACTTACTATCAGCTTTGAGTGGTGGTAGCACCGTCGCCTCTGAGGCTTAACCGAGGCACGATCATTGCTGATTGAAAACATGAGAACGAATTCCAGCCCCTCCTCCCTCCAGTGAGGCTGAGGCTCCACATTCATTTCCTGCCTTGATCAGAATTGGCTGCAGAACAGGACAGGTCTGCTGGTGGCTCCTGCCAGTGGCTCCAATTGGGAGAGGCTGAGGAGGATAAAGGCAGAGACAGAGGAGGTACCAAGGGGAATCAAGCATGGACCTGAAGGGCTGATGCCCCCTCCCATTTCATCCAGGTCCTCCTAGCAGCCCAGGCACATGCTAAAGGAGAGTGTGGGAGATCACTGCTGTAAGTCCATCTCCTGGCCATGATACTGTGATGCTCTGATGCTCTGGGGACAGCCTCACTGCCCAGCCATTTCCCATAGGAAGACAGGCTAGCCTTTCACAGCCACTTTCCCCCAGTCCTGGAGATGATCAGTTCCACAGCCAGAGAAAATGAAACATACACAGGGTCTTATTAGAGGGATCCTAGCAAATATCAGCTTCAGCCAAAGCCCCCATGTTTTATAATCAGGGTGCAGAGAGGTTAAGCAACCTCACAGAGCTGGAACTAGTCTGTAAACTCTTAACTTCTGACTCCTAGATGAGTGCTCCTTTTCTGACACCAGAATTTTCCTGAAAGTCTTTGAAAAAAAAAAATCAAGAAATAAGCAGTTCTGATCACAGTATCAAAAATCAGTTTCAAAACTATGACAGGTGAGTAGTCAGCATGGCTGTTTGCAAATGAATACCCCACCCACCATCTCATTTAGCGTGGTCCTGAGTGAGAGCCTCGCCTCATGGAGAACCATTTTTTCCCCTTTCTGTTTCCACCTCAGTCCACCACCCCCACCCCACCCAGGAAATAAAGCCACATCCCTGCCTCAGAGGGATGTCATGAGGTGGCCATGGTAAGACATACATGCAGTAATGTCTCACCAATCCTGAAATCACCTGTCCAGCTTACAATCAAGAATAAGGAAGTGGAAAAGGCCCCCAAATAACCAGGATAGACATCACAGAGTTCAAGTTCCAAAGTTCATGCCATTTGCTCACTGAAAAGCCCCTCGGACTCATTCAGGTCCTTTTAACTCTTGTTTCATAAATGGTTGTAACAAGTTTACCTTCCGAGTTTTTGTTTTTATTATTATTATTACTTTTTTAGACTGATGGAATATTAGAAGCAGTCAACAAATTAGAAGAAAGGTGTTGAACTGCTAGTCATAGGCATACTGAGAAATGCAAACGTGATAGCTAGCTATAGGACATAGAGTAGAAAAACACACAAACAGGAGTCCGAAAAGCATTGCAACCTGGAATCTTTTTAGTGTAGGACTAAATAGCCATGTACGTGTCAGTAGACCTGAACGTATTACTCTGTGCCCGAATCACACACAAAAAAGGACTTCTTCAACCCATCTTTTGATTTCAAGAATAATGGCCCAGCTTCACTTAGTTCAAAGGATTCCTGTTAGTCCACACGTCATTTTCAATGTCAAAAATGAGACACCATTCCACCCCCACCTGCTCAGGAACCAAGCTTCCCCCGCCCCTCCGCCCAAACCATGTTAGCACTTCCTCTTCAGATGCACTTAAAATGCAACAGCCAGATGCACTCAGCATTCCCACCCCTTTAGCAGATAAGAATATGATTGTAAATTAACGTAAAAATTCTTCAAAGATGGTGCATAGAAACAGTGCATGCAGGATTCTGGAGGAATATCTAAAATTCTTGAGAACAAACAATTTCCAGCTCCCATCAGCAGCTTGGAAGCTTCTATTTATCTACAAATAACCGACATGCTCCAGATAATCTTTCTTTTCTGTTTATGAAAGGAAGCCCTAAGAGCCCCCCTAGGCCACTGTTGAATAATTAGATGAATGGATGGATGGGTAGTAAATAAATAAACCTGGTGACATAGCTGGAGTTATTTGAAAATAACAAATCACCTTTCTTTAAACACAGTTCTTTGCAGACTTTCACTGATTCACACATTTCTCCCAATGAATCTGCATCACTAAGGCCTGACTATATCCATATTTATGTTTTAGATCATTTTTTTTTTTCTGCTTGTATTCTAGGATAACATCCAACATTCAGATGAAAAGTCAAGAATCCATCCATTTAGAAGTTTCTAAGTATCCAGATGGCTGGCATCAGTAGATATAAGCATTGTGTATCCATTCATTCAACAAATATTTATTAAGTGTCTGCTCCATGCCTGGCTTTCTGCTAGGCCCTGAAAACCCCAAACTGAGTAAGATTGATTATTCAGTCAACTTCACAAAACCACATCGTCTCCAAGCAGAAGGAAGAAAGCAACCATGCGTATAACCTGCTCCATGCCTGGCACTGTTTTAGGCACCTTCATATGATACCACTTTTTGTTTCATGACAACACTTGAAAGCAGGTATAGCCCTTAAACAGATGAATAAACTGAAACTCGGAAAAGTCAAGGAATTTGTTCAGCCAGATACATAGCTAGCAAGAGCCAGAGCGAGAACTGCAGCCCATTGCTCTGCATACCCTAATTTAAGGGTCTGTGATGGGAGGCAGAGAGCAAACTGGATTGACTCGGTAGCCATCTGCTGCATCCCTTCAGGAAAATTATAAGCAGTCACGAGCCTTAGTTTCTTCATCTGTCTAATGGAACTGTCTTTTAGAAGTCAGTTGTGGGAATCAAAGGAAATAGTATATGTGGGGTCTCCTGGCTTTGGATCTGACATGCATTAGGTCCTCTGCAAATGTTCATTACATGGGAACAGTCACCAAACCCTCTTCCACTGTGGCTTTCCACCCCTCAGAGGTCTTCTATGCCCGTGTGCATAGACTGGCTGACGGCAAGCATCCTCAAACGCTTCCAGAAGTGGGCAGCTTGTAACTTCCTGAAGCACTCTGTTCCGCATTCCTGTGTGCCCATAGCTCACCAGGTGTGGAGAGGACAGGAGGAGATGACACAGGCCTCCCCGGGGAGGTGACAGTTTAGCTCTAGAGACAAGGTCTGTCCAAAAAGGAATTCAAGAACTGTCTAAGATGCATCATCTTCAGGAATGGGAACGGGAGGCTATGGAGGCCTGGCAGGCTCTCTGTTCCCCACTCAGCCTCTGCTCTCTCCATCTCAAGAAGGAGCCGAACTGACTCTCAGGCCGAATGTCCTGGGCAAGCGTGGCCAGGCCTCGCCCTGGATCCCCATGCTCACAGAACTCACTCACTGTTTTCTCCATCTCCCTCTTCCTCCTGCTCAGTCGCCTTTTGAACTATTGTCCCATGTGACTCCTAAGCCAGGCAGATTTCTCCTGGCCTTGTGAGAGACTAGTCTTGTACTAATGTTTTTTAAATCTAAACCAACATAAAAAAAAAAAGATTAAAAAGACGATTTTGTAATGATGTTAAATCAAAGTCAGAGGGAGCAGAGTCTCCCACAATCCTCCACTCTAATCGGCAAACCTGAAGTGTAGGTGTTAAAAGTTCGAGCTTGAATTTGGCCTTTTGGGTAACATGAGAGCTCTATGGCTTCTAAAAGGTAAACCTAGACAAGTTAGTTTACCTCATTAACCACTGGTTTTTTTTCATCTAAAAAACAGTTCCTCCCTTAAAGTGCTGTAGTAAAGAACCAAGATCGGCAAACTATGGGACAAATCTGGCCCGCTGCCTATTTTTATGAAGGCCTATGAGTTTAAAGGCGCAAACCATGAAAAAAATCAAAAGAAGTATTTTGTGACACATGAAAATTATAGGAAATTTAGATTGCAGGATCCATAAATTAATTTTCATCGGAACATAGCCATGAACATTTGTTTACTTATCGCCTATGATTGCTTTTCTGCTACAATGGCAAAGTTTGAATGGTTGCAATAAAGATGTATAGGCCACAAGGCTGAACTATTTACTACTTGGCTCTTTACAGAAAATATTTTTCAATCCTTGGTAAATAGAAAAGGAAGAAATGCATGGAAATGCCTATGATAGTAAATACCAAAAAATTTCAGCTATCACTTTCTCTTATTACGATCTAGCTCCCATTTGCTTTTGGATATACATTCCCAAGTAATTACAAAGGTTTCCTAAGTCATGTTTAAGTAACTGCATAAAATACATTCCTTTGTAGAACATATGGTGGTATCTAGTTCTAACTGGCATTATCGATACAGAATACATTGATTGTCCTGAGCTCATAGAAAGATGATGGAAGAAAGGATCTATCCTCCCAAATATCGTCCTCTAGACCAGGGGTCCCCAACCCCTGGGCCGCGGACTAGTACTGGTCTGTGGCCTGTTAGGAACCAGGCCGCATAGCAGGAGATGAGAAGCACTTGAGAAAGTGAAGCTTCACCTGTATTTGCAGCCACTCCCCAGCACTAGCATCACGGCCTCGGCTCCACCTCAAATCATCAGGCATTCAATTCTCACAGGAGCACTGGTCCCTGGTGCCAAAAAGGTTGGTGACTTAGTCTCGTTGGAATACATAAAGGAAGGACCTGGAATGGAAGCAAATAATAACAAAGTCTCCAGATTTCTCTGTACCACAGCACATGGAAGGGAGAAAGAGCCTCAGAAATCACCTGATCCAATTGCCCCTGTTTTACAAATGGGCCCAGATGAAGTTAAGGGACTTGGCCAAGAGCAGCCAACTCTCTTTGACCCCTCCCCACATCTCCGTGCCTCTCCAGCATGTGCTTTCTTTCTCTTTGATTTTAAACCCTTGGCTCAAATGACCTGTCCTATCATATGATGTGACTTAGAAAAACGGTTTACGTGCAGGTCCTAGTTTATTAGATGTTAATAATCTTGAAGGCAAATCAAATTTATTACTTAAATTTTATTTTGATTTTTTAATTGAGGTATAGACCTATAACATTATATTAGTTTCAGATGTACAACATACTGATTCAATATTTATATACACTGTAAAATGATTACCACAGTAAGTCTAGTTAACATCCGTCACCACACATAGTTTAAAAAATTTTTCCTGTGATGAGAACTTTTATGATTTACCCTCTTAGCAATTTTAAAATACACAATACAGTATAATTAACTAGTCACTATGTGGTACATTACATCCCTATAAGTTATTTATTTTGTAACTGGAAGTTTGTACATTTTGACCCCCTTCGCCCATTTTGCCCACAGCACCCTGTCCCCTCAAATCCATTTTTAAAATAAAGGAGCATCTAACCTGCCCCAGCCTTGACATCCATTCCCAAGCAAATGCAGGCTCTTTAGTGTCCCCAGTCAAGATCTGTCTGTATTTAGCAAACCTCCTCACAGGGTCCTGGCACCAGCCTCATTCAGCCACCTGTCCAGGGTCCAGAACAGGTGAGAAAAATGAGGAGCGGTGGGGCATGGCCCTCACAGCCTGCCCTTCACATGAGAAGACAGAAAAGGCATTCACTTTCCTCCTCTGTGTCATGATACCCACAGAAATCACCTTGAAATGAGGAAGAAAGTCATTTTTTAATCAGTAGGATTGCGTCAATTGAGGAAAATTTGTCTCCGGTGTAAACAAGCAGACTGTCTTTGTGCTCTATGAAAACAAGGTTAAATTACTTGCAGATCCGGCGACGAGAGAGATGCAGGAAGTGAACCTGCCGCTTGACACATTCGAGATCTGGGAACTGAAAATAATAGGAATTGTTCTCATTTTTTCCAGAGAAATCAAGCACAGAGATGGGCACACCTCTTTGTAGAACCAAAGATTCCTGCTTTCTACCTTGTGCTTACAAGAAGGTTCACAACGTCCTTCCATGACCATATCTCTTACATGTCCATCAGGAAAGCACAGTTGCCACACGCCTAGGCCGTAGGCCACCCCAGCTTGGATCTGACACGGCCTAGGCCACAGGGCTGCCCACCTGGCCTCCTCTGGGAGAGAGACTGTGCTGGCCGGCTCATGTGATGTGGCAGCCTGGCCAAGAGAGCCAAAAGCTGGCCTGCTGATAAGAGGTTCACATTTAAAAAGAAAGAATAGTGAAATGAAACATTTGACAGGGGAAGAAAGAGAAGACCTCTCAAGTTGCCAAAGTGACAAATTAGACAGGGAGGCAGAGCAAATGTGAACTCCTGGGGAGTCAGAGAGAGGAGCCCAGATGGAGTAGACTAGGCTAGGGGTGATGGGAGGAATGGAGATGGGACAATTTATCCAGGTCGGGCTGGGAAACCGGTCAGAATGCTCCACAGAGCTCAACACAGTCCGCCCTTTGTACCGGTATTTATCTAACTCGTCAATTTTATAGCCACATTACCTTCCCAGTCAAGGCAAGCAG
>NW_006434709.1:23137939-23148769 GCF_000325575.1 Pteropus alecto | reverse complement strand
GCAGATATTGGTGCCTTCAGGAGGCCTGGCTGTGGTTTGCACCGCATAATGACAGATGCCAAAAACAAAGGGGAGGGGAGAGGGCACTTGGGAGACCACAAAGGGGCCTTTATAATTATGCCTCTGCCTCCCTGGGGAGCCTGCCACCCCCTCTCCTGACTGCAGTGCCCGGCCGGCCGGCTTCAGGGGTGCTGCCTTCCTCGGACATGAGGGCAGCTGCCTAGCACGCGTCTATTAATAACCATGCAGAGACTTGCAGGGAGCTATTACGTCGCTGTCTCTCTTCTCCAGGCTAAATAGCGGCAATCCCTTTAACCTTTCTTCACGGGCCTGATTTTCCATCCCTTTAATCATCCCTGTCACTTTCTGCTGGATGGGCTCCACTCTCACCACATCCCTCCCCGGGCTGGAGACTCTGAGCCAACTGAAAGAATGGGCCTCACAGCCCGAAGAGCTGCTCCCTTCTGCTGTGCTCCTTCTGGGCCTGCCCTGCAGCCGGCCACGGGTCCTGGAAAGCCCAAATTCGTGGCAGCCGCTGCCTGCCCCCAGACTGAGTTACTGCTATTCGTGACCCAATAGGAGCTCTGTGACTACAAAGTCACGAAAATCCAAGAGTCTCCTCTGGGCTGATTCTCACCATTTTCTCTTCTCTTCCATTCTCACACCCCCCACCCTGGGCCAGACCCCAGCCTCTCACATAGACCATGAGAGCAGTCAGCTATTTTGCTGCCATCTTCCACCACCAAAACACTTCAAAGCCAGCTTTAGAAATAATTTTTTAAGCAAATGTCATTTGTATCACTTCCCTCCCCTACTCAAGAGCACTGAGCAGCTCCCTCTTGCTTCATGGTATTGCAAATGTAAACACTCACCAGATTCTGAGTCCAGAGTGCTCTTTCCTGCTCCTTTCTGCCTTTCCAAATCCTCATTTAAAATTTTTCCCTAGTAAATCTTTTCATTTTGTTCACACCTTTACCAGCCACCCATCCCCACACATTTTGTTAGATTCTGTTCGGGGTGTATTGATTGATATGTAAATGTTAGGGTTCTTTGACAGATAAATAGCAGAAACCAACTCTGATTGGTTTAAGGAACAGAAAGAGATAAATTGAAAAATAAAAGCATCGTTTGCAGAATTAAAAGAAGGGTTGAACCCCAAGCCTAGGAAAGAACAGAACGGGGCATCTCTGAAGTTCTTTCTAGAACATTCCCATCAGATGATCGGCTCCAACTATTTCCCATCCTTATTTATTTTAGCTTAAGATTCAGAGTTTCAGGACCTAGAACCTAAAGAACTTTGTGACTAGGAGGCAGCCCTATGATTGGCTGCTCCCAGAAGCACATAGGGTGGGGGAGAGTTGCCAGATTTAGCAACTGAAAACAGAAGATGCCCAGCTAGATTTGAATTTCAGATAAGCAATGCATAATTGTTATTATAAATCTATCCCATACAGTATTTCCTGGATTCGTCTTCCCGTTCTTCCCTTCTCCCAGTCCCACTTTGCAGCTCCTAGGCAAGTAGGCAGGCTTTCCCTCAGACCCCCGCCTGCAACCCCGCTGACTGTCACAGCACTTCGTTGGACCTCATGCTTAACGAATTTCTTCAATCCATCTTCAGGGTTACTGTGGATTTTATTTCTTTCTCTTTAATTTTAATAACCCAGCTTAAATTGCCTCAAAAGTATACATTAACACAAATAAAAAGGCTCATGTGCCCTATGGCAATCGTTTATTATTTCTTCTTTACCTCTATCGAGGAAAAAAATAACTTTCTTTGCCTTCTCTTTTTCGCCAAATACTTCGAAAATAGCCCTAATGCTATTTAATGTTTGTGTAACTTTTTACAGCTTACCATGCATTTTCACATTTATTATTTTATTTAGTATCATAACTTACCATAATTAGTGAGTTAAGTGGTTAGTTGGCACTGGTAATATAGTCCCCCATTTCACAAATCAGAAATTAAGACTTTGAAAGGTGGATTATAAAAGCTACTGTGTGGATTCAAAGATGTGGATTCAGAACTTTAAAAAAAATGTGTTCTTTCCTCTACTTCAGCGGTCAGCAAGCTTTTGCTGAAAAGAACTGGATAGTAAATATGTCAGACTCTGAACATCATACAATCTCTATCGCAACTACTAAGTTAGGACATTGTAACACAAAAGCAGCCACCGCCAATACGTAAGTGAATGCATGTATGTGCCAATAAACTGCATTTACAGAGAAGGTCAACAGCTTATATTTGGCCCATGGGATGTAGTTTGCTGACTAACACCTCCTCTGTATCACACAATAAGCGCAGCTCAATCTTGATGAGTCTATCAAAGTCTGCCTCCAATTGGGATGCCATGATTTGGGCCTGTATCAGTATTAGAACATTCTGCAAATTTTTTCCTTCTGTCTTACCTCTTATGTGTCAATATTGTTTGGACAATAACTGAGTTGGTTTTCCACTACCTCTTTTGTCCCTCCCACACTATAGCAAAATTTTCTCCCATACTATGAACATGCCCAGCTAAGTCTATCCTTCCTCCCTGAGATCCTTTGTGACCTGCATATAAGATCAGCACTGACAGGCCTTGTGAGGAGGCCTCTTCTGGTACAGCACATTCCTTGTGGTCCCCAGGATTAACCAGGATAAACCTTCCTTCCACTTTCCCCTCACTCTAGGTTTCATGGGTCTCCTCCCTGGGGCCTTCACCATGGCAAGTTCATCCCAAGGAAGTCCTGCCCTATAATGGCAACTACACTAGTAGGTACTCTTGCAGCCCCCTTAGGCTCCGGTCCATGGAAGACAAAGACTGATTTTGTTCCATCGCTGCCTGCAGAGTAGGAAGACTGACTCAAATGCTCTCCCCAGGGAGGGCAAAATCTCCCTAGAACAAACCAGCTGATTTGGTTTATATACATCACTGCTTATAGATGCTAGGACAGTGAGGGTTGAGGACGGCGCACAAACATCTTCCTGGGCAAGGAGGGACCAGTTGGTTAGATGACCAGAACTGCAAATCCTCAGGCCTGTTGATTAGCTACCTGGAACCAGAATTCTATAATGTAGGAGCCAGTAGGACATGATTGACACCTCACATAAGGGATTTCAGGACTTTAAATAGGATTCTAGGTACATGTATGTGTGCACTCTGAGCATAAGGTCAAAAAAGATTGTAGAGATCAAAGTTGCCCAAACCCCTCATTTACAAGTAAGAAAACTGAAGCCCAGAGAAATCACTTTAGTTTATCATGATTCCAAGGGGAAGGGATCCATATTGTCTTTATAAATAGTATCCATAAAGGTATCAATGAAACTGAAATTTATAACTATAAAGCTTTCCTTGAATATTAATATATTTTATTTTAAATAGGAAGTGGAGAATGTGCTCTGCCCAGCATAGCCCAAGAGCCATGCATAAGATCAACTTTTTCAGAAATACTTGAGATTTGGCCTTCTCGAGTGTTTTGTATGTCCTGGAGGCGGAGTTGTTTGGGAGCACTCACGATTCCCTCCAAATTTCTTCGTAAGTCTCCAAAAGGGTCAAGAGAGGCAGCAAAGGGTAGAGGGTACAAGGAACACAGAATATCCTTGCTCTACCATTTAGAAGTTATGTGACCTGGAGCAAATAATTTAACTTTTCTAAGCCATGTTTTCTGATCTGTAAAAGAAGTATAATAATAGCACTTATCTTTTAGAGGTGATGTAATAATTAAATTAGATAATGTATACAGAGTGCCTAACATAAGGCTGACTTAATAGTACATACTCAATCAATATTCATTGTTACTGTAATTCTTGTTGAAACTTGAGGCCTTTTGCCTTAAGTTTAAATCTAATTTTGAGTTGAGCACTCTGCCTACTTTTCTGACTGTGAAACAGGGATAATAATTTAACAGGAGAGAAAGATAATAAGAAATTAGATATGACCTGGGTAGGCAATTCTGGCTCCTTGCTCAGAGCTACAGTCTGGCCTGAATGACCTCCAGTCTAAGAGACAATGTGCCCTTCTAAATTGGGTCTCCTCTGAGGAAGCGGCCTCTAAGCCAGGACTCAGGATTTGTGAAAGAGGTATGGGCAGTCGCAGGTCAGAGGTTCAAAGAATTAGGGAAACAGGCTAGGGAATATGAAAAGGCTAATACTTGGGGGCGGGGAGGGGTTTCTTTTTGGGTGTGTGTGTGTAATCTTTCTGGCATTATGGTCTTTGAGTCAAATTGTGTCCTTCTTTGAAAATCCTGCAGATTGAGGACAAGGAAAATTAGGAAATTTCTACAACAAAAGACAAAGGATAGATCTTGGATAAGGGTCATGAGCAGGGGTATCTTGATAGACCTAACTGTAGTATGTGCAATATCTCCAAACCATTACGAAAAAAAAAAAAGACAAAGAGAAAAAGCAGACCACCTAGAACTTCGTTTTCCCGGTGATAGAAGAAACATGCAGACAAAACAACTCATTCTCCTTTTCCCTGGGTTACTTGGCAGCTGCAGAAAACACTTGACAAGAAGTTCCAGAAGGGCTTGATATTGAGTTTGAAAAGTACAAATTCCCACAACAATCAATGACTAAAGTAGCAATATTTTAGCCTTTTGCAGGAATCTGGTTATTATTACCATTAATGCCAAGTATCTTGTTTCTATTCTTCTTGATTTAAGGTAATTTTCTTTGTAAAAGGCCTGCTTTGTTAAGCTCTGTGCAGTTACATTGGTTTCGAGAAAAAGAGAAATGAGCATGTTGGGAAAGTATTGTGTTGTACTGAAACTTTAGAGGACCTGGTGGTGAAGAATCCCTTTGTTTTTGCTCTGAACCTGATGCAGTTCTTCAGACTTTGTTGTCTCGTTTGATGCACTAATTTCAGCATTGTCCACTCTGATGATGATATCTCTACTTGAGCATGCCAATTTCCAAGGAAGATCTCCAGGAAGCTGTACCTACCTGGTCAGGCCTGGCTATGACCTGCCCAAAGGAAACCCAAGTCAATGTCCATGCCTTGAAGTAACTGCATGACTCAGGGTCCATCTTGGACACAATGAGGAAGGACAGATACTAACGAATGAAATATTTAGCTCAGTGGTTCTCAACCAGGGGAAATTTTGCCCCCCAGGGGACATCTGACAATGTCTGGAGACATTTTTGATTATCACAACTTTTGGGGAGTGGTGGTTCTATTGGCATTTAGTAGGTAGAGGGATGCTGCTAAACATCCTACAAAGCCCAGGACAGGACCCATAGCAAAAAATTATCCAGCCCCAAATGTCAATAATGTTGAGGTCGAGAAACCCCAGACAGGCAGAGACACAGAAAGCTCTGCACAGGCTGCCACTGCCCACCTTTGTCACCATATTTTGCCCCTCACTCCCTCACTCCCTGAACTCCAGGCACACAGGTAACTTCCATTTCTTGACTGCATTGTGTTCCCGCCACATATTCTGATCTTTCTGCCTGCCAGACTCTTCCTTCCTGTTTCTTCTAGTTAATGCCTTCTCATCCTCAGATGTCACCTCGGTAGGTACCTTCTTGGGAAGACTTTCCATCAAGACTAAGTCGAATTCTATATTACATGTTCTTTCCCCTTTATCGCTTCTATTTTCGAGGGTTTTGAAAGTGTCTTCATGGCTTTTTCAAAACTCTTCAAGCCCCATGCTTCTTAGCTCTTAAGTGTATGGGCTAACAGCAGTAACTCTGAAGTGGATCATTAGTGATTGAATCCCCACTCCAGCATGTGCTAGCTGTGTGACCTTGGGTAGATTACTTAGCTTCTCTGTGTCTGTTTTCTTACCTCCAACATGAAGATAATAACTGTACCTAGCTCATAGGGATGCTGTGAGGATTCCATGAGAGATGCCCACCATGAACACCATATAAAAGTTTGCTATAATTTTTACTTCAAGAATTAAAAACTTCCCTCTGAGACATGAAGCTACATGATCAAGAAAGATATGCAGCATTTTCTCTTCCCAGCAGTGTGACCTGCCTCACTGCCTTTTTTTCTCCCAGAGGAATCGTCTCAGATCATCTGAGGCAGCAGAGTCCAAGTCGATGCTTTCTATGTACACATAAAGAAATTGAGATCCAGAGAATTTAAGGGATTTGGAAAATTCGCATGGCAGGGTTCTTTCTACCTGATCAGTCTCTCTCTCTCCTCCTATCTCTTCTCCTCCCCACCCTACCCCACTCCCCTTTGAGGTTGTAACTGGTGCAATTTCTGATATATACTAAATGGATATCCCATAGCAACTATCTCCATCTGACTACAGGTCCCTGCTCCCCAGCCTTTCTACAAAAGACCTGGGAGTTATAAAATCCAGGCTTATCAGAACAAAGCACACCAAACAGAGCACAGCGAGGTTTCTAATGGGAGATTTAAGGTGCTTACACAACAGCCTGGAAAAGAAAAAAAATGTAAGCCTAAAAAAATAAAAAATTAAAAAGTAGACTAAGGGCAAATAATAACCTAAATAAATTGAGGAAACACCGAGGCTGTCTCCTGAAGTTTTCTGCCATTACATCACTGATCCCGAGACAGGGCTGCAGAATGTCTCTGCAGGGCCATACAAGCAGGCCACACCTCATCTGTTTCCACTCCCTCGAATCCCATTTTACTCTTTGACACCCTCCCAGCCTCTCACGGCTGTTCTTATTCTTTTTCTACCCCTTGTGGGTTTTTGTAAGCTCACACTTTGCCAACACTGTGGCGTTTTAGCCCAGAGAATACCTGAGAACTTAGACCTCATGGAGAGGAGTGTGTTGTCCAGACTATGGAGTGACAATGGCGTCTGACCTCTTAGTCTGGCCACACCTGAGGAATCCAGCTCTGTCTGGGGTCCTGCTCCTACAGAAGGACATGAACAAACTGGAATAGTGTAAGAGGAGTACAATCAGCTTAAGACACTTCATTACGTAAGGGATGACGGGGTGAAGAAGGCTTAGAGAGGAACGTTAGAGCTGTCTTCAACAAATTTAAGGGCTGTTGGGTTTTCAGGTCCCAACAACATTATAGAATGAGCTAATGTGAACTTCTCATTCTTCTATAAACCCATAAAAATACTGGTAAAATATAGCAAAAACTTTTTTTACAAATATACCTAAGTTCATAAAATCTCTAGGTGTCAGGAAAAAAAAAAGGAACTTCTAGTCACAATGGCAAACTTCGGCTGACGCCTCGATGGTTCAGGTAGATATTGACCCAAATATGGGCCCCAGTGTCTAGAGGCTGGAGTTTTAATGCCGTCAAAAGAACAAAAGGGAGAGCTTTGGGGCCCTGTAATGAAGAATCTAGAAGCATTAAGTGGAGACTCTGGGAGGACCGTTGCTTCAATTAAGCTCCACTCACAGACTCAGGGAAATATGTCCAGAGTGGCAGGTAAGGAAACAAAACTACTCCTGAGAAACAAAACCTCAAATCACCACCAAACATAAGGATCTTCTCAAAATTTATACTCCTTACCTTGTGAATTAGTCAGGGTTCTCCAGAGAAACAGAAACAATAGGAGGAAAAAACCCCACGTATGACATGGTGTATTAGTCAGGGTTCTCCAGAGTAACAGAACCCAAAGGATGTGTGTATATATATAGAGCAATTTATTTTAAGGAATTGGCTCATGAGATTGTGGGGACGGACAAGTCCGAAATCTGCAGGCAGGCCAGCACGTCAAAAGAAAACTCAGTCAATACAAGGCAGAGGAGACAAAGAAATTTAAAAATCTAAACAAAAACATTAATATATTAATATATACCAGTAATAACCAGATTCCAATAATAAATATAAATGAAAGGATTAAAATTACCTGTTAAAAGATAGAAATACTAAAATCAAACACGAAATCCAGATTTTCATTTTTTTCTAGTGGACCCACATGTTTTAAGGGTGTCTACTAAAACACAGAAAGATTGAAAGTAATAAGATTGGAAAAAAAATGCTTCAAGCAATCCTTATCCAAGAGAACAAGTGATGAAGCAATATTAAAGTCAGAAAAAAATAGGAGAAACAATTACAAAATAATAAGAAGAAGAATTCTGTGGGAAAATACAATAATGCCAGACCTGGGTATACCTAACAATAAAACCTAAAAATAAGAAGAAAAAAGAAATTGACAAATTCACCAGCATTGTGAGGAATTTAATCTGAAAGCTGATTGAGACAAATGAGTGGAAGTTACAAATGGAAAGGATATTGACTCAATCTATAGAGAAATGTTTTTGACTTTCAGATCTGTCCAAAATTGAAATGGGCCACCTTAGTTGGGAGAGCTCCTAAAACTTGGAGAGTTTACAGAATCTGTATGACCCTTGATGAGGCTGTTGCTGGCATATCAAGCATCAAACGCTTAACTCCATGAAGGTAGGAACCACGTCTGTTTTGTTCATTCCCATTTACCCAATGCTTAGAGCAGAGCCTGGCATAGAACAGTCATCAGTAATTGTCTATCGAATAAATAAATGATGAATGAATGATTCGGCCAAGAAAATGGGTAAAATCACCTCTAAGGTGGCTTCCAATTCTAAAATTCAGTGATTCTTACATGCCCTTACATTTCTCTGCTGTTTGCCCTTCCTTTATTCTGACGCCCAGAGTCAACACAACCCAGGAGACTTGAGGCGACAGTGATAGGCAAGGGCAGGATGAGGAACAGATAGAAGAGTGGTATCATAGAAGCCTGGAGGATGGAAGCCAGCTATGCAAAGAGCTTCCAAGAGTCTTCCTGCCACAGAAATTCCACTTGGCCACAGTTATTGCCCTGGCCATGGGCCTGGGGGGAGGTGATGGCTGGTCTGCCATGGCAGGGCCTTCCAGTCAGCACATCTTATCTGTGCTGCTTACAAGGGACAAGAAGAAGGACTGTGAGTAGGTCACCAGGTTGGTCAGGTCCACAAACCAAACTTCTACATACAAGGTTCTGGGACACATAGAAGAAAGGGAATAAGGTCCCCAGCTCTAGGGAATATTTAGATCAAGGTGGAATCTGGACTTGAGAACTTTCAGTCTGATGGGAAGACACAGCCCCATCCTCACTGAGCTTGTTATACATGAATGTTTGTGTCCTGCCCCAGATTTCATATGTTGAAATCCAAACCCCCGATGAGATGGTGTTAGAAGGTGGAATCTTTGGGAGGTCATGAGGGCGAAGCCCTCGTGAATGGGACTAGTGTCTAGCTGACTGGGAGAGAGCTCCCTCTCCCCTTTCGCCAGGTGAGGACACAGAGAGAAGGCAGCCATCTGTGAATCAGGAAGTGGGCGCTCACCAGACACTGAATCTGCCTGTGACTTGGTCTTAGACTTCCCAGCCTCTAGGGCTGTGAAATAAATTTAGTTGTTTATAAGTCACCCAGTCTATGGGACTTGGTTATAGCAGCCCGGACAGACTGAGATGGAGCTGCTTGAATGAATGCTAGGTACAGACCCTCTCCTTAGAAAGAAAATCAGATCTAATGGAAGAGACCTGGCCCCTGGTCAGAGTCTACTGTATTTCCTGCCCTCCCACCCATACAAGGCCAGGGAGGGAGGGAAATGGCAGACCCAGGGACTGGTCCATTTCTATGATGATTGGAGACTCTGAGCATGACCATCAACAGCTCTTGGGGGACATTCCCACAGCCCTGCCGTCAGGGTCAGGACGCCCTTCCTCCCCTTCCTCCCACCATGATGCCTGACTTGGATGGATCCTGAGCCCTGAGCCTATTTCTAGCACAGGAATGTTGGCCCCTTTGTCGCGTCCGCTTTCCCTCTCGCTCTGCTTTTGTTTCCTTTCCCACCCCGTCTCCCTCTCCACCACCCCCGACTTCCCAAGCTCGCTCCTGGGAGACCAGACCCAACAGCCCGTTGGTGATCTTGTTTTACATGAGACATTTCCAAAAAAGACCAAACAATCCTTTCCAGGAAAATGCCATTTTTAAAATTCAGCTCCAGACACTGCGGCAACATTAGGAAAACAAAGGACTTGGCAGAAAGATTTCCTGAATCGGGACTTTCTCTCTAAAATACCTTTTCCAAATTGCCTCCAGTGGGAATGACTCCAAGGGTGTGCTCTGGAGCACCAGGCAATTTCAGATGAACAGTGACTTCTGGTTTTTGCACCATCTAAGCCTTTCCTTTGCTGGGATCGCCTTGGGATCTTCTCCCAGGCCCAGGCAGAGAGCCCCTTCCAAGGGCTGCCAAAGAAAGCAGCTGTCTCTGGAGGATCAGGAAACGCTGCTGGTTCCTCCCTTCAGAGGAGACTGCTCAGCCCCTCTCTAGCCACCATCGCCAAGCTGGGGGGGTCAGGCTGGGGGTCTGGGGAACAAACTGTGCTTAGTTGGGAGCTAGCCGTCTTATCCAAGTGAGGGAAAGATACGATTCCCCTGGGGCATACACAGTGGTGTTACTCCTTTTGCATAAATCAGGTATAATCATGTTTATGTCATATATATAAAAATAGTAATGGCTATTATTTATTAAGCACTTACCATGTGTCCACCACTAACCTATTTTTTATATTTGTTTTACCTCATTTGATCCTCATAACAACTGCTATGGGCTGAGTCATGCCCTGCAAATTCATATGCTAACATCCTAACCCCCAGCACATGAGAATGTGACTGTTTTTGGAGATAGGGCCTTTACAGAGGTAATTAAGTTAAAACGAGGTCTTTAGGGTGGGCCCTGATCCAATCCGACTGGCATCCTTAT
Source organism: Pteropus alecto (assembly GCF_000325575.1). Classification (NCBI taxonomy): domain Eukaryota; kingdom Metazoa; phylum Chordata; class Mammalia; order Chiroptera; family Pteropodidae; genus Pteropus; species Pteropus alecto. The sequence continues at coordinate 23,138,114 of NW_006434709.1, read as the reverse complement.
AAGAAGAACTGTAGACACAGACAGGTGTACTTGCAGAGGAAAAACCATGTGAAGACACAGCGAGAAGGCGGCCAGCCATCTGCCAAGGAGCAAGGCCTCCGAAGAAACCAAACACCTTGCTAACTCCTTGATTTTGGACTTCTAGCCTACAGAACTGTGGGAAAATTAATTTTTT
>NW_006434709.1:23121390-23137832 GCF_000325575.1 Pteropus alecto | reverse complement strand
GCCCAGCAAGCAAATAAGAGCTACGATGTGAGAATCGACTGTCTGACTCCAGAATACAAGCTCTTAAGCACTCTGTTCAACTGCTTCTCTGCCACCCTCCACTGTGTATACACATTTTATTTATTGCTGCAGAATAAATATTGCAACCTCACAATATAATGGCTTAAAACAACAGCACTCATTTTGTCCATTCATCAGTAATTGGGTAGAGAGCTTGGTGGGACCAGCTCATCCCAGCTCCACTCGGTGTCAGCTGAGATGGCTCTAAGGCTAGAACAAATCGTTTGCAGTCTAGCTCACTCACTCATCTGGTGATTGATGCTGACTCTCAGCTGGGACCTTAGCTGAGGCTGTTGATCCAAACACTTCATGCGGCCTCTCCACGTGGCCTGAGCTTCCTCCTAACATGGCAACTGGTTCCAAGGGTGAGCGTCCCAAGAGACAGAGCCAGGCAGCTGTATCTCTTTTTCTAACCCAGCCCTGGAAGACACACAGCTTCACTTTCACCACATTCTCTTGCTTAGAAGCCAGTCACTAAGCCTGGTTCATGTTCAGAGGAAGAGGAAATCAATACTACTTTTTGAGGGGAGCAGTGTCAAAGAATTTGCAGACATGTTTTAAAACCACTGCAGTGCATATGCCATTGACATAGGTGTCCATATTTTTATGTCAGATGTTTTTTTACCAGCAGCACCGTATCATTGAAAGAGCATCAAAGTGGGAATCCATAGCCCTGAGCAAGAGCCATTCAGCTGTAAGGGGCCAGGATTCCACAACCATGCATGAAAAGAGAAGGACCTGCTTCCGGTTTGGCCACCCTCCTCTATAGGGGACCAGGGCCACTTAACTCCATTCTAGTCTCTCAAACAAACACTGATCTCCATCAGAAAAAAATCTTAGGACACTGCTCTCCTGACACTTTACTTAACTCTCAGTTATGATAACCTGAGTCCTACCTTCCCCCTGTGCCCAAGTGGCTGCCTTGGAAATGTAGCAATCTGTGTATTGAGCACTTCTTCGGTAACAGGCACTACCATCGGCATTTCATGTTTGTTATTTCATTTAGTTATTATATCAACCCTACAAAGGAGATAATATTATTATCCCCAGTTTACATGTGAAGAAAGTGAAGCTCAGAGGAGGTAAATAACTTGCCTAAAAGTAGTAGAGAGTAGAGTCAGAGCTGTAAGCTGAGCCCTATCTGGCTCCATTTCCTCCAGGGCCTGGTGTCCTGTCCTCACACTCTTGCCCGGCATCCCAGGTCTGCTCCCTGTTGGCAGGCTTCCTGCACAGCCCAGCTGCCTGCCAGTACATTGAATGGCTTCTGGATTGTCCATCTCTGTGCTCCACTCACCTTGCCGTGCTTCCTATTGGACCTTACTTATCCCTGACCCCATTGTGATCTACTCTCCAGACTCCTACCTAGGGATGCCCACCACCCTGCTCTCACCCCCTGATCTATGTCCCAGCTCTTCACATCTGCCCCAGTCCATTTTGGTGACTGGACAGCGCCCTGGAATGGCCAGAGAGCAAGACCAAGCAAGATAGCATCGTGAATGAACAAAAGCAGAGGCCCCCCAAATTAGACCAATGTAGATCCATATCCTGACTCCATCATTCAATTATTCATATGTAAGAATAATGAGGCCCACACCGCCTCATTGTGAAGATTCTCCATGAGTTAGTACATGTACAGGGCTTGGCATTGTGCCTAGGACACAGTAAATGCTTAATAAATATTAGTTATCTTTGTTGTTGTTATCAAAAATATTTGTAAAAGATCCACTAGAAAGCCTAGCATATGGTAGGCATTCAAAAATGATAGCTGTTAATCTCATTGTTTAAGTTCTGGAAAAGCTACAGGAATTCAGAGAAGGGCCAGATAACAAGGTAGTGAAGACAGAAAACAGGCTGCCCAAGCAACTGTGCAGATCTGCAGATTTCTGCCTAATCCTAGGGCTTGGGTATGACTGGCCCTGATTAAGTGGAAATTGTTCCCTACAGAACTCCCATCTTCATCTGCCTCAATTAGGAGATGACAAGAGCTTCCTGAGCTCAGAAGCCCCTTGGAAAAGAAATTTCAAGAAAGAAAATCAAAAACACCCTCTGTGCTCCCGCCTAGCACACCCCCCACTGTGGCGACATGAGCCACTGGCCACCGTATCCTGCCCTGCTCATCCAGTTGCCCTACTGGTCTATGGTTTCACAGGCTTCAACTGAAGCTGTAAGTTCTCAGAGCTGGTGAATGTGGTCAGGATACATAATAGTTTCCCAGCCTCAAGCCCACTTCGATTGACTGTTAACAAGAATAACAAGCAGGTGGACAGAAAGCAACTCTCAGGCACAATGGCTTAGAATAATGTCACCAGCTCAATCCTAATTCCTTGGCGCCCGTGTTCCTCCTGATTTTCCTTCAAGCCAGATGATCAGTGAGGTGACGGTATTTCCCCTAGACCACTCTCATTCCCCTCTCCACTCCAAGGCTTGGCCCACTCTGGTAACCAGACTTCTGCCTTGACTCCTAGTCCCTAATTTTGCCTAGAATCCAGTTCTCTGTATTAGTCAACTATTGCTGTGATAATATTATGTAATAAACAATCCCCAAACTTTAGTGGCTGATATAAAGAGTTCTTTTCTTACTCACGTACTACAGGTTGGATTAAGTGGTTCTGATTCAGGCTGTGGGTCAGGAACAGATCAGTTCCATATGTCACACATTCTGGGCCAGCAACTACCTGAGGCAGGTTCTTCTCATTGTGGATAGAAGAAGCACAAGAAGCTAATGGAAACTTCCCATGACTCTTAAAGCTTCCACTCAGAACTGGCCATTATCAAATCTACCCACAGTCCATGGGCCAAAGCGAGGCTTAACTGGTCAAGCCTCAAGTCGAATGGATGAGAATATATTTACTTATTCTAGTAGGGTGTGTGGAAAGTCAAATGGCAAAGGACATGAATGTATAATTCTATTATAGGGAGGGAGTAAAGAATTGGGAATAATAATCCAATCTCTAACATGTCTTAAACCAAAACCTTGTTACAAGCTCACCTGAGGGAACTTCTAGCTTCTGCTTGCCCACCAGGCTTCTCTCCTTACCCCAGCCCAGGATTAGGGGCTGTCTCTGTGTGGACAGAGGTCTCACTTGGAGACTCCTGCCCACTGACTGCCAGCCATTGGATGTCAACTACATCTCTTGCTGTGATTTATTCACCTGATTGTTCCTTCTGAACGCTTAGAAAAGTCTACCAGCCTCATTAGCTCCTCAGTCTCTAGAGCATCCTGGCTTCAGAGGGGCTAGAACAAAGAATTGGGAAGCTGGAAAGATACCAAGGAACCAAGACAGCTTCTTCCACTCTTTCATTCTCTCTTGCTCTGTGTTTTCTCTTTTTGCTGTCTCTGCACATCTGCTTCATTTTTCTCTCTGAGCGCCAGCTTTCTCTGCCCCTCTCTGAACTTGGTAGCATAATACTTGCTCCAGCCCCACTTTCAGCACCATTACCCAGCTGAAGAGTGTTCTAGTCTCCTAGTTCCAAAATCCCAGAGAAAGACACCCCTCAGTCAATTATGGCCAGGATCACATAGCACAAACATGGTTACCCACCCCTCTAACTGGAAGAAAAGATTGGTGTGGACTATCAAACATTAAAAAAAAAAAAAAACCCCTACTCCAAACCGGAGTCCTCTGGGCTGGCTCTGGTCAGAAGATGTGTTTAGTTTGGCCACAGGGTTTTTGTAATGTTTTTGAATTACTGGACAAAATTTAGAAATTGAGAGTCCACATATAAATCCAGATATTTTCTTAAAAAAGGAAAAGAGCTCAGCTGAAAGAATGTATGAGGGTACCCTATGGGGCCCAATACTATTCTGCTTCTTAATCTAGCTGTGGTTTATATTATTATGTTCCATTTGTGAAAAATTCATCAAGCTATACCCTTAAAATATATCCACTTTTTAATATGTGCATTACACTTTTTTAAGTTTTAAAAATTTAGAAGATCTGGCAGCACTGGAGCCACACTCCAGGAAGGCACGAGTCCTTTGGAGCTGAGTAGTTTCCACAGTGCCCTACTCCCCGCCACACCCCATTCTCTTCCCAGGGTTGGTAGCCATTTATCACCCATCATCTTGGATATTTTTTTATAATAGAATTATTTTCATAACTCCATCAAAAGGGGAGAAAATAAAATAGCACCAGAGAGAGCTATGTGTTTGCAGAAAAATGGAAAGGTTTTTTTTCTTTCTTTTTTTTTTTCTGCTGAAGTTAAAACTTTCTTCCAAGTTTGACATGCGAATAAAATGTGTCAGTATCAAAAGAATGCAACCAAAAGTGATCTAAAAACAAAGGACTGACATTTTAACATGTTTTATTTTTCAATGCAAATAAAACGAGTGATGCAACTGTGAAATGAAATCGGGGAGTGAAATAAGTGAGGAATACTGACTGCTTAGGCATCGAAACCATTCACAAAAAGTGAGTTTGTAAAAGAATATCTATCTACTGAGGACAAAAGAAATTCAAGCCTTGAACAAAAAACAAGTATTTGCAAATGGAAGACTAAACAGAAATGCTGTTGCTCGGCAAGATGACGACATGGCTGAGAACTTACAGGACGGGTTGTGTGAAAAAGTTCAGTCATTTGTGGCATTTCCTAGGGAAGCTTATAGGAGCCCAGTTAAAATAATACCACCCAGTCAGAAATATTTATTTATGGTTCCAAAGAGACTTGGACATGATTGGAGAATTTGGAGGGCATGGTGTCCATCACAGCCACAGCTTCAGGAAATGACTTGGCTTGGTGTGTTGAGAAGGCTTGAAAAATTTAAAGCAGGCAGGTCAACATTAGTAAGCCTGGCTATGAAACAGAGCTCTTGAGATGGTCAGCATTAACATTGACCTTGTTAGCAAACTTAAATCCAAAGTGGTAATTTTTGCATGACCAGAGAACCTACATAATTTACCAGGAATTGCCTTGTGCTAATAACTTTAAACTAGAATATATCATGGGCCTACTGAATTGAATCCACTCCCATGGCTGGAAGTATAGAGATTTCAATGCTTTGTTTGATACTTTGGATATTCAATAGTCATAACATTCATCTGTTCTAATTAAGGGTAGTTGGTACATAATGTTGAAGTCTTCTATTTGCAGATGGGAGGAATAGTTGAAAATTTATTAACCTGTTTACATTATCCAACAAAAAATACCCCAACTCACCAACAGATTTGATCAAAGTATTGATCTTTTTGGTAAATATCATAAGCCATCTATCTAATCATCTGGGTACTTCTCTGCAAGAATCTCCACAAGTATGCAAATGAGCTATTGAATTTGTTCATTCTTAGTGAAATTATATCTTTGGGAAACTTATTTAGCAAAGAGTAATCTGGCCCACTTTCCTATCCTGAAATCAATTTTCAGAAATAAAAGAGATCACTTAAACTGCTCTCCCAAAATTGTGGAATTGAAGACAGGATTCCAAAAACAGTCCTAATTTTATGAAAATAAACTCTTGTTATTCAACTCACCTTTCTTAATTAATATTGTGCCACAAATGGAAATTTTGAACCACAAGTGAGCCCCCAAAACTAAATTTTGCAACATTAGAATGCCAAATTATATGAATATCTCAGGAGTAGTTACCCTAAATATAAAAACCATCACACAAAGATTCTATCCATGTTCGGCCATGAACAGCTGTTTTCCATTATGAAACCCTCCCCCTCCCCCCAAAAAACCTATTGCTCTCAGTTAAAGGATTCAAGGCTGAATTCCATACAGCACATCGCAACATGAAATGTAAGACCCGACATTGACATGCAGAGGAAAAAGAAAAAGTGTCACATTTCTGATTCTAGAGCAAAGAAGTAATGAGTTATGAAAGAAAAAATATATTAATTAAATATTCTTTTTTTTTCAAATGTCATATTTTTCAATTTTGAACTTAATATATAATCTCCAATATCATACATGTTTGTATTATGTTATATGCTTGTGCTACGGTCAAGTAAAAATGAAAGAAAGTTTGATTATGTTTCTGGCCATTGACTTTTCTTACACCCAGCCCACTTTATTCATTTTTGTTGCATTTCTAGATTCTGCAGTAATCTGAATTTGCAACCTCAGATGTACACTATATACTTTTTTCTCTACATTTTCACCATTGAGCAAATGAGGTTGCATTGAAAAATAATGCATAGAAAATCCAGAATAGAAAAACAAACCCACTTGTTTTATTATCTTGAGAGAACTTACAAAAACATACTTTTATAGGAAATACATATATATATTTGTTTTTAATTAAACAAATGTTTTTAATTAAAAATGGAATCATACTACACATAAAGTTTTCTAGATTTTCCACATTGTTAAGTGTTCTGCAACTCAAGATTTTAATGGCTGCATATTATTCTATAACATATTTGTGATATCTCTTAATTTATTTGCTATTGCTGCATATTTAAGTTATTTCCCATTTTAAAAGTATGGGTCTTAATACCAGTCCTGGCTCCATTCTTTTCTTAACAATGGTCATGTTTTCACTCATAACGTCATATATCCATGACTTGAGTTTCCACTGTAGTTTGCAATGAAGGTTGAAATTTCTTCCAATTAGAATTTGGTAATCCTCTGAGGGAGCTAAAAGAAAAGCTCAAATTTGTGGGCTCTTCTTGAGCGCAACAACCTCTGGCACTTCCATTAACCTCGAGTTGCATTTTTCTGGACCTTTGGTAATTATTATTATTTGCTCAGAGGGCAACAGTTTTGTTGTGTGCTGAGGAGTCTCCAGTTGGTTCATTCACCTATGTAGACCCCCAAGAAGAGAGCCAGAGCTATCCCAGAATGATAAAATCCAAGCTGTCCAAGTCAGAGATCCCTAAATATGGGAAGGGGAGCACCTCTCTGAGGTCAGGACCAACAGCCAGCTGCCACCTAGCCAGCCCAAATATCACTGCTATTCTTATCTAGAGCTTGTGTCACCTGACCACCCCTATTCCCAACCCCATTCACACCACTGTTTGTATTATTCACATATATTCATAAATCTCAGACCTCTTAGTCCTGGAAGAGATATAAGAGTAAATAGGATGTCTTCAATCTGATGGAGGAGGAAGTCAATAAGGAAGCCTGTTTAATTAGGAACTCCTTGGGACTCCCCCAGTTTGACAAGGTGGTTCCACCATCAGGAAGCCTCTTGCTCTGATCGAAGGCTCCCAGAAAATGTGCCAATGGCATCAGGTTGCCCATGCAAATAAGCATGTGAAAATAGGCAAGAGTGTGCAAATTTGAGGAAAAGACCTTCTAACCACCTGCTTAAGCTGGAGCTCCAGAACTTCAGAGTAGAGACAAGTTAAAAAAAAAAAAAAATGTACCTTACTGTAGCTGGACAAAGGACATCATGAGCTTACCAGAGCCAAAATCTATAGAATAATTATCTTTTTAAAAAGGGATAAATATCCAAATTGAAAAGTATAAGAGTAAGTTTTTATGTAAAAGAAGAGTCAAATTTTCTGACTAAAGATCACAGATCGGCACAGGCATTCACTTTCCTTTATAATTAAAATTACTTTTTAAAAGTATTAACCCTTAAGAAGGAAGGGAGAGATCCTTCAGCAAAGGCAGAACGTCAGGCCATTTCTGGAAAACTAAAAGCCAATAGAAGAGAATTAGCTAACAAAGCAAAGTATGTGGCAGAGTAGGAGTCTCAACCTCCTAGAACCTTCTTGGCCATACCCTGGAGAGAGTCATGACTTGGACGCAGCAGACAAGGTGGATGAAACTAATTCAAAAGTGAGAAGAGATTAATTCTAAATCTGAATACAGAATGGTGAATGATACTCTACCCTCCTCCCCACCCTAGCTGACAAAATGGCATGCAACCAGGCTTTGAATTCTGAGGCTACAGAGAAGAAAGAGAAAGAGAGAGGAGAGGGGACAGGAGAGGAAGGGACCTGAGGAAATGAGAAGAGAGTTGAAGAGAGTTCTTCTCTAGGGAAATTTTGTTGTCTAGGAGGACAGAAGTAACAAGGGTTGTTGTTGGTGCCCAGAATATAGAGACCTCCAGCATTTTGGCATTTCAGAAACCCACCGCACGATGGCCAGCCCTCACCCCTAGCCCTCATTCACACTCTACCCAAAGACTTCCAGTGGCTACCCATAAACACAGAGCCCCCAAGTGTACTCCTTTGTCCTTCATTCTCACCTATGAATCACAACCAAGGATTTCCAGATACTGAGGAAAGCATGCAACATGGAAGAGAGATGTAAAGAGCTAGATCCTCATCCATCATAGCCAGAAGTCCGAAGATAATGTCTGAAGTTGATAAATCAAGGAAGAAAGGTATAAGAATACATTAAGATATGCTTTAGAACTGAAAACAGAAGTAAATAAAAGTAGATGTCTCTCGGTAGCAGAACAGGAAGAAGGTGGGGGAGTGGGGTGGGAAGGGCAGACGACTGTTGTTTTTCATTGTAAGCCCTTCAGTACAATTTGGTTTGATTTTTTTTAACTTTTAAAATATATATAAGAAAAGGTCACACTGTAAACCAAAGAGAAAGAATTTAAGACCTAAAGGATCAGTCAGAGTCTCCCTTCACTCTTAGCATTTTTTAACCACATAGTATGTGACAGAAAATGTTCGAGATGCTGGAGATGCAATAGTGAACAGGACAAACAAGGTGCTACCCTGGAACTGACATTCTAGTGAGAGATGGGGGATAAACTACAGACAAAGAAACAAATAAATAAATGGAGGCAACATTAGATAGTGTCATTAGATAGAGCTACGCAGAGGATTGAAATGGTTTGATGATAGAGTAGTTGAGTAGATACCTTAGTGTAGATGATGAAGTTTGGTCTATTTGAGGATGACAGTTAAGCCAATGACTGAATGGGGAAAAAAAGAGCCAGCTTTGTAAACACTGAGGGTTTGTGGGGGGGGGCAGGATGGGGTGGGCAGGAAAGACCTTTAATATGACATGTGTATGTGCTGTAAGAAGAGAGGTCATTATGGCTGACGTTAGTAGGTCAGAGAGGATGAGAAGAAATAATGGGATGAGGTAGGAAATGCAAGGACTAAATTATGTCAGTTTTTAAGTCATAGTAAAGAATTTATATTTTATTAATAGCATAATAGAAAGCCTTTGAAGACATTTAAGCAAAAGAAGAACTTGATCTGATCTGGGTTTTCAAACTTCTTCCTACCTGAAATGATTGTAGGTCAGTTATGTCATGTCTTTAGTTATTAAGCAAATAAAGGAGGTTAAGGTGAATTCAAATCAAGTTAGTATGACTTAGGAAGCCTAGTTTCATTCACTCATTATTCAAAACTATTTATTGAGCATTTGCTGTCTGCCCAGCACTATGCTAGGAGTCAGATATATACAAGTCCTTGTCGAAAGGAGATTGCATAGAGAATGGCATGGAAGAATATCGTTGAATCAGATAGTCATAGGATAAGATTTGAGATGAAAAACTGTAAGATTTTCTTTCACTGAGAAAGTTGTCAGGCCATCTGGATTTTATAGGAACCTCGAAGAGTCACCTCCCTTCTCTGTCCTCAGGAAGAAGTGGAAGATGGCCTTCCTCTCTTCATTTTGAATGCCCTCGTGCCCTGATTCTGGACTGGCCTTGTGAGTTGTTTTGGCTGATAGGACAATAGCAAGCATAACATAAACAGAGTCTTGTAAAGCACTTGCACGTTGGGGCTTACTTGCTCTCTTTTTCTGTTCTTGGGAAACTTGTCTCTCAGTAGCAGAACAAGAGGTAGGAGAGTGGGGTGAGAAGGACAGACAATTGTTATTTTTCATTGTAAGCCTTTTGGTGCCAAAACTACCACCATGTGAACAAGCAGAGGCTAGCCTGCTGGAAGATGAGAAACATGTGGCCAAGTGTTCTACATTGCTCTAGCTGACCTATAGCCAACCAGAAAACTGATGAGTGTGAGGCCATCCTACACCATCCATCCTCAGCCAAAGCAGTTGGACCAGACAATCTGCCCAGCCTACCTACAGAATAATGAGGGGAAAAAAAAAACTTTGTTATTTTAAGTTAGTATACTTTGAGAGTGGTTTGTTACACAGCAAAAGCTAACTGATACAAAAATGTAAAAAAAATCAATTTACTTCTCACAAAGGAAAGATCCTCAAATCACACACTTCATGTAAGGCCTGGCTCCTTCCTATCAATGATTTCTGAAGAGTGTCCATCTTTTTCTGCTAACGTGTCATATATCTATTGATTCTCCCTTTGGACACTCACTTACCTTAGGAGAAGAGAAATTAATGGCATGGTCAAGATGAGAGCTGGTCCTATCAGAGATGTGTGCAAAGGGACCTGAATGGGTGACAGTGGAACCCAAGTAAGCATGTGGTGACAGTCAAAGTGGTCGCACCGCAAATACAAGGTGAGACGGCCAAGAGTATAACAAGGGAGACACCAGGAAAGAAAACACCCGAGCAGCTTTGTTCTGATCTCTGCCCTATCCAAGAACTAACTCATCATCCAGCCAAAGGATCCAAAACTCAATGGAGAGTCCATGAGCTCAGCAAGAAAGAGTTTACAGCTTCCTTCCTCAAAAAACTCCATAATGGATAAACGGAATAAACACCAGTTGGTCTCAGCTGGTCGCATGTTGGCCTGCCTGGAGGAGGGGCATGCCAGAGATAGTTTCTTGAGGTTGCTTCCAGTCTTGCATTTTTAGGAAATAGACAATTATGAACAACATGAATTTTATTATCATGACATCTCTAAGGTCTCTACATAAAGCCTATATTTAAAAATGTAAACATGTAAGTGAAAAAAAATGTCAGGGAAATAAATATTTGTCTTGAAAGAGACCATCTGTTTCAAATTTTTATTTAAAAAAAAAAAAAACCCAACATGTGTTTTATTTTAAATTTGTATGTGTGTTGTTATCCTTGGGTTAAGTATTAGGTAAATAGACAGAAGCATTGAGAATCCATTTTCCAGCAAATTTTGGTTAGAAATCCTTGCACACGTGACACAGGAGATAATTTGGAGGCTAATTGGAGCTTTGTGGGCAGCCAGCTCCTTGCAGCTCTCTTCCCTACTCAGTCTCCGTGTGACAGGGATGAAGATTTCCCTGGCACTGGTGTTTGTTTTGGACAAGATGGCATTTTACACTTCAGCCAACACGCAACACATTGCAGGCTGCTCCCAGGCCAGCAAGCTCCCAAATGCAGGTGTGGCCAGTGTGGCAGAACCACAGAGCACACTTTTGTTTGGGCCTCAGATGTGGCCTCAAAGCTCAGTCAATTTGAAAGCAAATTCTGTTCGGTGGCTATAACCAGGTTGGCTGGGGTAATAGTGGAGAGTCAAAAAAAAAGCTTCTAAAAAATGACTGTGAGCTGGTTTTGACTGATAAATAGGGAAGAAGCATGGATGCAGCACGGAATCTTGAAGGGGTCTGGTATACTAAAGGAAAAGGCATCAATTTTGGGTGGCTGCAGAGTAAGGAATGACTGGAGATGAAGTTGGAGTGGTGTGGGAACAGTGAACAACTTTCACTTATTGTCTATGCTTCATCCCTTCCTGTTATGAATTGCCCTTTCCCTGTTTATGCCAGATAATTCTGGTGGGTCTGTCAAGCTTTCCACTCAGAACAAGCCACCCCGCTAGACACAGCCATTGGCCGAAGAGTCATGTGGCCCAGTTAGGGCCAAAAAGAGCCCTTTGGGGGGAGATTGATAGGGATCTGAAAGGACCTAGTAAGATATCTTTCTCTTTCCCAGCATGTGGAGAATTCCTGCTTGTGAATAAAGACCAGTATAGTGAACAGCAGAGAGGAGAGAGAAAAAGATGATTGACAGTATTGAGCTCCTGAGTCTAGCTACACTAGGGTGTTTCCATTTTTACTAAAACTGTTCAGAACTGGGTTTCTGTCTCTTGCAACTAAGAAATTATTGGCACAGTGGAATTAGAAGCCAAAATTAAACTTGCAGCAAGAAGCAGACAACCCTACCTGACAGAGGTGGCAGTCCAGTGGTCCCCTATGGTAGAGAGAGCTAGCTGCCCACCAAAATATATGTTCTCTCTCCATTATATAGGATCATTACTGGGAAGTAGATGCCCAGCTAAAGATTAGTTTCCCAGCCCCTGCTCCTGACTTACATCTATATGATGTACAAGACAAATTCTCACTGATGAAATATGAGCAGAAGTAATAGGAATCATTTCCAGACCAAGACTTTAAAAGTGAGCCTGCCTTCTCCACCTCTTTACCTTTGTGCCTGGATAGGGAGGATGATGAGAGGCAGTGAGTGATGATGGCACCACAACATGAAAGGAGCCTGTATTCTTGAAACATCACACTGAGGGCAGCTACAACTAAAAAGGAGCACCTACTCTGGACAGCTCATGTTAGCAAGAAATAAATTTCTTCTGAGTTTGAGCCACTGTGCAGTTTGGAGATCTAGTTATTACAGCGACTGGAGTCACCCTGATTAATACAACCTTTCGACATTCTGGAAGTTCCTTGCAGTCCCAAAGTTGGCCGCCTATTGCTTTGCTGTCCAATACCAGAAGTAACTCAGATCAGTGACTCCTACTGGTGAAATCCTCCACCACATCAGTTAGTTGCATGGATTTAGGGAGCACCTACTCCATAACAGGCCATGAACTAGCTGTTTAGGATTACAAAGGTGAATTAGATACACCATATTTCATTAACTCTAAGTCACCATCTTGTATTGTGAGACATACTATTACTTTACGTACTATTGGTGTTGGTGGTGGGTGGACTGGTAAAATATATTGCCACTTAAACTATGACATGCCATCAAAAGCTATTCTAATTTCAGAATTGTAAAAATATATATCTTAAAACTGATGAAATACAGTACTTCTTATCTTCGGGAAGCTGAAGATCTTGTGGGAGAGGCAGATAAACAAATAAATAGTACTGTGCAATATGAATGCCATTATCAGGTAGGTAGACCATTCAGCTAGAAGCCAGAGAAAGAAGTATTGACATAGAAATAGAGATGTAGAAAACTAGGTGAAATTTGAGCTGGATCTTTAAAGAGGAAGTGAGGAAGCAACTGTCAGCAGAGATTCTCCTCTCTACTATCAGGGCAAACAGGTCTTCTAGATGCCTTCTGCATGCCTTCAGAGAGGCTTTCAAGAATCTCCAGGGACTATGATGGTTTAGCAGAATCTCAAAATACTCTAGCAGTAATTTCCAACCAGAAGCCTCTATTTTCTGGATAAATGGAAGCTAATCCTTTAGGTGCCCAGGGATAATTTTAACTGTATATTTTTCAGTGGAAAATCTTCTAAAGTGTACCATTGTAAACCCTTGGCATCTGCAAGAATTACATTTACATGAAAAGCCATGGTGTCCTGTGTGTAGCATGGCATCACACATCACTCTCCCTTTCCACTGACTACAGTTTTGCCTCTTGCTTGATGAGCAATTACATGTAACCGGTACACTGACCATGCATGACTTATGATGTAATCAAAGCACAGTGTTATTTTTATCTCACGTTATCCCTTAAACCCTGATTCTACGTGGGTAGTCTTCCTCTACCACTGAGTAAAAACTCCCATAAGTCCGTGACTTTTTAGTTCAGTCTTGGATGGTTGACACACTAAGTCACTTGAAGGGACACATGCAGTCCTAATTTGGTAACTTGAATGCCCATTTCTGTATAATAATTAAACTTGATTGAGGAGTATGTTTTCTTCCCTTCCCCCAGCTCCACTGTGCTTTAGGCTGGAAGCTGCGGTGGGAACGGAGAGGGTGGTTGACCTATCTGCTTTGTGTGTCTTTTACCAACACATGTTATGGAGAGAGAGTCAGAGCACTGCAACATCTCCCTCCATAGGAAGCTCTTTGCTGATCTATTCTCCCCATCTATTTCTTCAACCATTTTATATTCTCAAAGTGGATAAGATGGTATCAAGAGTTCAATTTCCTTTGTATAGCCTGCAAGTGGTGATCAAGCTATGTAATTTTATATCTACTATTCCTTGGTGTCTCTGTCAAATTTTTATTTTTAACATCCTATGGGATATGTTATTGTTATGGACTGACTGCTTTGTCTCTCCCAAAATTTATAAGTTGAAGCCCTACCCCCAAAGTGATGGTATTTGGAAATGGGGCCTTTGGGAAATAATTAGGATTACATGAGGTCATGACGGTGGGACCCCTCCACGATGGAATTAATGCCTTTATAAGAAAAAGAGATCTCTAATTCTCTCTCTCTCTCTCTCTCTTTCTTTCTCTCCCTTCTCCTCCCCTCCCCCCTCTCTTTCTCTCTCCTCCTGTTTCTCTCTCTCTCTGGAGTAAGCCCACACTCCCCCACCCCCCTTGAGTGTATACTTTTGGCTATGTGGGGACACAGCAGGAAGGTAACCTTTGGCAAACCAGGAAGAGAGTTCTCACCAGAACCCCACCATGCTGGCTCCCTGATCTCAGGCTTCCAGCCTCCAGAACTGTGAGAAAATGAATCTGTTTAAGCCACACAATCTATGGTATTTTGTCATGGCAGCCTAGCCGACTAATAAAACTACTACTCAGAGCACTCACTGAAATAGATAGCTTTCTCTAGCCTTTCTCTAGTTTCTGTGTCAGGCACATAGTAGGCACTCAAAAAACATATTTATTAAATGTGTGAGTGAATGTACAGCAGAATGACATCACTCACTTCAGATGTCCCAGCCATTATAAAATGCCACATTCCATTCTCTGTGTGTAATTTTCTTTATTTTTTAAATATGCATATAATACATGAACACATTCGTGTGTGTGTGTGTGTCTGTGTTAAGCAACATACAAATAGGTAGAGAAAAAAGTAGAAGTTCCCCTTCGCCTTTCATCTACATGACTGCAGACCTGGATGATGTGGTGTCATGCTATGCACTTTGTCTTACATCTGGCAGACCTCTCTGGGCCAGTACATTCCTCATCTTTTTAAGTGCTGCATTGTATTCCATGACAGTGACATATCTATAAATGAGTGTTTCAGGTGTTTCTAAATTTTTCTTCATACAAGGTTGCAAAATACACCCCTTTACGTGCTTCTTTGGGCAAACGTGCAGGTGTTTACCTGGGTTAGGTGATCTGTACATTGAAAGTTGTGATTGCCTCTACCACATGCCTATCCTAAGAATAGGGTATACACTCCACTCCACCAAAAATTTCCCCCACCCCACCAACACAGAATATTTTGAACTGCCCAAATTTTTATCAATCTGATACCAGGAAAATAGTTGATTGGTAATTTTTAGTTCCCTGAATATTAGTCAAGTTTGTGATTTTTAAAAAATTTTTATTGTAAATTGCCTATGCCCTTTCTGTATCTATTTTTCTAATTTTTCTATTGTGTTGCTTGTCTTTTAATCACTATTTTATAGAAACTCTATTTTGTGGTTGTTAACTCTTTGCCTGTTACATATGTTGTAAGTACTCTCTCTCAGGCTGTCATTTGTCTTTTAATTTTGTTTACGGTATCATTTTTATCCTCTTCTAACGGTATTAAATTTTTTATTTTTATGCAAATATAAAAAATGTCTCCTTTGTACCTTCCTTTACTACTTCTAAGATTAATAAAATATTTGTTTATATTTTCTTCAGATATTTTGAAGGTGCTTGTTTTGTTTTGTTTTGTTTGGGGATGTTAGCTCTTTATTCCATCTAGAATGATTTTTTTTATATATGGGGAAAAAAAGGGCACCAATTATTTTGTAATTTTCAGTGGTTTCAATGTCATTTATTGAATAATTTAACCTTTCTCTCTCTTACTGGCAATGCCACATTTATCGTGTACTAAATTACCACCCGTGTGTGTGATGTGTATGTTTGTGTGTGTGTATGTGTGTGTATGAGTGGTATTTTGCTGTAATTTATCCAAAATGACTCTTTTCTTAAATTTCTTCAATTCTTTCACTAGCAACAGGAATTGGCTTTTGGGGAGGATCTACTTTTTTATGTACACACAATACATAGGAGATTCTTTTCATTTCCATGACGGAAAACAGAATTCAAATGCTTGCGGCCATTAATAAGAGGCTCTTTCCCCCACTCTAGGTTTGCACTGTCAGCAAAGTAAATGCTTATTTCAGCAAATATCAAATTTTCACACATTAGGGAGAATGCAAGCTTCAGACTCAGCTATTTCATCCACTGGAATATTCACTCAATAAAGATTATACTCAATCCTCAGAGCATATTAGATTATATGCAACTGTTGCTGAACTGGAGTGGACCCTAGGTATCTGCTTAGAGCTTGGACTATTGATGCCTATCTAGAATTGTTCTGAAAGATGGCAGCCACCATTCATACCAGTGGGACTCAACTTCTGAATTACAAAAAAGTGCCCAGATAAGTACACAAGAGAAATGTGTTCTGGTATCATTTCTTTCTAGCTTATTTTCTAATGTTCTATCCTGGATGTCAGTTTTCCCCTTCCCCAT
>NW_006434709.1:23072421-23121345 GCF_000325575.1 Pteropus alecto | reverse complement strand
ATTATCCCAAATTAGAGGTGACCTGAAAATAAACTTGCCATGCCTGTCAATTATTTCCAGAAAGAAAGACCACAGATCAACTATCCTAAAATTAATGTTATCTCTGAGAAGCATTCTACATTTTAACCGATTTATAAGTAACCCAGTACATGTTACTTCATTCAGTTACCTTGGCACTAACGGAGAGTTTGTCTTGGATGGGGTCCTGACAGTAGCATTGCCCAAAGCCAGACATTCTCTGGTGCTTTGCCAAGGTCTTATTTGGCTGTGGCAAGGGTCTGGTTATACCAATTTTAAACATTCTTAACCATGGGTACAACTTCAACCCTGTTCAATGATGTAGGCTTTGGGGGCCCAGTTTGCTCATTTACTAAAGCACTAGAACAAGCTCAAGGCAACTTCGAGAGTGAGTCTTGGTCTTGCTGGTGGACAGCGATGGGAGAGCTCAGCTTTCCAAAGGAATGCCAACTTCACCACAGCTCAACGGTCAGTTAAGACACGTGGATAGGCACTCAGAGGCCAACAAGAGTACTGCCATTCAAATCCAGCTCGGAAGGGCAGTTTGAATAACATACCATAAAATATTTATTTAAAAGTCTTTCTGAGAAATAACACTCTTCAGAGAGGATTGCTTGGAGGATAAGCAGTTCATTCACTCTTCCGGAGTTTCTAACACCAATCCCTGGATCCCGCCAGAGCAGCTGAAACACGGATACCTGGAGTGCATCACATTGGCCCCAGCAGAATTGCTTTTGCTGAACTGTTTTTGGTGTGATGCCATCAGCATTTTTTAATGTAATTACAAGAAACAGTCCCATGAAAAGCATCGTTATATTGGGGGTAAGGAGACCGCTGAAGACACTGTTCATTACATCACACAGTGTTTTTGTTATTAAGTATCCTCAGGGGTAACTCTGTCTGAATTTAGTACAGAAAATCATAGTGCTTCTCCTCGGCGATTGGTTTACTTATCTGTGGCATGATTTTCTAGAGGGTGCTGTGAGGAACACTAGGGCAAAAGGCAATTAACTGGTGTTCTATGAAAAGGGGATTCTGTAATCTGAAAAAAAAGTAAAAATCTCTAGGGCAAAACCAGTTTTTTTGGTTTTTCTCCGAGTCGCTGATATGTTGATGTGCATTATATACTGCTACAAAGTATAACATTTACTTGGGTGACCAGTGATGATCAATCACATCAGGCCACAGTCTTTGTGTTGCGTCCTAACCATAGAAGCTGATACAGATATTTATATGCCCAAATCTCCCTCTCCTCTCTACCCTGAAATTTCTGACTTATATTGCCCAGCTGCCTTTCAGCCTGGTATAGAGAATGTAGAAGTCCTAAAGCGTGACATGATGACTGTTGGGTTTTCTCTCGTGCACCCTCTTCCCTTTACCCCACCCCCACCGCACCTGGCTGTACCCCAGCACAGGCATCCAGATTCAGGAGACATGTCTGGGACTTGAGGCGCTCCTCTACTAACCCGTGGGGCTGCTGTTTTTCTCCGTTTTCCCAGACTGGTTTTGCTCCCATCTGACAACATGTCTGCTCCTGCTCTCAGTCTCCACTGCTCCAGCTTCTCCATTTCTTTCTTCTCTCTTTGTCACCTGGTTATTTTTGGCAGATTTTGCAAGACTTTGAGGGAAAATACTGGCATTTATAGACATCGCTAGGTAGTCAAGATTCTGCTTTCATTTTATGCAAGGAATAGACTAATCGGAGGACATAATATCTTCTTGGAATATTTCTCTTAAAAAAAAAAAATGTATCATTGGTTGTTAGAGCTCCAAGACTGCCACTGTGCAAACAAAGTTTGTTTCCATCACCACGACCACCACCACCCATCATTTTCTGGATCCAAGGCTAAAGGAATGCCTTAAGATTCTAGAAAATTGCATTCTTAACTTATTTTGGCAGAGACTATTGCTTATCAATTCCCCTCTTCCTTAGCAATAGAAGCTTCGCTTTTAGCAGGCCACCAAGAATAACTACTACATTTTCCAGCTACCTTTGGAACTAGAAGTAAACACGTGATTAAATTCCAATCAGTAAGATATAAGTGGAACCAGCATTTATACCTTCTAGCAAGTATCATTAAAGGTTTGCCTTTCTTAATCTATCTATTCTTTCTGCTGGTTGGAACATGATGCATGGGTTGGAGCTCTTGTAGTCACATTAAACCATGAGGTGGCACACTGAGGATGGCAAAGCAGCAAAATGTAAGAAGCCTAGGCCCTCAATGATTGTGGATCCACCATATGCCCCTAGACTCCCTAAATCTGGACCCTTTTATGTGAGTGAGAAATATATGTTGACCTAGTTTAAGCCTCTGTTATTTAGAGATTTTCTGTGACCCACAACCATACTTTGTCTTAATTAAAACACAGGTTAACTAGAGTTTTACTGGAAGAGGGAAGAGCCTAGGATTCATAGCCCGAGGTTAAAGGGACCCTCGAAAAGAACTTTCTAGTTATCAAAAAGAAAAAGAGTGTAGAACAGAGTGTGTGATAACGCCACTGGGTCTACAGGGATGACTGACCAGAGACATACTGCTGGAAGACTCTGCTACTCCAAACACAGTTCCTGAAGCAAGACCACCAGGATCTCCCGGGAGTCATTAGAAATGCAGAATCTTAGGCCCACCCCAGACCTACCAAATCAGAATCTTCATTTTAAGAAGTCCTGCCAAGTGATTCATATGCACTTTGAAGTGTGAGAAGCACTGCCTTAGGGGGCCTTTAATATCCCCGAGAAACAAAAGTCAAAGCCACAGTTCCCATTCATCAATAAAGAGCTGGAACTAGGCAGAAATTATTTTAGAAGGGATGATCCCATCAGAAAACTCCTACTGCTCAAGGTTATGGCAGAGAAGTTGGCTGACCCCCTAGGGGTGTGGGTAGGGAAAAAAAAAAAGTTTATAAAAGAAATTGGAGCACTTAGTCTGTACATGCTAGTTAACAACCCAAGTTCTTACTCTTCTTACCAGAAACAGAGGCTCAAAGCCAATAAAATAAAGTAAAATTGGACTAGAAAAGAGAATCCTATAATGAAGAAATTACTCCAGAGGGATATCTCTAAGTCCTAGAGAATATATGACTCTACAGAAGATAATTCCTGCCAAAGATGAGACAAATCTAACAAAACATACGAAGAGATGCAAAACCACAAGTGTCTGCAAATGTTACAAGTGAGAGAAACCATTCCAAGGATTTACCAATAACTGAGCATTCTGAAAAGAAATTTTAAATAAGTTTGTCTAAAATGTTCTAAAACTAGAAATAGTCTATTCAGTAAGCACAGAACATTATGAGAAAAGAAGAGCTGGAGAATTAAAATAAAGTTCTAAAAATGGAAAATATAATCATCCAAATTTTCTTTAAAAAATTCAATGGGCTGGTTTAATAGTCCATTGAATCCTGGTGTCGTGACAGATCTGAGAAAAGCATCTGGAAAACAACATGAAGACAATACAGATTTCCTATTTTAAAGTATGAAAAATACTTCTATGAAAAAGAAATTGAGAAACATGGAGAATATGTTTAAATATTTCTGTATCTGTCGATAGGTGCTGCAAAATAAAGAAACAATAGACAATAGGGCGAGAGTTAGTATTTGAAGAGATGACAGCTAAGGATTTTCTAAACTTCAAAAAAGATTGAGCATGCAGAATAAGTAAAAACAAATACACACTTAGATACATGATCGTGAAACCACAGAACATCAACAGAAAATATTTTAAAGATACTAGAGAGTCGAAGAAGATTATCTTCAAAGAAATGTCTAACAGATTGATATCACCCTTCCTATTGGCAACAATAGCTGCTGGAAGATGAGGGAACAAAATTTTAAAAGTCTAAGGGAGAAAAACATTCACCTGCAGTTCTATATTCTGCTGACCCACATTTGAGATGTGGGATAAAGAAAAAATACTTTCAGAAAAAGATTGAGTTAACTACTAAAAGATTATTTCAGAAAAATGAAAAGAGAGGTGGGATGACAAGCAGCAATTGTGTACCAAAAAAAAAAATTATAAATATGTTGGCAAATCTAGATAGGTAGAGATAATAATAATAATAACAACAACAATAACAACAACAAAGTGAGGAAAAACATGGTACAATTAAAAACTAGACCATAGTAACACAGAAGATGGGAGCAAAGTTAAAGTGTTCTAAATTCTATGTCTTATTTAGGATGAGACTAGAGATATCAATTGATTTAGAATTTGTTCAAAAATATGAAATAAATATGGATGTTTGAAATGTTAGGAAAACTACAAAAAGAATAAAAATACCATGTGTAATTTCCGAAGTGGAAGGGACAGGGGAAGAAATACAAAATCTCAATATAGATACCTATTCATGGAGCGAGTGTAAAAATCACAAACTGAAAAAATGCACATCGATTTCATGACAGAAATTGACACCAGATGGGATTGGGAAGCAGCTCTGTGAAGATTTTAGCATTATCGGTAACTTATTCTTTTACTGAAAAACAAAACCTAAGCAAATATCCAAAGCAAAATGTTAACATTCACTTACATTTAGCAGTGAGATGCTATTGTATTATTTGCTCCACCTTTTTGTAATTTAAATTACCTTTTCAATTAAAATTTTTTAAGAAGAAAGGAGATACAAATCCAAAAGGATTTCCTGTTTGCTTAAATGATCAGCGGTGGAGGGAACAGCCTGCCTCAGTTTCATCACCCATGCTGTGCAAGGATCGCGCCCAGTGAGAAGCATCCAGATGTTGAAGGGAGGGAAGAGGCTTGAAGGGCAGGGCCCACTGGTGTTGGACTCCAAGGCTCTGTCCCCGCCCCGTCTTGGTCTTTGCATCTGATTGCTTTTATGTAGTACTTTCTACAATAGCTGGTGCTCATCGTACACAAAGCCATCCAGTCCCACAGAGCTTGCCTCAGGTGCCTGCAGATGGTATTCAGGGACCCCCAAGGGCACAAGCTGGTGCAGCCAACTCATTAGGAGGCAAGAATTTGTTAGTATGAATAAAGATGGGGTCAGAGAAAGCCATATATACCACACCCACTTTTACATAAATTAGCTTGTTTATTTAAAACCTCATAAACAGCACTTTAAGATGAGTATTATTGTCTTCACAGGGATTACTATTTTGTCTGTGGCCTCTTCCCCAGTAAATTGCAGAGTTGGATCTAGAAAAAAAAAAAAATTAAAAAGCAGTGCTTCTTGAAGAGGGCAGGAAGAACCCTCACTCCCCCACCTCCTCTCACTAAATCCCCCAACACTGAGGTCCAACTTTGCCCTTCTGCACCCCAATATCCCTGTCCTCTCCTTATGATCCTGAGAGACCTACTGCCACCCACACCCATCTGGCTTGCTTGCCAGAGTTTTCAAAATTTGATTGCACAACTCTGCCCTGGCTGGGCCCTTGGCCCTTCCCCAGCTGGATTTACCTACAGCCACTGAGCTGCCAATGTCAGTGTGCAATTTACTCAGGCTGCAGGGGTGGGGTGGGGTGGCATGGTGAGACAGGGAGCCCCCATGTTTACCTCCACAATGTGAAAGGGAATATCAGTAAGACAAGGAGATGGGAACTGACACCTGTGGCACACATGCTCTGAGCATTAGACTGGCTACTTTGCACATATTTTCTCATTTAATCTTCCTGACAAGCCTGCAAAGTATTATTAGCCCCATTTCAGAGATGAAAAGGGAGGCTCACAGATGATAAGTGACTTTCCTGAATTTATGAGTTATTTCTTTTATGGAAAGAGATCCAGAGATATAAGCCCCAAGATCCCGAACACATGACTCATAGCCTTCCCTAGCCACCCTCAGGAAGTTCTCCAAGGGTGATAGACGCCCCAAGATCATGACAATGATGGTATTAATAACAACAACATAATGGAAACACATGTATGAGTACTTAACACATACCATGCACTTTAGGTACATTATATTAATACATTTAGCAAATCTGTGAGATAAGTACAATAATGACCTTCATTTCACAGTCAAGGAAACTGGAAGTTTATAGAGGTGAAGAGATTTGCTCCCATTGGAGTCTCTAAAATGATGGAGGTGGTAATCTGACTCCAGAAACCAAAAGGGTGACCACCAGATTAGTTAGGGTTAGGTCCTATGTGATAGTGTTGCAGAAATGTTACGAAATCAGACCTGGGAGAAACCAAGCACCACATGGAGAGCTGGAGAACTCAGGTTTTTTACGCCAGCAGTCCCAGAAGAGCTAGCGCTCTGAAGATCTGCATCCCAAGCTCAGGGGCAATTTTGCTTTTATAGGGCTTTTACACGAACAAGCAAAGGGGATACATCTATTTATAGACAGAACAAGCAAAGGGGAAGGCGAGTCTTCAGTTGATCTCAAGGTCACCCTGTCTTTTGGCTTATGCAGCAAGTATGTCTACAGAAGCAGAACAAAGAGATGATTACAAGGTTAGCCATTTGAGTGGAAAATTCCTCTTGAAGACAATAGTGAAAAGAAATGCCCTATCTCAGGGCCCAGCAAATATCTTTACTTTTGTCCTGCCCTTAGGAGAAGAATGAGGAAGAACAGTGTTTAAATGCATCTCTTGGCAAAGGTTGCATGACTTTTGGATTTGAATGAGGGTTGACTGACTCCAAATCCCATGTTCTTTCCACTGTACCCCACCACTTTTTTTTTAAAGAAACAACATTATCCTCCAGTAGTTATTCAAATAAATAAATGGGGCCCATGAGGTTAGGTGGCACAAAGCTAGAGAACTGCTCCAAAGATCCCTGCCACCCAGGCCAGGAGCCACCCTGGCACTACGGTGAAGTCACTCAGTGATGGAGGGAAACCTATAGGCTCTGACAGACAAGATGACTTCATGAAGAGTCACACTTGGACCTCACTAGGGTCATGAGAAGAGGGAGGCTGCTCTCAGGGGTCTTTCGAACTCACTGATATCTGCATTTTTCTTCCTTGTGAAGGCACAACAGCCCATGGGGGTAGTGGCAACTTCCTTTCATTCTACAAGGGACTTGCTTCCTCCTACCCCAATATCTTATCCTGGCAGAGACATTGAAACAGAATATTTTGACCCCATCACTTGACCCCAAGGACATCTGTCCTCCAAGGACATTTGAACTCTCAGTAAAGATGCCCTTCAGATTTTGTCTCTCCTTTTCCTCTGTCACTCTACATTCACTCTGCATCATAGTCACCATATGGAAGAAACGATAATGGATAAGAATATTCTAGAGTAAAAAAAAGAAAAAGAAATTGATTAATGAGTCCATTCTTTCTATAGTATTTACACAAAATTGAATTGATCCAGGTAGAAATAATGTCAGTAAAACAAAAATGAAATAAGTTAGAAATGCTTTCATTGTGTCATGTATAGAAGATTGATTACAGGAAGAAATATACCAGTTCTTTCAGAGGAAGCATAACTTGTCCAAGCAGTAAGCTCTAAAATAAATTTCTCACATGGAAGTCGCATGCTCATCTCCAGGACTCTTAGACCATTTAGTCACCAACTTTTCTATGAACATGATTAAATCAGTGAACAGGATCCACAAGGAAAAAAAAAAAAAAGCACCTACGATCATCTAAGCAGATTTTTCATTCAATTTCTGGAAATTCGCAAGATTCAGAAGTTTATACATAGATTCCAGTTCAGGAACCCCAGTCTCATGACAAGGACACTTGCCTCAAATCTTTTCCAGGTGAGAAGAAGGCAGAAAGCGGGGAGAGAGGGGAGATTTCTTACAGCCTGATAAGGAGCCACATGGGAGGATCCCCTAGATGTGACTGGGTTGAAATAAGCCTTACCAAACATTCAGAATTTGAAATTTATACACACTTCTATGGTTTATTTTTGTACTTCTCTTCCTTCTCCAACTTTTTTAAATTAAAGATGCTTTTAATATATTTAACTCAAACTCAGGAATGGTAACAAAAGGGATTTTTGCCTTGATTCAGACCTAAAAGCAAGAGCATTCCTTCAGGCTTAGAGGGAAATAAAAGACCGAGAAAGCAAGACCGGGGTGACACACACAGACTCAGAACTCTCTAATTCCTGTTCTTCCTGAGTTCATGACCCGTAGTGCAGAGGAATGAGGCAGGGCTTTGACATCAGACAGACATGCACTTAAATGTCATTTTGTCACTATATCATTTCTTGCCTGTATGCTTGGGCAAGCTATTACATCTGAGCCACGTATTCAGTATCTGTCCCATTGTAGATACCAAATAAGCCCGAGTTCCCTTAGAGAACTTAGGTTTTAGGGGTGTTATCTTAGTCTGTTTGGGCTGCTATAACAAAAACACCACAGACAGTGTGGCTTGAAAACAAACATTTTTTTTCTCACGGTTCCGGAAGCTGAAATTCTGACATCAAGTCTCCAACAGATCTGGTATCACATGAGGGCCCACTTCCTGGTTCAGAGTTGGCTGACTGCTCTCTGTGTCCTCGTGCGGCAGAAAGGGAGGAGAGCTCTCTGGGATCTCCTTTATAAGGCACTAATCCCATTCGTGATGACTTTGCTCCCGTGATCTAATCATCTCCCAAAGGCCTCACTTCCTAATACCATCACACTGGGGATTAGGTTTCAATATACATGTCTGGGAGAACACAACATTCAGTCCATAGCAGGGTACGACACCCTCAGTGCCACAGAGCAATAAGGGGACAGGATGCCCATCCTTGGGGTCCTCAAAGCTGTGCTCTGAGATTCATTCAGGAGGCGAGAACCAGGGTAGAAATCTCAGACTTGTTCACAAAGACCTGGAACCCAGCAGCACAGCCCAAAACCACTGTCCGAGGAGAGGTCAGAGGCTGAAATGGAGGCCATGCTCTTGTGGAAAAGGATGAAAGGAAATTTTAAAATAGCAGTGAAAGATGGAACAGAGAGCACCAAAGACAAGGTGTGGTGCTTGGGAGTGGCGGGGGGTGAAGTAGGGGGGACAGGGATGCTGCTACTGGCATTTTGATGAAAGAGCAATTTCTTAGTCACATCTCCGCTGCCAGGAGTTAAACTGAGTCCTGCCTAGAGCACTAGAACTTTTCCCTCCTGCCTTTCCCTGTGCCTGGTCTGTCCATCCAGGAGCAGCGCTCACTGGGTCTACATACCCAGTGAGGAGAACAACTACCACCCAAGGTGAAACAGACCAGCCCAGACTTTTCCCCAGATAAGATTATTTCCAGGAAAAAAAAGGGAAATATTGCCAAGAGACAAGAGCTAACGGGAGTGGGGAGGGGGGTGGCATATTGGGGCTATGTGGGGAAAGTTGAGTTCTGGTGCTGCCCGCACCCAAAGATAACACAAAAATCAAATACAAGAGGCAAAGGCATCTCCTTCAAAGCCCCCGCCACCCCCCCAGGGGCATTTATTTGGAGAGAGCATGTCTGTGTTCTCTAGAACCCAACCCATATGAAGACAAGGCTCTCCCAGCCCCTCTCTGCCTCCTCTCCCTAGGCATCCCTCTCCCTGAAGATCAAATTAGCCTGAGCTTCCAATCAAAACGCAAGGAAACACAAGCAAGGAGCCTCTCCACGCTGATTCCTTCCCTCGTCTCCCCAGCCCTCATCTCAGTCTTGCCCTTTCCTTGGCAAAACTCGAGGCAGGCTTATTTCCCCCAAGGTTGTCACAGACCAATTTTCTAAACTGCATGAAAACAGAAAACAAACAGAAAACCAAATCCACCAAAGCTTGAGCCTCAAGAACAGCTTGGCAGGCAGGAGCAACGTGCTAACAATTTCATGCTGTTTTAAGAGTTCCTAACTAAGCAACATGTACCAACAACCAGATGTGCCCTGATACTGGGAGAAGAGAACATGGGCTTCTAGAGACAAAGATTGGTAAAACAGGAAAACACTCATCAGGAAACGGAGCTTACGAGCTTGCTGGGCCTGTGGTTGCGGGGAGGCCGTATCCGTCTGCCCGCCTTGCAGACTCGCTCACTTAACGGTTCATTCAATTCAGCCACAGAATCTTGGCCAGCGCCTTCTTTGTGCCAGTTGCTGTGCTGGGTACTTGGGATACCAAGGAGATGCTCTAAGCCTGTGCAGGCTAAGGGCAAGGAAACAAATATAATAACAACACGAAACGTTTTGAAATGGAGGAAAGAAGCCCAGGAAAAGGGACCTGGCACAACCTGTGTAGAAATCAAGGCACTACCTAGAGAAGATGTGATTCAATGTATTTCAACATATATCCCTGGATCTCTTGTATTCTGAGGATGCAGGAAGGAAAAAGTCAGACGTAGTTCCCGTTTTCATGGTACTTACCATTGAATGGGGAAAGCAGCAGTCTACCTGAGAAGTGAATGGAAGCATGTTGACTGTGCCTGCAGCAGGTGGCTCTAGAATATTTGCTCAGCACCCCCCACGTGCAGGAGGCTGGAACCAACACAGCATACACGCGCACCATCCAAGAGCACAGCCTTTGAAGAAGGCTGGCCCCACCTCATGTTTACCAATCTGTGGCTTATGAATGGGTCTTAGTTTCCCAGTGGGATGAGATCATCCCCAAATCTCTGTCACCAGGGCCCCACCCAACCCTAAGAGAAGCACAGTGCCCCACAGAGGCCAGAGTCCTGGGCTCCGAGCTGCCACACAGGACCACTCCCGTGGAGTGGGATGGGGGCTGCCCCAGGACAGACAGACGTCCACCATGCTACTTTAAATTGATATTCCATTAGTTTATCTTACTACCTGCTTGCTTGCAGGGCACAATTAATATTTTTATTAGTCCTGAAATTATTGTGAAATTACAGTTTATTACAATTGGAGTTTGGACTTACTAATTTGATATATGTAAACACGTAAGTTATAACATGATTTCTATAATGCCCTATTTTGGCATTTCTTCTTCCTCTTTCAAAAAGAAAATCTTCTTTTTTCCCAAAAAGTAGCTCTGGCCCAGGCCTCCCCTGGCTGGAGAAGTCACAGTCCTCCTGCACCTCAGGGAGCCCCTGCTCCCTGGCAAAGCCCATTAGCTCAGGCTTCATGCTGTCCTAAAGCCAGTAGCCCTCTTTACGAGGGCTGTGTTTGTCACCTGGTAACTTGTTTATTGCACCAGCTCTGGAGTGGGGCCGGAAGGGTGGGCGTGAAGGTCACAAGTAGGTGGGAATTGCGCACCTCAGGCTGGAGCCTCCCCCTAGTCATTATTTCTCCAGAATGACCTGTGGCGGTGGGGGGACTGGAGCCCTCCTTGAGCTAACACATGACAAGTGGGCACAAAAGAACTGCAAACAGGCCCCTAATTGATGGGTTTGCTTAGAGTTGTTTCCCTGTTTAGGGACTTCATCCCAATAATTGCAGGCTCCATAATCATGAATCAGTCACTACTACTTTTCTGGGTGCCTACCACAAGTCCAGCTGTGTTCCAACAACTGTGAGGAGAGGAGGGCGGAGAACGGGCACTCAGACCTGTGCCAGGTGCTTCATTTTCATGAGCCTACAGCCATCTTCACCGTGATCCATCGGAGAAGGCATCAATTAGCATCTCCCTTTTCCGACCAGGAAACTGAGTCTCAGAGAAATTAACTAGCTCAAGGTTATCAGCTCATAAGCAAGAGTCAGAATTGGAACCTGGGTCTGGCTGGCTCCAGAGCCTGGGCTCTAGGAGGCAACAGACTACCTGCTCAGGACTGGGCTGTGCCAGGCACGCTCTCTTGACCCTAGGAGTCCAAGGACAAGGGGACACAGGGCTAAGGTCCTGAGAGAAGACATCCCAAAGGAATGGCAGCATGAGCTGGGGGCCCTGACTGGTGGGGAGAATCATACGTGTTTCATAAATTGTACTTGGGCACTTTCTCTAACCACTAAATCCAGGGTTTGGAAAGGATTATGGAAACTGTGCTTCACTCAAGGCCAATAAATGATTAGTCAAATGCCCAAAGAGGACGTGTAGACACACGCACACGCACACGCACACGCACACGCAGACACACCTCAGTAGCTCCAAATAGTGTCTGAAAAAAGGACTTCAGCAGGCAGCGACATTGGCATCAGGCACCATTGGGGATTAGGGCAAGGGCCAAATCGAGTGGAGGTGACATGGAGCCAGTGAGTCCTCTGACCACACTGGACCTGGACGTTTGGCAGCTCCCAGGAATGTCTCATCCAAGTGTCCAATTTAGACCTTGTCCTAGAACATGAGAAATGCCAGGGCGGGGGTGGGAACGAGGGGCCAGGAGATGATGAAATGCCGGCTGATCAGGAGCTGGGCTCTTTCTCTTTTACCAATCATGCCAGCCATGCCCCCACATCTGAGCTTACCCTCCTTGGCCCCCTAAACACACACTAGCCAGGTGGTAAGACCTCCAGCTTTTTTAGAAAGAAATGCACATCACAATCCCATATGGATTGACCCATGAATCTCTCCTAGGCCCTGGCTCTTTCCACACTCACGTCTCTCCAAGGCAGAGACTTGGGGTCCTCAGGCTAAGTCTGAGCCTGGTCAGACATAGACAAATAAAAGCCAGCTAGCATCTAGCCAGCTAGGCCCACAGCAGCCCACCCGTTCCCCAATGGGGCAAGCTGCTCTTTCCTACGGCTCGGATAAGAACATGAGCCTGGTCCCAGAGGCCACCCGAGCCCATCTTCCATGGCTCCCAGATCCTGACACACTGTCCAACCGTCTGCAACACAGGACTTTGCCAATAGGCTGGGTTTCTGAATTAGATTTCAGAATGAGCTGCTGGCCCAAAGGACCAGGCCAACTCTTCCTCCAGTGTCCAGGCCTCTCAATCCCCAAGGGATTGGCCACTGGTCCCAGAGAATTGGCTGGGAGCTAGTGGCCAGGCTCTGGAAATTTGATATGCCAAACTCCAAACGATCAGCAAGGCTCGGGCCCATCTTCCTCTGTCAGTCAGTACAGTCCATCCGGAACCCTATCTCAGCTCTCAGCATAATCCACCCTGTTCTAAAGCGACTCCCTCCTCCTCCTTTCCTCCCTTCCCCTGGCTTCTCTCTCAGTCTTCCATGGAGCTCTGACTATTCATGCCCACAACTAGGTGGTCAGGGAGGCACAAAGCCCATTTATCATTTTATTTGCCACCAGCTACTGAGGTCTCTCTTGAGAGTCTTCCCTGCTCCACTTCCAGAGTGCCTGTGAGGGAAGATGTTCTGGGAGACCCCACTCTCCACACTGTGGGCCATCAGGAAGGAGGAGGCAAGAGAGAATGGGAAACAGAGGAGACTAAAGAGTCTAGATTTTGTGAAAATTCGAATCTCAGAAGACACACAAAACCAAGTCCATGACCTTCACTTAAACTGTGGTGATTTATCATCCTGGGAAGGCAAAGGTGTCAGGAGAAAGACATTGTAAGTGAGTGTCCCTCCCAGGGGGAACACCAGCTCTCCAGCCTCCACCATGCCTACAGTATCCGACAAACACATGGTCCTCATGAAGGGGCACTCCACCTCCTGGAGCACCCAGGGAAAAGGAGCTTGGCCTCAGAACTTCGCGTAGCCTGTTCTCCAGCCTGCACGGGCCCTCTGGGCTTTTCTTGAAGCTAATTGGTTGAGAGATTCTGCTTCACAGAAGAGACCAGCACTAGCTTAGGTCTTTAGTGGGTCAGGCTGGAGGGACGAGCAAAGTGTCTCCTTCCTGATCATCCTGTGTGTGTCTCTGAACATCCCCAGCTACCTACTCAGTTCTCTCCCTTCATTTCCCACTTCCCCTCCTCTCTCTATCCTCTTCTTCTCCCTCTACCTTCTCCCTCTGGCTTCCACTTTCCCCCTCTGTCTCTAGCCATCGCCCCCTTCCATCTCTACCGCTCAACTTACACACCTCTCATGTGTGTATGTCTTGCTGGCTCTTTCCCTCTCTCTGCCTCCCTTTCCCTTCCCTCAAGCCCCTACATGCTCTGAAGCCAGCAGGAAACTGCACTTTGAGCAGCCTCTGCTGAAAGCCAGACACCCAGGCTCAGACGCTGAACAGCCGCTTTCGGGACATGCCACGCTGTGACTGTGAACCATGCTTTCCTTTACATCCCCCTTTCCTTACATGTGTCTGAGTCCCCATTGGCGCGACACTGTCACCTCCAGCCCATCAAGGCCTCTAAGCTCCTTTTCTCTTCGGCATAAGCGCCCTAAATTGGGCAAGTGACAGTGGGAGAAGAGGGTACGTCTGAGGAACTCCCAGGAACCACCTCAACACCGAGGACTGCAGATGAGTTGGGAGAGGTGAAGTACAAGAATTTTATCCATAGGCAAGCCCCCACATGCCCCTGCCAGTCCTAGTTTTGGGGTGTTGAGTAACCCTTGTGGAACCCAGGATGGTGGACCTCCTAGGGACAGTGTTCATACGGACACACATGGACCTCACTGCAGATGGCAGGACCCCACACAAGGCCTGGAGAAAGCCCAACTCTCAGGACAGATTTTCCAATACTGAGAATGTAGGGTTGTTTGTGTAGCAGGGTTGTCAGATTAAACAGAATACCTAGTTAAAACTGAATTTTAGATAAAACAACCCAGAGTTTTCTAGTATACGTATGTCCCAAATATCACATGAGACTTGCTTATATTAAAAATAATTCATCGTTCATCTGAAATTCAAATTTAACTGGGTGCCCTATGTTCTCATTTGCTAAATCCAGCAACCCTACTATAGAACTACGTGACTCCACAATCATGTTGGCAATGGTGAGAGAGTGCCATAAAAGGGACAAAAAAATCACAACCAGCTCACCTCTTTCCTGCCTCCCAGGGTCTTTCTTCATGATTCGCCTCGGCCGCAGCTCAGTTACGTTCGCCATCACGACCTCTCTTGTCTCCATCTCACTTGATCACTCAGCTGCTCCCAGCTCCTGTGGCCCAGGTGTAGACCAACGCTTTTGCCTCCTTCTTTCAGTTGAATCGAGGTTGAATTTTCAAAAGAAATTTTATTGGAAACATAAACGGGCACACAAATATTTAAATTCATAAAAAGAATATAGCAATTGTCACACATAAGGAGATCAAATATCAAAGAACCCTGAGACCAGATAAGTCCAGACGTGGTCTGTTCATTCTTTTCCTTCAGCTGTTCTTGGGTCCGTTGACTTGTGGCAGGGTTTGTAAGCTGGCTGTCCTTTCAGGGAAGCTGGACCAACCTGCTGGAACAGAGGCCTTCACTGGCTGTATGTCAGACTCACCTAGGAAGCTTTTTGCTGCCTATCCCAGACCAATTAAATCAAACTTTCTGAGAGTGGGGATCAATTACCCGGGCATTTAAAAGCTCCCCAGGAGATTCTAATATGTAACGAGGGCTGAGAACCCATGCACATCGGAATCACCTGAGAACCAATAAAAATCTACTCATTTTTGCATCCCACCCTCAGAAATTCTGATTTAATTGGTACAAGGTGCAGCTTGGGCATTGGGATTTTTTTAAAGCTCCCTAGGTGATTTTAATGTGCAGTAAAGTTTGAGAACCACAGCTCCTCACACTTTAATAGACTTTAAATCTCCCAGGGACCTTGCTAAAATGCAGACGCTGACTCAGTAGGTATTGGAGTGGGGCCTGAGATTCTGTATGTCCAGCAAATCCCAGGTGATACAGACACTGCTGGTCCTCAGGCTACCTTGATTAGCAAGGTCCTAATCAGTGGGCCTCAAGCCTGGATGTATATTAGAATCATCCTGGGAGCCTTGACAACTATCTCAGCCTGGGTCCCACTCCGGGGATTCTGATGTAATTGGTCTGAGATGGGGCCTGGACATCAGGATTGTAAAATCTCCCCCTAGGTGATTCTAATGTGCAGCCAAGGTTGATAACCTTGGCTGTAGACCAATATCTAGGCGTCATTTTACAAGTGGCCCTGTGACCCCCAGAGGGGAATACCACTCTCCACAAGTCGTTCTGACTCACCTCTGTTCCCTGCCCCAGCTGGCAGACGATACATTCTTCCCTTGCCTCAGAAGGCCATGCCCTCTAGTAAAAATTCCCTTTCTCCCACTTCGGGCTGAATAAAGCCTCTAATTCCCAGCTCAGTTGCAAAAGAGAGATGATTGACACAATACCCTGAAACCAATGACTGGTCAGAACTCACCCGCCTGCCTTGCTCTGTTACCCATTGTTCCCTCTGCTTTAACGATGCCTCTGCCAGAGGAACCATGAGCCACAGAAGAGTAGGAATCACCCTTGCAGTCACACAGTCTTCCTTGACAGGACGCAATAAATCAAATAATGAGCACTTTTCATTACTTGGTAGTTTCCAAGCCAGGTTAACACACAACCTCTCTCTCCTTTCCTACCTTATCCTTTTGAAATGAAGTTGTAGTGACTTGTGGGACAAGAAGCGGCCTACAGAGAACCGAAAGGACAACATGGAATTGAGAGTAGTGTTGCTTCCTCCTTGGTGTGATTTCCATGAAATTATTCATGAATCTTTCTCGCCCCCACAGGGGATGACCATATCAATTGTAATGCATCTTCATCAGTAGCTATCATCTTCTGACAGGGCCTGTGTCTTGTGTTAGGAGTTGGAGGTTGCTGGTGGAAATTTGAGGCCATGTCTTGGATGTACAGCGTTTGTATAAAATATGAACTCTAATGTGCAGAATTTGCAGGTCGCTGAAGTGTCACAGTCTACTGAAATGGGTCTGGAATCAATAAGGTACACATCAAACTCAATTGTGTTTAATTTTCATTGCTACCTAGAGGAAAGCCTAGCATAGCCCTACACAAGTGAAATTAAACATGAAAGCCTGTCTGAAGTGTAGAAGCGATACTTAAAATGACCTGTAAATAGGGTAAAACATGGCAGCCCGGCCCATCACAACATTATTGTTCATTTTTCTTTCGATAGTGGAGGTGACGGCCGCCATAAGAAAATCAAAAGAGACATGAGCACTTTGCAGATCTAAAGGAGAACAAAGTGTTTTCAGTTACACACCAGCAGGATTTCCCTCTTTGCACATCCCTGGAGTCTCTTCCGAGTGGAAAATCACACTCCGTCCTTCAGTAGAGAGCAAAGAAGGAAGGCGAGTAAAACAAGGCCGTCCTGAACTAGTCCAGCCCTGCCCCCACACCGCCCCAGCTAAGGTCCTTGGCCAGTGAGATAATGGAAGGTTCAGCTCTTGCAGCTGACGTGGGTGGGAGGCAGACGCCCACTCTGGGCACTTCCAGCTGACACTGACCTTTCAGTCATGGAAACATTCCCCAGACCGACACTAATCGGGGGCACATCTGGTGTTTGGACTGTGTCCAGATGGGGGTTGTGTTAGTCGAGTCAGCACGATAACCCGCTGGGGAGGCTGGGGAGGGGAGAATGCAATGCTGCTGAGAGCAATCAACATCTTTGGCTGTGTATGTGAGACATGGTCATGCTGTGGCCGGTAAGTCGTAGGATAGAGATCACCTAATCCCTGTCCACCCACTCTCCCTATGCCCACCAACAGAAGAGTGGAGACACCCATGGAGCCAAAGCAACTTCCCCAGGGTTTCACAACCGGTCAGGGGCAGTCTAAAATCCCAGTATTCCGACTCCCACTATCAGGCACTTCTCATGTTTCTACACTCTCTCAAAGTACAGCGTAGTGCATATTATCTTGAGATAATATGCCAAGGGTTAAGGTGATGAAAAGAATCCAGCTGTTTCTTTTCTGCTAACTTCCTATGACTTGCAAATGTATAGGACAATTTTCCAAGGCAACAACAAATCCCCTTGGTCTCCCTAACCTCGCCTGTCCTCCCACCCAATTCTTTTATTGTAGCTTCTTTTTTGGATCTAAATGGAGGAGCTGCTCTTCCCAACTTGTTTCTGGACTTTTATCCGAAATAAACACAATACCTCTCATCTGCAGGACCAGAGACCACAAGTGAGAATAAGATCTCATGGTATTGAATGAAGGTCTAGCCAGCCATATGTGTCAGGAATGACCAAGGATCTTGGTCGACTCTCAGCATCTGCCCTTACAAAGCCTGACGCCTGCTGCAGCTATGAACACGCACTGCTGAAGAGGTAATTAAGAAAACCAAAGCCAGGATAAAAGGGAGAATGTGCCCACCCACCCACTTCGAAGGCTGTCTCCAGCTGTCAGAGGAAAGTTCTTTCCATGGCCGCCCTAGTGCACTCCCCACTCGTAGGCACCATGTTTCGAGTCTACCCCAATGATCCTTTCCTGTAAAAACCTCCAGGCACAGGTAAAAATGCTCAAATCAAAGAAATTATCAGGATCTTCTTGTATAAAAACTGCAGAGATTGGTTCATCCTTTTCCCTCTGCTTTGTTATAAACACATAAAGAAACATAGAAGTAACCCAGGTAAAACTAAGACCCATATCAATGGTCGGCTTCCCAAAGTAAATTTGAGCTCCTCCGGTAGCTAATTAGCCTGCAGAGCTCTCCACCACTGTTCTTTCTCTATCCAGCCTCTGTGCAAAGGGCAACTGTCATCCACTATCCAGTCAATTTTGTCTTCTTCTGAAATAATTACAAATGAAAAATATCTTCACTCCCATTAAAGATATTTTTTACTCCTACTCACTTAATGATCACCCATACCCTAGAACCCTTGCTTTTGTTGTCCTGAGAAATAGTCCTTATCCACCCCTGATGGGCAGAGCAGTAGTCATTGAGACAGAAGAATAATCCTTCTCCACCCCCTTAAGAGGACAGCTTATCAGTTTCACCCTCCTCAGGAAAATTTTATCACACTCCGCAAGCTCTCCAGGTCTCTGAGAAGGAGCTCACAGGCACCGTCACTTTATCTGGAACAAGTCAGGGTCCCTGCTAGTGCCAGCCCTCCCCCACACCCCAATGATTTGGTACGAAGCCATTCCACAGTTCATGCCAAACCAGCAATTCACAGCACTCATCAAAATCTGCCTCCATCAACTGACTCAGTATTCCTGCTTTCTGAGCTTAGCCAACCTCCCTAACACCCTTACATCCTAGCCTTTAGCATCACTATTTACATCACAGGAGAGCTTTGGGCTTAGAAAGCCCAATTCCATTTGGATAAAGTATGCAGATGATTCATTCTCTCTGAAAAGACTACACACCCTGGGCCTTGATAGCCATGCCAAAAAGTTTCTGAGATGGGGCTCAGGGAGGACAGAGTGGGGGATCTTGTTGCCCTGGAAACCAGTGTGCCATTTTCCAAATGAGAAAGATTAGCTGTTCGTGGTACATTGCTTTGCAAGAGTGTCCTATAGAAGAAATTAAGCAAGCTTCCAATCTGGAGCAGCTGTGAACACAGCCTAGGATCACCATGGAACCTCAGGTCACACTGACGCTTCCCTGTCCCCTAGTCTAATGTCCGCTCACTGAGAGGCCTGACCCACCACAGACATTCCATCTGGCCTCCTGGGTGTTTTCTTCAGCTCAGCTCTCCAGCCCAGTGAAACGTTCACTCTGTGTCCATAGACAAAAAGGGTTTTGACTCAATTCTGTGTTTTAGAGTGGGTGGTGGGGGTGAGAGGGAAGACAAAAAATAAGTTATCTGAACTTTTTACATTTCTCCTCAGTGCCTCAGTAAGGTTCATGACAAGGTCATCAATGATAAGGAGCGAGACCTCCCAGCTGGACTGTCCCTCAGCCCCGAGAGGACACTCTGCAGTGATAAAATGGCAGAAGTTGGGAACTGATTCACACACTGGAAGGGGCATGGAGAGGGGGTGGCAGGGAGAGGAGTCAAGGTCCCAGGGACAGAATGTCCAGGAGGGAAATTGATGTAAGAGTCATCAAATGCCCAACATTCAAGGGAAGAGGAAAAGAGAGAGAGTCCCCATCAGGTAAGATGTATAATGGAGATGGTGAGCTCTGAAAATAGGCTTTACCTGATGGAAGATCCTGGTGGCTGAGATAATAAAACTCATAATAGACTTTGAGAGCTTACTATACACAGGGCAATCTCTACTATGTATATTATTACATTTATTACTTTAATCCTCATAACAACTCTATTAGAACAGAATCCATCACATTCCCATTTACAGATGAGAAAACAGACTTTGAGAGGCTAGCTCAGGTCATACAGCTTGTAAGTGAGGGGACTGAAATTCAAACCAAGACCTAGGTGACCAGAGCGCACACTCTTGACCACTACACTCGTATGCAACGAGCCTTAGAAATAGTGACCATGTCTATTAACCTATTAGAAATGAGTATGTAGATGATGAGTTTTAAAATCCCAGAAAACAGTCATTGGCTTCATCCTGTCCTCTACCTATTTATCCTGACACCTACACCCAGACAGTGCAGGGAAAAACCTTCAGAGGATACCCAGTGATTCCAACAGGGATGAAGATGGGACAATGGAGACCAAAGTATTAGTCACCCACTCCATGCAGCACCATTTTCAGGAGAGGCATATCATGACAATTATCTTAAGTGTCTGTATTCTACGTCAGATCTCCCCATGTATACCCACTGCGTTTTCTACACTCCTTCCAACAAAAATACAACAGAGCATGGTGGGCTGAGCTGAGAATCCTGAACAGAAGCCTTTCATGTCCCATCTGATAAGTGGGATGCAAATCCATGATTTCTCCACCTCCTAAGCGTCTTGGGATAGACAGTAGGCCCTTGAGACACGAAGCCAGGATAAAGAGGTTCCACCCACCTCATTCTTACTCAGGAATTTCCTCTATCTTTCCATACCCTGCCCTTCCCAAATTACCCACCAGAACTAGGTCAAAGGCCTCAACAGTCTCCCTGGGACAGGGTGGGGGCAAGGGTCAGATTTTCTCTTTCAGTTATTGTTTTCTGAGTACTTTAGACCTGGCCTAGGCCAGCTAAATCCATCACTCTCAGTGGGCAGTGGGCGGGAAGAGCTACATATGTAGAAGTATATATATCTAGGATGTTTAAAACCTTGGTACGAAAAGAAAGACTTGAGAAGCTAAACCGAAGAAGGAGATGCCCTCGTATAAAGCGAGGGGATTTCCGTAGGCACCCAAAGGACCAACGTCATAAGAATTTTAAGAGGTGATAAAGGTAATTTGCTGTCAAAGGAGGCAGATACAGCTAAAGATACTAGTGAAATTAATTTCTTTCTCAAGCCCCATAAAGGCGAATGGCTACCAGATGGTCAGACAGAAATACCTGTCTACAGGCTGCCCAAGGAAAAAAATGTAAATGCAAGAAGAAATCAGATCCTCCACTGAGCAGGTGAGCAGGAAATTAAAATATCTGTACACTGACCACAATGTAAGAGCACACACATTCACCAAGAGGCTATCCGGAAGACCGTGTGAGCATGAGTTAGCATCTATCCTCTCTGACGCCACACCCAGAGAGTGCACGGAAAACCTTCAGAGGACATTCAGTAATTTCAACAGGGACAGCAGAGACCAGAGCCGCTGAGGGGAAACTTTCACACAGCCCAGACCACATCACTAGACCGAATAAC
The DNA here is from genome assembly GCF_000325575.1 of Pteropus alecto. NCBI lineage: Eukaryota > Metazoa > Chordata > Mammalia > Chiroptera > Pteropodidae > Pteropus > Pteropus alecto. Next base: position 23,100,032 of record NW_006434709.1, on the reverse strand, counting down.
AATCTGTTTTCCTGAGCACTTACTACTTAGCATGCATTTTACTGGGATCTTTCTAAGCATTGTAGGCGGCTTTTGAAATAACTCTCGACAATTCTTGTCTCCTACGTAATCCTTCCCCTTAAGAGTGGGCTGGACCTAAAAAATAGAAAATGGCAAAAGTGATGGGGTATCACTTACTCTCATCAAAAAATTTGTGCTTGTACACTCCCACTCTGACCGTCAGTGACTTAATCCTTATCCTCTCAATCATCCTTTCTGTGCCCTTGTTGCTACATTCCTTCTAGGAGATACACACACACACACACAACACACACACACACACCCCCCAATGCCTCCAAGAGGAAAGATTTCAGCCACCCCTTGCCATTGTTCAGCTCCTTCCCAATCAATCTCCTGCCAACCACAAATTAGCATTACACAGGTATTTACAGTGCAGCCCCCAGGGGTAGATAGAAGCTGCTAATCCTTAAGAAGAGGCACCGGTACAATAGCAGGAGGCCTAAAGCCTCGCCCCCATCCGTAGGGGTGCTCCTTTGCAGCACTTCCAGCTCCTTTGTGAGCTGTCCAAGTCAACCGCAGATGCTGACATTGCTAGGCCTCAAGCAAACAAGAGACAGTAGCAACCCAAGGAGAACTGAGCTTTGCAAATGGCTGCATGACACACGTTACGGAGACTCCATCCCCTGCAGAAGACACCCCGCTAGGTTAGATTCCCTCTCAGAGCTTCCAGTCAGGTCTTTGTTAGTGCACTCTTCCAATTTCCATTTTTACTGGCTCCAAATGGGACCAACCCAGAGCATGGACTGCCCTGGGGCCAGGCCATAGTTAGACCTGCCTCACCTCCTCAGCAGCATGAATTAACAAAGTCCGGGGTTTTTGTTTGTTTGTTTGTTTTCTTTTTCTTAAGGGATTGATTCAATCTTATGAAGTCAGATTGAACTTTCTGGTCCCAAAGGAAGGCAGTTTTGGCTGGGATCTCAGGGTCATATCCCCAAGCCCTGCCTTTCTTAGAGCCCCAGGGGCCCTGCAAATGCAGCCCTTCCTGCTGCAGTCCCAAAGGTTAGCTCTTGCAGCCTCCGCCTCCAAAGCTTTCTGTCCTTATCCCACAGCTGCGTCTGGAAATGAGGAGAACTTGCAAGAGGGGAAGCCTCTTATCACAAACACTTCCTGCCTATCCCCTCTTGACCCTGCATACCACAGCCCTTCCCTGGCCAGTTGGGCCACCAAGGCGGCCCCAGCAACCTCTCCGCAAAAGATCTGCAAGGCAGGGTCCCCAGACCTGTCTCCACTCCAGAGTCTTCTCCACGCACAATGTCTCCCTTCTCCGGGGAACTCATAGTTTATTACAGGACACCCAAATTGGCTCAGTCACTGAAAAACATGGAAGTCATGTGGAACTGGAAAGAAAAAGCACAAAAGGCAGATACGGATTTTTAGTTCAAATAGAAAATGTGACAACTGGAGTTTGGCCCACCTCCTCTAGGATCCTACTGTCTATCTCTGACACACACATATGAACAAGGGAAAGAAAGGCCTATGCACCTGAGTGTCTGGTTCCTGTCTATGCCGTCCCCATCCTTATGTTGAGTTGAGCGCCCACGTGTGCTGCCTGTGGAATTGAAGACATTTGGACTATTATGAATTTGTGTGTGGAAGGATTGGAAGCTGGAGGCCCAAGGGTCTCAGGACCAAGCCAGCCTAGCTGTGCTCAGCAAGTCACTGAGTTCCTAGGTCCCTCTTCTCTCCCCATACCTGAGGCTCCCTGGTCCCACCCCTCCCCACAGCCTACTCTGGCCTGCTCTCTGTGTCCTGCCCCCAGCTTGCTGTGTGGTCCAAGTCCTCTGCCACGAAGAGCGAGGGAGGGAGGGATGGGCCGGCATGTTTACAGTCAAGCATAACTGAACCTTTATTTTAAATAAATAAAACTTTTAGCCAGTTTTTATTTCTCTTTGCTTTCAAAACACTGATTTCTCCCTCTTCCTCCTCCTCCTCCTTCTCATTGAGCCTGAGCCTTTATCTGCGGGGCCACCCAGGGAGGGGCTGTGGGAAGGGGAAGGAACAGAGGCCAGGCTGACCCTGGTATTTAGTGTCTTCTCAGGTCATGTGACACTCCCACTCTCTTCCCCCTCAGATGCCCACAGAGCCCCTGGGGTTCTTCTGAATTCAGGGATGTCCAGGCCTAAGGAATAGAAACTAAACAGGAAGCCCAGGCCCCATCATCAGCATGTTGTCCATCTGTTCTCCCCAATCATAGGGTAGCCCACCTCCCACCCCCACTTCACTATAAAATTGCCATCCATCCATCTTCCACTTCAGCCTGTCATCTCTCTGTCTCCCCATTGGATCCTCATCCATCTCTCCCTCCTATGGGACAACCGTCTCTCAGTATCTCCTTTGGGCTGTCATAAATCCACCTTCCTCATGGGATGTTCCATCTGTCTATCATCCCACTGGCCTGTCATTCCATCTGATCCCCTTGATCATGCTTTTTTGGCCATCTGTCTCCTCGCCCGCATTGGATATGCTTCTGCCCATCTGTCTCCCTGAATGGGGCCAGCAATGATAGGTCCCTGTGATATAGAAACAGTTGGGATTCTGTTCTGACTTTGACCCCAACAACGATAATAGTAGCTACCGTCAATCAAGTGTCTACTATATGCCGTACACTTTACACGTATTACCCGCTTTAACCTTCCAACAACCCTATGAGCATGTGTTTATTTCCCCATTTTACCAGAAGGGACACTGAGGCTCAGAAGGGTTAAGCATCTTGCCCAAGGCTACACAGCTCCTAGTGGCAGATGCAGGGTCCAGAAACAGCTCTGCCCGTACCGAATGGGGGTAAGGGCAATCTTCTTACTCCCACACCCCAGGATGTATGACTACCCTTCCCCTGGCCTCTCTGCACATTTAATTTACACTTTGCTGCTGGATGTTTTCAGACTGATGAAGTTTCCTCCCTGCCCTGGCTCTGCACAAAAAAGTGAAGGAAGAAAATCAGCCAGATGTGAGAGGCTTCAGAGGTCTTTGGGGGGCTAGGGGGAGGGAATGGAGAGTGATGTTAAATAAACATCCAATGATATTCTTTCTGCAAAACGATCCATTTTCCTGGCACCCAGGAGTTCGTCCAAGGGTCTGTGGGTCACTGGGGAAAAGTGTTCCGTATGTTTTGGCTCCATATTCTTCCATTGGCCACAAAGAGCTAATTCTTCCAATTAATGAAATCAGAACGGCTGATGGGGATGTACTGACGAATTAGTTTCAGGATGAATATATTCACACCAGTGGTGGGGCTGATAGGCCTGAAGGATTTGGAGGGTACAGAATGAAGGTCCCCCACTAGCCAGAGACACTGAGGTCATTCATGATGGCCGGGATATTGGCCACCGCCTCAAGGGACACCTTTCTCCGCCCGGAGCCATGGAGGCTGGGCTGGGTTGTCTGTGTTGAGGGGCTGCCTATCAATGGGCTTCTGTATGGTCCCGGCAGGTCCTGGCACCCCTCCTTTCCTCCCTCTCCCCCAGTGCCCCAGCCAAGTCCCCTTCAGGGCCCTGTCTGAAGGGCCTATTCAGCATTTAGGATTCCCTGATGGAAAGTGAAAAGGAGACAGACAGATGCTTCCGTGGAGTTGAGGAAAAGTTGGAGGCCTGGAGGCAGGAAGGGAAGCCCGAAGCCACAGTGGAGGAGCCCAGTGAGAAGAAAGAAGGAAAGCTAGAAGTCCTGTGGGATGAGAAAGGAAGAAGGAAAGGGAGGAGGGGAGTCTAGGAAAGGGGACAGAGGGTGGGAGGACGAGATAGGGAGGGGAGGAGGCCGGAAGGAGGCCCCCAGGCAGAGAGAGATCCCTGTTGGAAGACTGAGCAGTGCCAGAAAGCAGTGTGGGATTTTTTTAAAGCCACAGATTTAATTTCCTGATGACTTTTTTCAGGCTGATATTAGCAGCATTTTTCATTCCCTGAGCAGATCTGCCAGTGTGGAAAAGTGATCTAGAACGTGCTGGGTGACAGAGCCCAGTCCTTACTAAGACAGGCCCATAAGGATGGCTCAGGATCAAGCCAACATTTCAGTCTTCTTTTTAAACCCCTAGAGAATAGGACAAGTTTTGCTTCCGGCCAGTCCTGGAAGAAGGGGAGGAATAGTTTCTAGAGAGCTTTGGTGAATAAGGGACAATCAGAAGTCAAGGGCAAAATTAGCCCTGTTAAAGTAGCTAGGGTGGTCAGTTTTCCTGCCTAAACCCAGAAAGGATCAGTATTCTGAGCTTTGAGGGCTATAAGTTAGGAACTAAAGGAACCAAAGTCCAAACTCCCTCCAGAGCATTCTATACGACCACCAAATGTCTTTTTAAAGCCTAATTTCCCTGCTTACAATCCATTTGTGCAGTCCCTGGCATACCCAAAATAGTCCACACCACAAGCCAGGAAAGCAAGGCCTTCAAAAGCCCAAGTGCCCAATATGATTCAAGACCAGCCGCTCTGGGATCCCTGGAAGGCGGCACCACAGAGACTGGAGCAAGAAGCTGCATTTAACAAGACCCCAGGTCACCATGTGCACATGACTGCGTAAGAAGCCCTGCTTGTGGCTGCTTCCAACCCACGCCGGCTAATCTGCTGCCACTATGGAGAACTGCTCCCCAACAAACTGGATTTATAAAATTCTGCAAATGCACCTCCACTTCTCCATTTCTGAGTGCTAGCTCATGTCACCCACTCCATCTTGAAGATGCTTTCCCCTCTGCCCGCTTAGGAAATCTTGCCCACATTTTAAGACTCGACTCAAATGCTCGTCTCCTGGGAGCCCTTCCCACCATTCCCTTCCCTTGCCAGAGGTTAGAACTGTGACTGCCATTTGTTTAGATCACCCATGGAGTGCTTTTCACTTTCTGTCTTGCATTTTGGTTACTCATGTACTCAAGAGCAGCATTATGTAGTAGTTTACAAGACTTCTTAGGTTCGAATTCTTTCCCCACCATTTAACTGTGGCACTCAGCAAGTGCTTAACCTCTTTGGACCTCAATTTCCTCATCTTTAAAATAAGGCTAATAATTATACATACTCATAGAGCTGTAAGGATTTTTAAAGCATGTTTACTGCATGCCTATTGCGAGCAATGCCATGTAGTATATGCTCAATAAATGATTGTCAACTGAAAGAAGTGATTCAAAGAACAGTATTCTTAACCACAGAGGAAATAAGAGATATTATCCTTAAACCTCACAGCTTAACCAACATGATAGTCTTCCCAAGACTTGCTGATTTTTTGTGTCCCTTTTCCTAGAATCACAATTTGTTTTTTAAAGGAAATGATAACTGTTGTTGTTGTTGTTTTGCTAGTAATCATTGGATAAAAGTTGTGATTCTTTAATTTGGTTTCCATGTTATCCCCCTTATTGAATTCTTTCTGCCCTTCTCCATGGTTCCACTCCGAAAGCTCAATATTTTCTCTCAGCATCTTTTTAAACATTTCAGCTAGTTTTAAGCATTTGTTTTCTTTTCAACTTCTTTGTATAACTTTATTGACTACCTCATTAACATTCTTTTGACTCCCCCAGTATTTCGTAAAACACTTATTCTGTGTTTTTATCTCCAAGGGAATACTTTGACTGGATTTTTAACCAGGAATGACACAATTCTTTCCACAGCAATGCAGAAGAGGAATTTGAAAACCAGTAGAGTCATATCGCCTGATCCTACACACAAAGAATTGCTCAAATGCACAAGTCTCCAGCTTTCTCACTGTCCATATTTCTCAATGCTGTCTCTACCATAAATGTTCTTTCTGGATAAACCCTAAGGGAAAGTGAAATAAATACTGTAAAGGAAGTTCATTCAAGATGGAGGTCATTCCAGAGTCCAGTTTCCTGGGATTACGATGGTCCCTGATATATAATATCAGGCTCAATTATAGAAATTTTTATTTCAATCAATAAGCATTTTTAATTTCCTTTCAGAATCCCATATGGTGACCTCGTTTGGTTTAGATGAAATTCAGATATCATCTGTCTCCATGCTGTGTCCCATCTATAATTTTTATGTCTTGGTGTTTTTTATTATCTGGGCACAAAATATTGATCAGTGCAACCAAACCCTTTGCACCCTGATAGAAGAAGAGTGTCCCTATTCTTGTCACAATCACCCTAATCGTAAGAAGGGGAGAAAGAGCCAATTAAAGCCACTTGTTTAAGATTTCAGGGGACTGGGGAGAAATGGGACCTCAGGCAAGTGGGAATGTGATCTACATGGGAAATCTCTGAGAGGACACCTGCTCCTGCATCGGTCTTTGTCTCGAGACTCCTGGAGGTGCAGCCCTACAGAAGCGGCAAACAAGCGGAGCGCCAGCAGGGACATAGGGCTCCGTCTGTGGGAAAAGGACAATCAGTGAACTTTCAAGCCCAGAGGGTGCGGTAAGGCTTACAATTTGAGCTGGATGTCTGGAAACTCGATATCGCCCAGAGTATCAATTACCTCACAGGCTCTGATCCTTTCCTCAGAGAGCAGAAGTAGCCAGGCAGGTCTCTGACACGAAACTCTCTGTGCAGCTTTTAATTAACTCTAAGAAATTGTGCATCGGAGTCTCCTAGAAAGGGAGATCGTTTTGCCTCGTAGAAAGACACAGGAGTCATCAAGATAGAAATTTGAGTATGACAAAAAATATCAAGAGATTCCCATGTCTGCCTTGGCCCAGGGAATTAAACAACGGTGGGTTCGCTCTTTAAAGCATAAGGTTGGGACCATTTCTCCACACCAAATTCTTGCTCAGGGCATCATTTCCAAGGAGAATCATAAGAACTTTGCTTTCCCTGCCTGCCGTTTTGGTATCAGACGTCTTTGGTATTCAAGCATCAAAATGTGAGGAACCGTCAGGTCTTGATCCTATACAGGTTGGTAATTCCGGATACATGGCGGAATTACAGAATCCTACCTGATATCTGAGTGCGAACTTTCTCTCCATTCACTCTAAGGCTGTCGCTAGACTAACCCTCTCCAAGTCTTTGTCCAAGTATTCTCCATCAGCAGTTAGAACAGACCTACCAGTATGCTTGACACTTCTCTAGACGTTTGGGATACAAGTAGCCAAGACATGATCACTACTCTCAAGGGGTTTATTTTCTAGTAAAGAAAACAGATGTTTGAATGAATAATAATAGCAGCTATTTAAAAAATATATTTATATTTATTTATTTTTGACAAATAAAAATTGCATATAAAGTATACAATGTGTTTTGAAATATGTATACATTATGAAATGATTGCCATAATCAAACTAGTTAACATATCCATCATCACTTCCCATAGTTACCATTTTTGTGTATGTATAGTGAGAACATTTGAGATTTAATCTCTTAGCAAATTTCAAGTATATAACGCTTTAACTATAGTCACTATGCTGTATGTTAGGTCTCCAGAATTTATTCATCTTATAACTGAAAGCTTGTACCCTTTGATAAATAGCTCCCATTTTCTCTACCCTCACCCTCTGGTGACCACCATTCTACTCTCTGTTACTATGAATTTGGCTTTTATTTCTTTTTTAGATTTCACATATAAGTGAGATCATGTGATATTTGTCTTTCTATGTTAGGCCTATTTCATTTAGTGTAATGTCCTCCAGGTTAACCCATGTTTTTGCAAATGGCAGGATTTCCTTCTTTTTGAAGGTCGAATAATATTCCATTGTGTATATATGCCACATTTTTAAAAATCCATTCACCTGTCAGCAGACACTTAGGTTGTTTTCACTTTATGATATGATATGCTTTTGATAAACATTGGGCTAAGCACTTGTGATAGCTGGCCTCCTTAATGGCCCCAAAATGATCCTCACCTCCTGCTATTCCTGTGCTTGTGTAGGCCCCTGATCAATGAGTAGAGCTGACATGTATAACTAATAGGATTTGTGGGGGGAAAAAAAACCAACACATATGTGACTTCCAAGGCTAAGCCATAAATGATATTGCCGCTTCCACCTTGTTCTCTCTTAGATCAATTACCCTAAGGAGAATCAGCTGCCATGCAGTGAAGACATTCAAGAAGCTCTATAGGGAAGTCCACATAAAGAAAAACTGAGGCCTCACACCAATAACCAATGAGAAACTGAAACCTCCCAACAGCCATGTGTCTCAGCCATTTTGGAAGCAGAGCCTCCAGTTTCAGACAAGCCTTTAGATTACTGCAACCTCATGAGAAACCTCAAGTCAGAACCACTCGGGTAAGCTGTTCCAAATTCCTGACCCACAGGTGCAGGGTGAGATAGTGTTTATTGTTGGTTTGAGCCACTAAACTTGAGGTTATTTGTTCTGCAGCAATAAATAATTAATCCAGTGCGTTGCATTCATTACCTGTTGACTTCTCATGATAGTCCTATTGAGTATTAATTCTTGTCCCGATGTTATAGATGAAGAAATTGGGATTTAGAGAGATTAAAATAAGAAGCAAAGTCAGGGCCGAAATTTAAGTCTACTGAACTCAAAGCCTATGCTCATACTGTTACAGAAATATTGGGAATTCAGACCAGCGAGGAACCAAGCACCACTCAGAGAGTTAGAGAAACCAGAAGAGCTAGAGCTCTGAAGATCTGGGCCCAGAGCTCAGGGGCAATTTTGCTTTTATAGGGCTTATCCTGCTGTTACAGTTGGCATGTGCTGATTGGTTGATTTATCCTCAGGTAGTTACAGACCACAGGAGTTGCTATGGGCTAAGAGCAGTTACAGAGCATGAGATTTCAGACAGGAACTGAGGCAACACATCTGTTATCTAGACAGAACAATCAAAGGGGAGGGTGAGCCTTCAGTTGATCTGGAGATCACTCTGCCCTTCGGCCTACGCACAAGCTCTCTACAGAAACAGAACAAAGAGCTGATTACAAGGTTAGCCATTTGAGTGGAAAATCCCTCAATACCTCTGTACAATAAAGTGTTTTTAGTGCAAATGTAGACATCTATACAGAGAACAGAAGGTCACAGTGGGAGGAGCATTGAGTTTTACCTGGAAAGTCTGGAATTAGAGGTAAGGAGGAAGCAAGCAAGACTTGTTAGAAGATGGAAGACTTGTAATGAAAATAAAAGATGGGGAGATATACACCAGGAGGGCAGCAGAAAGAGGCATTCCAGAGGGAACAGGCATGGGGGCTCAAACAGCTTGGAGGGGTCAGAACCTGCCTGGAGTTTCTAGCTCTAGAAGAATCAAAGCCTCATGGCTGCTTCTCCAGGGCAAAAGTTCTAGCCCAAGACTTACTCTTGCAGTCACAGGACCCCCAAAATCACTGGAACTGGTGCCTTTTCCATAAAGTGTTCCCCCAGCCCCTGCTTTTGATTAGCTCAAATCACCTTTAGGTCCCCATTTTTTCTCTCGCTCGCTTCTCTTTTACAGACCCAGTTCCCTGGCATATCTGAAACACATACCAGTTCTTCCTGGCAGGCAATGTTTACAAAATGGTACTTATGATGTTTACATCTGCATTTATAGCATAGCTCTTGTCTACTGCAAAATATCACATGAACCTTACTTCTTTCTTTAGCAGGGTTACTAGAATAGCAAATCAAGGAAATTCAGGGGACCAAGTACATTGGATTTCAGAAAGGCATGTATCCTTTCTTGTGGTAGCCTTCTGGATACACTGGTGGATTATACATTAGAGAAGCACAATACAGGAGATGAGCAGTTAGTTCAATAACCACACCCAAAGGATAGTGACCACAGGTTGATGTCAAGTTCTAGAAGACTATGATGGTGCCACCAACGGCTCTGCCCTCAGCCCACTCGCAGGCAACATCTTTTAAATCAATAACCTGAATGAAGATATAGAAAAGGCAGATTTATCAAATTTCTCAGTGGCTGAAATGGGGACAGTTAGTAAATAAATAGGTGGATTGGCAGAAATGAAAATTGCATACCTCTCCAAAGGCTAGCCTTGGTCAAATCTACAAAGATGAATTTCACCCGAAATGAAAGCTCCTTTGCTTGAGTTCCAAAAGTCACTGCACAAATACACAATGGAGATTTCTGACTCAGCGATAACTGTGAAAAAGAAAAACATCGAAAGGTTTTAGCCAATGGTGAGTTAAATAGGAGCTGAGACACAGGCTGTCTAATCTGGCTTTTAGTTGAGGGAGAAAAAGAAGGAGGGGAACTTTGACTCTGAAGGTTTACGGCTGAGATTCTACAGCCCCCCACCACCCCAGGGCTGTATTTAGTAACTCACACTCTACTCCATTAAATGTGTTTGGGTTCCCAGCGCCTACCCACCCCCTCCCCCCACACTGAGCCAGGGAGCCCTTAGAAGGTAATGAGAATGCTGAGAGCTTGGAGTCTGGGAAGAGCTTGGAAACTAAAGCTCTCAGAGCCCCCACCCTCGGCCCTAGCCCTGCTGATAAGGATGAGAGCAAAGCTGGCTGACAAGTGATTGGAAACAGGAGTTCCCAGACCCTTTAACCCTTCCATAGCCTGCCCGTTCCTCTAAACGCTGAGGCCCTTCTCCTTGGGGCTTCCTGCTATCTGTATCAGAGCCCGCTGACTTTCCCCATCAACTTTTTATTTTCCTCTCCCTTCGTCCTGATGGGTCATTGAATGCTGACTTTCTACCTGGAAAACAGTTATTACTATCACCAAACACTGAGGTGCCAGCCCCTGCACCTTCAGGCCTCCCTGACAAGTCAGCCAGAGAGACTCTCTCTGGTCCAGAACCCCCACCCCAGCACCCTTAGCCACCACACCTCTGCCTGTCCAGGGCCACTGTTCACAGCAGGAGGCTACCAGGTGAATGTCAGTGCTATTTGGTGCCTGAGGGTGGTTGGAGCAGAGACCCAGGCCCAGTCCCAGCATTCTACTCCCAGAGCCATTCTCTGCTTCCCTGGCAGGCTGTGGAGCTCTATGGGGACCTTCAGGGGTCACCCCCAAACCAGACCTGACTTTGCTGAGTAATCCCAAAGGCCGTTCACCTACCCAGGTATTGCCTGGTACCTGGACAGAGTACGTACTGGGACAGAAGACTAGGGGGTCTTGCTCCTGGCAGCGGCCAGCGTGGCTGAAGCTGAGAGGAAAGCAGTCTGCTTACCCTGGGAGGAGCATTAAGGAGAAGCAAAGCTTAGGCCACAATAACTAAGTGTAATAGAGCTTCCTTCAGCAGAATGAAATTCAGATAAACTGCCATTATAATGCAAATCAGCTTTGCCCTAAAACCTTTACCCAAACGGGCAGTTTAATTAAATCTCTAATCTCCTCTGGCCCATTTTGACCCTTACTCTACACTGGACCCCCTTTCTCCTCCTCCCCTACTCCTCCCCAATTGACTTGGGAACTTCAAGATTCCATTTAAAACACTTAACCTGTAAGCATGCAAAACATCCCCAAAAATGGTGGACCTGGGTCTGGGATTGATCCTCTTTGAGGGTCTGGTTGTGCTGTGTCATAGGGTATTATTTCCTTGAGGCTCAGATCGTTCTGATTGGGGTGCTGGATGCTGATGGCAAGGGTGAGCATGATGGTGGTAAAACTGACAAAGGCGATGCTTACAGTAAAGTAATGGCAATGCGCCCAGCCTTGAAGAGGAGGGTGTGTGCCTCATACAGCCCTACAGGCTTCTGGTTGTCCCCAGGAGGTTGACACCCATTTAGGATCCACTCCATACAATGAAAAGTCTGCAATCTTACCACCCATGGAAAACACGTGGCAGCCCTAATAGATATGTACATACAGACCACAGTGTTAAACCAGAAGAGGCAGAGATGGACAAATTGGCCTGTCCACGGGTGTCCCCATTTGTAAGGCTGCACTGGCCACTGCTGTGAACCACAGAGGGATGCTGAGCCTGTTAGTGAGAACCAAGTTCTCTGGGATCATAGGTAGGGGAGTGATTAGGAGGAAAAAAGAATCGAGTGGGGCGGGATCAAGGCTGGGGAGAAGGGCTGGCCCCAGAGCACTGATGAAGAACAACCCAGCAGTGCCTTCTAATATCTGCAAAATGCTTTAGAAGTTTGTGCCATCAAGTAAAAAAAAGCAGAAAGGAAATCAAGTATCAAAGGCTGGGCACCATGTATAGGTTATCTCTTCAATTCCAACCTTGTAATTCTTATTCTCTTCCCGCCATCCCTTGGAGGAAACTGGGATGCAAAGTGGTGAAGTGACTTGCCCAATGTCACACAGCTCGTGCTTGGCTGAGCCGGGATTCCAACATTGGCCTGCCTTACTGAAAAGTCGATACTCTCTGCTTAGCGATCAGCCACAAGGAGTATAATGTTGGAGTGGGGAGTAACCATCCAGTAAGCCAGTAACACTTAACTCATCTCCCCTCCCCTCTGCAGCAACACGTTTCCATCTCAAAACAATCCATTTCCTCTGAGGGAGAGCAGGAAGATCTCAGCAGGGACGAGGGAATCAGCTCTCAGCCCTGAGCTTGTAGCTCAAGAGTGCTGGGCTTGTGGGGGACTTCTAGGGGCTCAAACCCAGAGGAAGAAGAGCCCCAGAGAATTTTCTTCCCAGGAAAGAAGCATCAAGCGGGGATAGGGGGGTGGGAGGAAAGGGCATCTGTAAGTCATATAACAAACACCAGACCTCTCCATTTTATACCTCATTCCTTTGGTGGGGGTCCACAGAGGAGCCTTTTCTATTTGGGAAACTGAAATTTAAATCACTCCGAACCCTGCGTTTTCTCTGTTAATTGTATGGACTTCACTATGCCTGAAGAACGCTTGGACTTTTTTTTAAGAGGAAGTTGTGTTTGTGGAAATAAGACTCTCCGGATTCAGGAAACATCCCCGTTTCTTGGGGGATTCCCTACTTCCTGGTATTGTGGGTTTTCTTTGTGAAGAGGAGAAGAAGCCCTTTAGGGAGGTTTCCATAAATCTTGAGTAAATGAGAGAAGCTGGGGGTGTTGGAGGCCGCACAACACCCAGCCCCTGAGGGAGCTCCCGAGCCCTTCGGTTCTGCGCGGCCTGACAGTGGCAGCCACCCCTCTCCGAAGCCAGGTGTCTCCAAAGGTCACCCACTTGGAATAATAGGTGCTGCTGTTTTGACTTCTGAAAGACAGCCTGGGCCTGAGGGAGCCTTCTTGGCTCCAGGGCTAATGTGAGCGGGTCAAGAAAGTGGGATTTCTGGACAAGGTCTGTTACAGAGTCCTTTGTCTCTCTTGCAGCAAAGACAACAGAGAAGAATTTTAAAAGGCTGTCTTGGTCTCCAGAACCCCTCTGGAAGCAGATGGCATGTCAACAGGTTCCAGCGCAGGCCCCAGAGGCCCCAGACCTGGGAGCCTTATTGGAATGCAATTACGCTAAGTGCTGGCTGTTAGGATGAAAAGGCAGGAATCCAATTATGGAAGGAGCATGCAGTGAGCTTTCATTGATTAACCTGTCTTGTCTGATTCCATTCCCCACTGAGGTGATTTTGGGGGCCTTAGGTTATGAGAAAGAAAAAAGGGAAAAAAAGCCAATGCCAAAAGCAGGGTTGGTGAGCATCGGGAGGGCCTGTGGACTCCTGAAATTGCCTGGTAAATGTGCAAAATGGAAAATGTACATTTTCTAGAAAGAGGCTCTATACTCATCACATGCTTAGAGGGCTCTGTGGCCCCCCAAAGGGTTAAGAACCACAGGGACAAAGAAGTGAAAGATCAGCAGGGTGCTTAGGAAAGAACTGCCTCAGTTTTCAACTCTAAATGTCCATAACCCACCTGGGTACAATTCTGGGTCAATCGCTTAGCAGTAAGTTACTTAGCCTCTCTCTGCCTCAGTTTCATCTGTAAAATCAGGATAAAAATACCTACATCCTGAGGTTGATGAAAGAATTAAATGACAGAAAAAATGCAAAGCTCTTAGCCCAACATCTAGCCCTTCGCTAAGGGGGCCATTTTTCTTATAATTATCTATTAAAAGTTCAGAAAATAAAGTGGACATACACACATACTCTTCTAAGTGGTCTTTTGACCCTAAACTCACAGTCTAGATTCCATGGGAATCCCTTGACAAGACCCTCCTCCAAAACTGAGTGGGACCGTGAGACCCAAGGTCTCCAGACACTGCTTCCTCTAACCCTCCCCCAATAGGGCACTTCTCCCCTAGAAGGCACCAGGATCTGGGCACATTGGAAGAGAAGAACTTCTGGAAGTAGGGGCACATCAAGTATCTGGGTGATGCCAGGACCCAGGAGGGGTTGTCTGGGTCTCAGCGGGAGCCACCACTGGCCTGCCTCATGGAGCAAAGTGTCTGGAAATTTTAGTCACCAGTCTTCCTGCCTGTTGGAATAATACAGCCACACACACTCAGTTGAGATGAACTTCTCTATCATAACTGGTCCCAGAATGAGACAAATCCAAGGCCCAGCATCTGCAGAATGCCTAGTGTGGGATTAGGAAAGGGAAAACCAAATCTCTCCCCTTTCCCTCTGTATTAAGCATGTCTTTTTATTTTCTGTATTTTGATGCTTTGACATCTGGGGCCTTGCTGACACTGGAGGGTCTATCCCTCCCAGGGTTAGCCAGTTCCTGGAGTGAGTAAAGGACTTACTGCCAATAATAAGCTTTTCATATGAAAATCAACCAATCCAGAGTCCATATCCCAAACCGCTTCCTTTCTCAGAGCTCTTACACCTAGACCTCTACCCACTACCATAATTCCCATGGGCACAGGGACCAGACAATTAGGGACAGCCTCTGTGCCCCAGAGACAACTAACACGTCTTCCATTAGCTAACCCTAACTCCGCTTACCCTGCCTCACTGGTCCCTCCTGTGGAAACCAAAATAAAAGCTCTTGCCTGTGTTTTTTCCTTACTCCTCCACCTATTGACCAACCCTGGTGCTTCTCTTTGTACCCACCCCCATGGTGTGGCCTGGTCCCTTCTCCTGGGATTTATAAGTATAACAAACTATCTTTTCAATGGTGGTTGTCTCCTGATCTGCTGGCCTCACCAAACTTGAATAATAATAAAACCTATATTGTAAAACGCCCCCTTCCCCGCCCCCACACACCTTACCCTCCTTGGAGACCCTCGGAGCTCTCCTCTATCAGAGCCTACAGGCTGCCCCAGATACTTTCTATCCCAGGCCCAGTTGCTGGGCCCTCCTTCCCCAGCCCACCCCTACTGCCCCAGACTTCTGCTCCTAAGCCAGAGGCTCCTCCCCATCTGGGGTCAGAAGTAGTGTGATCCCAACTTCAGCAAGAAATTCTAGAGGTGAAGACCGTGGGAGGATCTTTATTCTTGGGTTCCCAGGAGAGAATACACTCAAAGAGCAGAGAGGAGGAGCTGGCTCCAGGCCATACACTCGTTTATTCATCAATCATTCATTTATTCATTAATCATTCATCCCCCCCACCCATCAATCATTCATCTGCTTATTTATTCATTCGGTTTGTTTGTACCTCTTCCTTGCTTTGGTTGCCACAGATGTTGGTCCTCTTCGGCTTTGATCTGTCCCCGGTTTCGGTGGCAGCCGCATAGCAGAGGCCTTCCGATGTCACTTTGTCAGTTACCTGACTGGGAGGGTGTGCTCTCAGAGGAGCCTGAAACAACCAAAGGAACAGTGCAGAGCTGTCCCCTGCCTGAAGGCTCTCTCCATTTCAGGCTTTGGCCTTCTAGTCCATGGGTCAGTGGTAGGGGTGGGAAGGGTCTCCTAAACCAAGGAATAACGTTCAAGACATGCTTTATGGCTGCTTGAAAACTGCTTTTCTGGGCCATCTGGAAGGCAGAGACTATAGGAACTGTGAGCCTCCAGGCTGTGAGGCCTGGGATTAGCACTTGGGCTTCCAGAGAATACAGTCTGGGGAAGCCTGGGGCTGGAGTTTTAGAGGCCTGTTACCCTTCTGATGGGTCTTCCAGTTTCCACCCACCCCACTCCACTTCACCCCAGAAAGTCTATTCCCAGCCAGCAGCCAGAGACACTCCTATGTAAGTCAGATCATGTCCTATCTCTCTAGTCAAGTCCCTGCCAGGATTTCCCATTCACTCAGAGCAGAAGCCAAGGGCTGGAGGATCTGGTCCCACTCACCTCCCTCCTTTCTGGCCCAATTGGCCTTGCCCTTCCTCAACTCACCAGCCACACTCCTACATTAGGGCTTTTGCCTGTGTCATTTCCAATTGTTTCTTCTGGAATGTTCTTGACCCCTGGGACACTCTTGAAAGTGGCTCACTTTCTCATCTCCTCAGGTCTTTGCTCAATTGACACCTTCTCCATGAGCCTATCCTGACCCATCATATTGAAAATTGCAAACCACACTCACACGGCATGGCTCTCAACCCCGCTTACTCCTTAGCACTCATCACCTTCTAACATATTATATAATTTTCTTATTATTTCTACTGTTTATTGCCTGTCTCTGCATGCTAGGATGTAACCTCCAGAAGGGCCAGGGTTGTTTGGGTTTTTCTCGCTAATGTATCCAATGGTGTATCCATGGATGATGCCTGGTCCGTAACGGCAGCTCAGAAAAGCATTCCTCGAATAAAAGAATGAATGAATGACTGGGCTCTGGGAAGCTCCGAGGGTGAAGCTTGTGAAGTAACAGGCTGTGGCGTCCAGGGCTTCCTGGGACAGAATTTAGAAGACTTATAGTAGTCCCTGTCAGCTGTGCGGAGGAGGGGGCATCCAGAAGGATCCCTGGTGCCAGCCTTCTCAGGCAGCAGCATCGGCGGGGACTGCGCTAACTCGAGATGCCAGCTCTGTGCCGCTCTGGGGCTGGCCAGCGCTCTGGATGTCATTAGCTGATTTGTTCTGCTCGGCAGAATGTACTTTTCGTATTTAGGCAGAAAAAACAGCTTTCGGTCCTCGTGCCCTTTCTTCTGTGAGCTGTAGCACATGGCCTGCTCATTATGAATTAATCCTCTAAAGAGCATGTTCATTATTCTAATTTAATTGTGCTTCGTTTCAGAAAATAACTAAACTCAGTGTGGAAAAAACTCCAACGCTGATCGGTTTTCAAGAAGTTAACCTAAGACAAAATACTGCTAGAGGGCAGCAGCAATTTGGAATCATTAAAGGGAACCCATGTAAATAATAAAAACAAAACTAAAATGCAGAATTAAATTAAGGAATAGGAAATTAAATTTGTGAATCTGATCTGAAATTGAGGCCCTATATGCACAGGCTTGGCCTGGCTTGGCTCTTTGCTTGGGAGTGCTGGGGCGGTGCAGGGGCGGGAGGTTGCACAGAGGTTCCCAGGCCAGGGACGTGGAGGGCAGGGGGAAGCTCACAGGCCTCCTCTCCTGGATGACAGTGTGCTGCCCTGGGAAGATGGATGTGGGCCGGAGAGAAACAAAGGGGGCTTCCCTCACACAGGATCCCCTCAGAGGAAGACGAGAGCCACATTGTCACAGCTACATCTGGATGACTCCCGCTGAGCCCCGGTGACTGCTGAAGGAGAACCAACTGCCGAGGAAATGAGGCAGAAGAGTGCAGGGTGCCTGTGGCTGAACTGCTGGGAGCATTTAACCCCAGACAGAGCAGCCCCTCCAGCCCTGCTCCACCCCGTGACCCGGGCACCCTCTCACAGGTGACCCAGCTCAGAATAGAGGCCGAGGGACATGCCCCCTGCCATGGCAGCGGCCCCTAAGCAGAGTCTTGACCTCTCTACCAACTCTGCTGGAGCCCAGTTCCAGATGTGGGAGATCCAGATTCCAGCAGCAGGACAATCACCTTGGCAGGTCGGGCCCCTATCAGTCAAGAAGAGGAAGAAAAAAAAGCAGGGTGGGGATGGGAGAGGGCAGACTTACAGACTTCAAGGTGGCTGAGAATTAGGGGTCCCAGGGGCAGAGTTAGTACCAACGCTCAGACTTCATTCTGTAAATTTCCAGGATTTTTAGACCCTATCCCTAGGTTCTTCTCTTTTTCAGTTCCTACAACCACTGACACCCCCACTTGCTTCTGCCTCTCTTTCCTCCCCGTCCCCTTGCCGAAGTGAAAAGAGCCCAGCCTACAGAGTCAGAGACTGGTCTGGGTCAGTTCTTTCTCTTACTTGGTACTCGGGCTTGGGCGAACTATCTTGCCCTTCCTAACCTCAGTTTCCTCATATGTAATAATACTAATACTTGCCTCCACGGTTTGTTACAAGGAATGAGTGAAATAAAGCTCCTGGCATAGAACAGGCACTCAGGACACTTCTGCTATTTTATTTTCTGCTTTACCAGCAGTGCTTACACACACTCTCTCTACATGCAAATATACACACTTGCGCACATGCACACACATGTCAAAGTCTTCATCGAAGACCTTAGGCTGGGTTACTGGAGCACCACAATTAGTTGAAACTCAAGTCAATCGACTGTTTGCCTTGATTCCCAAAGGCTAACAGTTGAACAAATGGCATAGCTCAGTATCCAACTGAAGTTTTCCATTTCCATCTTCATTTTGTTTTACAAAGACAAATTAGCCACCTTAGACTCTTTTTTTGAAACAAAGAGGTAACACAGATCCACCCGCAGTGTCAATGGAAAGGAAGCTGGAGAGCCAAGTGCTGGTGTCAGGCTGCGAGGGACCAGGGGGCGTTAACCTAGAGGTGAGGACAAGGGGCAGGGAGATCACATTGGAGGCTTGCACCTAGATCCAGGGGCAAATGCTGCAAAATGACTGTCTGTCCCTTAAAAGTTAATTTAAGAAAAAGCCACTCAAAGCTCTTAGATACACAAAATGCATGAAGCCTCAGCCCACAGGACCCATCTGAGGGGGGTTAATTTCTAGAAGGCTGGAGTGAACTTAGTGAAATGATTTCTGTATTTTCGATCCTGGATGAAATCTTCTGCATCCAGAGGATGGACTTGTCTACTCAGGATATCTGTATGGGGACAGCTTCACCATTTGACCATGAAGGTTCAAATCATGTATGTCTACCTAACGGAAGAGCTTTCAAGGTGGCTGCACCTTAAAGGGCCAGTTTGGTTTTTCTCAACCAAACAGATTTCTTTCCATATAAAGTCCATATTGCTCAAGCTTACATGACACCCTCCCCTCCACCCCCCCACACACACTTACTTATGAATTCCTTTGCCCACTGGATAATAATAATATTGTCAATAACAGTAGCAGTAATAGTCAACATTTATTGAGAGTTTACTCCTTGCCAAACATTTTTCTAAGTACTTTGTAAGAATTAGCTCATTTAATACTCACAACAACCATGTGAGTATTAAATGGGTATTATTTAATAGGTATTATTGTGAGATAGGTATTATTGTCCCCATTCTATAGATGAGGAAACTGAAGTCCAGAGAAATGGAACAATTTGCCCATTATAACCAAACGTAGCAGCACTGGGGTTTGAACCCAGACAGTGTACCGGACTCTAAACTGGAGCCTCCTAACCATGACATGGTACTCCTTGTTGGCCGTCAGCTCCCCTGTCCACAAATCTATCCTTAATAACTCTAAATCTAGGCCACAAGGAAAAGAGAATTCACTGGACCTTGGGTGACTCATATCTGAAAAGCAGGCCCATGTTTTCAAAATGCCTTTACTCCACTTTCTTCCCTGGTCCTTCTCATGGCTGAGTCTTCAAGGCATTCTTGCCTTTTGGCAAATGCTGTGGCCTGAGCTCTGTGGGATGCATGGTTTGTAGACAGGACCATGCTTTTTTCTGTTTCATAGGTTGACTTCTTACAGCCTGTGAGGGCAACATGGGCCTGACATCTGGGAGAATATTCTGGAGGAAACAGCTTTGTCAGTGTACTTGTTTAAATTCCAGACCCCAGTTTTTAAGACACACATCTGCAATGGGCATATGTATTGAGATAGATGAAAACATAAATGGTTTTCCATTGTATCTGTGTTATTAGACTTGACCTACCATCCAAACAGCATAGAAAGAGTGGAAAAATTAAAGGTGATTTGATATTAGCCTCCTATTCATATTAGAAAAAGTAACTGCTCTTGCGGTTTTCCTCACAGAGGTGTCTTTATTCATTTGACATGCCTTTAATAACTAATTCTAGTTGTCTGGTTGCCAAGAAAGATTTCCTACGGGCAGACTTGAAAGTGACTCGGAACTCTTTGCATGCCCGGCTTCAAATGATCTCAGAACGGCAAACATTCAGCTTCCCTCCAGACTTCTGAAGTGTGGGAATAACATGAAAGAATGAACAAGAATCATTTTGCAGCCTGCATATACTAGGAGTGGAGATGTCTGGCAGAGGTGGAGGCTGGGTCTACGTGGACCAGGCAGGCATAGTGAGATTTGGAAATAAGCTCATGAATTTGATCCGTGGAATCAGCCAACCCAAATGATTTAGTTCAAGAAAATACACCTACTTTGGGGCTAGAATAATCCAGGTCAGTAACAAACAGACTGAGCTTTCCTCTGTCTGTGTAGACCTGGAGTGGGCATAGAAAGACAGAGAAAACCACAATTGCTTTCATAGGGTCAACGACCAAAGAGTACGCACTATGATTATGTAGAAATATTCACTACAGTGATTATTTATTCATCTACATATGCCAGGCTGAGTGGATGACACGCATAATCTCCCTTAATCCTCAGAACAGTCCTATGAGGTGATTATTCCCATTTTACAGATGTGAAAGCTGAGCCTCTCAGATGTTAAGTGACTCGCCCTGGACACATAGTTTTGATGGCAAAGTTTGGCTAGTTGTTTATCAAGCATGAACCTTTTCCTCCTGGGTGCACAGCTGGATGCCATGTCCATGCTCCCTTATACTTCGATGCAGCCATATGACTCAATTTTGACCAAGAGAAAGTGGTGGAAAGGGACATAAGTCATTTCCAATCCTGGCCCATAAAACCTACCTGTATATAATTCTTTTTTTTTTTTTTCCCCCTAACCAGTGGCTGAATGAAAAGAATGCTGAGGACTTAGAGGAGGGTAGAATCTGAATATGAAAAAATCTAGGATCTTCGATTACTGCTTTTAGCAGAGCCCCTTCCTCATCACTGTTTCTGCAGCTGGGCAGTGATGTGAGCCAGAAATAATCTATTGCGTTAAACCACTGAAATTTAGTGATTGTTGGTTCCAGCAGAAATCCTAAACTGACTAATACAGTTCATAAGCTGCTTCTAAATTCAAGGACTCCAAAGTCCATGCTCTTAACCCCTTCCTTGTCAGGAACTACACTGGGTCTGATCACCCCTCACCAGGGGACATTAGGACCCTCTAACTTTTTTTGTCTCATGTTTCTTCCTGCTCTATTGGGCCTGAGGTGGTGATTTCTTAGCTTTCCACTTTTCTATCTATGCGGATACATTCCTGGTTTTTAAAAATCTGATCAAAGCTATTCCTTTTTTCGATCTCTTGCTTAACCCCTCCCTAAGTGGGGCTCTGAGCCTCTGAGTGCCTTGGATTTCTTTTTTTCCCAGATAGACACATCTAATCAGTTACTAGTGTCTCTTCCATCCTTACCCTTCCTTCCCATTCCTCAGCCAGTGCTCTGTTCTGGCCCTCATCATATCTCGCCTGGTGTAATCAGAACACCCTCCAATCTTGTCTCTTCTCCTCCTTTCCGTCATCCTTTTGCCTCAAAAAGGATCTTCCTAAAATAGATTGGTCCCAGGATCCCCTGCATTAAATTTTCTCACATAAAGTGTGTCAATATTAAAAACGCAAATGCCCTTTGACCAAATTTCAGGTCTGTGAATCTGCGGGCACATGCACAAAGTGGTTTAAAAACAAGAGTGTTCACTGCCTCATTGTTAGAAGTAGCAAAAGACTGGAAACATCAAATGTCCGTCAGTCAGTCTTATTAAATAAACTGTGGAACACCATGTGCTTCACCCAAAAATCTCCAAGATTTGTAGTTAAGTGTAATCAACAAGGTACAGGTAAGTGTATACAACATGTTAATATTTGTCTTTTAGAAGTATCGGGGAGATATATTCACATATTTGTTTGTAAAGACATGGACTAGCTCTGAAAGAACGCACAAGAAATTGGTAATGGCAGTTGCTGCTGAAAATACAATTGAGTGACTGGCAATCAGGGAATGGAGGGAGATACTTTTCACTAAATATACATTTGTATTGCTTGCAGATTTTTGTCTATACATGTATTACTTTAAAACATTAAAATACGACCTGACTTTCCAGGGCTCATTTGATAAAGTCCCTTAGCATGAAAGGAAGGGCTCTCCAAGTTCGGGATCCAACGTATTTTCCTGCTTGCTCTCTCACTCGACCACACCATTCTCTGGACATACCCTGAACATCGCCCCATCTCCATGCCTTTGTTTTGGTCTCTCCCTCTCCTGGAAAGTCCCATTTCTGCTCTTTTCATCTGTTATCTCCTTCATTACTTTTTAACTTTAGACCATGGCCTTTTATCTCAGTTTGCTGCACATTAGAGATAGATATCTTTCCTACAAGATGGTATGATGTCTCACAAATAGAAAGTGTTCAGAAGGTACCAGTGCCTTGAACCAAATTTAGAATTCTACGTGTCTCAGCCACAGCTTCTGAGAATGGCTGGGAAGGGTGCCAGGGCTGGGCTCACCCTGCTTCCCAGGAAAGGAGCAGGATCTGAAATTTGCCCCATCTGGCTGGGGGCTGGACTAGGTCAGTAATACATTTCAGCCTGGGACATTCTGCAAGAATGGACTCCTTCCTTTGGTTCACTCCCAAAGCCACCCCCACCCCAATCTCTTTGCCACCAAAGATCTACCAGGTTCATGGTGCTGCTATGCTCAACACTGAGTGTTGGCTCAATGGAATCAGGCTGGGAAGAGAGAGAGACATCCATTGCCCTGGACCACAGTCTGGGGTTTAAACTCAGTTGTCATAATTATTTGAAGCCTATTAAGTTTATTTATGTTCCAAAGCAGGACCACTAGAGAAGGACCATCATAGTCGTAAATATCAGGGCTGCTGTTCTCCAGACACAGCTGTGCCTCTAGGCCCCTCCCTTTCTCAGCTCTGCAGGCCCTACTTATAGGCATGAGCCACGTGCTCAGATTCAGATTCAGAAAGAATGCACAAGGAACTGGTAATAGCAGTTGCTTCTGGAAAGGCAACTGAGTGGCAATCAGGGTTAGGAGGGAGACACTTTTCATTGAATATACATTTGTATTGTTTACAATTCTGCTGGCCAAGCAAGCACAGCGCATACTTCTATACATTTAGGGTGGTGGGAGTATATTTAAGCAAGACTCAAATATCCATGGGAGGAACGGTGTGTTCCAGTCCTGCTCAAGTCAAATGCATACTATTCAGGAGCCCAGGTGTCCAGGCTTTCATCTCATAGAACCACGGGGACCTAAGAAGGGGTATCAAATTCTGGGCACATCTGGAGGTCCTTCTAACCCAATCTAGAAGAGAACAAAGGATGCTGGAAATGTCCTCTAAGATCTTGGCTATGTGAGAATGTCTTCATTTTCGCCCTCAGTGTGGATTGGAAGATTCCTAAGAGCCAATGTTTTCCAAAGAGATTCCCACTGTACACTAGTCTCGTTAAATTCTCCATGAAAAAGTAAAGGATAGTCTATGGTCAAAAAGTTTAAGAAACATCAAATACTAGATCCTCCTCTGAGGAAATTTGCAACACAAATTTGCATATTAAAAGCCCTTTACCGAGCAAGTCCTTCAGTAAAGAACTTTGTTTAATCAAATGTGTTCTAAACATATTTGACGAAAGAACCCTATTTTGGTGATACCTATGAGCATCTATTGGTAGGAGTACAGTTTTGGAAAAGCTGCCTTTAAAGATGTGTGTGTCCCCTCACTCCTCCAGTGAGTGCTTCATGAGGTTTATCATAACCCAGGAGGAAGAACATTTCTCGAGCTTTCCCCTCCTGCCTTCTTGTTCCTAAGTATGGCCGGCACACCTGTCCCAGTACAGGTGTTCTCTCTGTCTCTGTTTGCTCCTTCTTTCTCTGTCCCTGCCCAGGATGCTCGAGGAAGGAAGGGAAAATGTCAGCTTCAGCTTCAACCAACAGATCCATTCCCTCACCTATGTGCAGTTTGGCCCTCCATCTGCACCCACTGGCTGATTTAATTTTTACTGTCCCTTGTTTTTAAAGAGTGAGGTTGAAAATTAGTATTTATTCTTCTCAAACTTTTCTCTAAGTTTACCTCTTCCAGGAAGTGTCACCTGAACAACTAGAGCATGCTCTGTTGTTTTAGGGCAGTGGTTGTCAACATGTGGCTCCTGAATCATCATCAACATCACCTGAGAACTTGATAGAATTGCAAATTCTCAGACCCCAACTGAATCTGACGCTCTGGAGTGAAGTCCGGCAATGTGTTTTAACAACGCCCCCAGGTGATGCAAAGGCAAGTCATTAGTCTAAGATTTTGGAAATCTCTTTCTCTGAGTAGGTTTTATTCTGCCTCATCCATTTTCTGCACGTGGTTTTATTTATGCCACGCTCAGTTCCAAAAAGGAAAGGATATAGACAGCCAATGCTAAAATACTCAGGTACCAGCATAATTAAACATGTTTACAGAGCAACTTTTCCTCCAATAACTGCACTACCCCTCCCCTGCATTTATAAATGTCAGTCTCCTCCTCTGGCCCTCCCTACTTCCTTTTGTTCTCTATTTTGGTTTTCTCTTTAGTACTTATTACCATTTAATAATATACTGTATAATTTATAAGTTTTTATATTCGTTTTCTTGCTCACCCCTAGAATATAAGCTCCATGGGGGCAGGGCGTTTCCTCTATTTTGTTGCCTGCTTTATCCCCAGCACCAGAATGGCTTCTGCCTCAATACCTATTTGTTGAATAAATGGACCTTATCATAAGGAAGGAGGTGAGGGCTGTTGCCATGATGCAACATAGAGTTTCACTCGGAGCTTCCTGGCAGCAAAGAGTTATAAAGATCTCTTCATTTAATAACAGGAAATCAGACACTCCAGAAGGGACAGAATCAAAGGAGACTCTCCTTTTTACTCTAAGGGCTCCTTGGGTGGGTTATAGAGCTCTTTCTGATAACAGGTCCCCGGAGGCTCTGCCCTGATGGCTGATGTCAGAGCCCAGAGCGGCTTCCACCCCAGCTGATTTAATCCCTCTGTCCAAGAGATGTTTCTCTTTCCTCTCGCTAGTGAGAAATGGGCAGACTCTTGCCCACAGCTGTCTGTGCTGAACTCATCTCCTGGCAGGCGAAGCAAAAGGGTACGAATTACAGGAAAATGTCTGCTGGTTTCATCAACTTTATAGGTTAAATGTGGCGGAGCCTGAGGGGAGGAGCAGGGTGGGCATTGGACCATACTGAGTTCTTTTTCAACAGACTGGAAAGGTAGCCCGCACCTCGGAAGAATGTATTCAGCCCTGATAAATTTATAAAGTATTTGACCTTTAATCAATCCTAATATTTTCAATCCACAGAGCCTTCTTAAACGCCTACAGCCCTGCCCCTGGACCCCTATTCATCACAATTACTGCTCCAACTGTCGGAGGCAGTGCATGAAACGGCACACGCTGACGTCCAATATTTTATCACTAATAAAGAGAAACATCCCAAGTATTTGCACAGTTTTGATACTTTCCAGCCCCGAGCCCAGGAAGAGGGGGAGCGTGGTGATTTATACTCACTGCCCAGCGTTGTTAATTGGCCTTCTAGACCAGAGCCTCAGGAACGCTGCTTTTCTTTGTGACAAAGCAGAGGACATGGGTTTGTAGAGAGCTGGAAGGGTGCAGCAGACAGCCTGGGAAGGGCCTGCAGAGCACACAGTAGGCCCTTACTCAGCATCTGGTAAGTAGTGTGAAGCACTATAAAGGACAACTTTTTAAAATCACAATTTGGCAAGTGTTTGCCTACACTGATGTCTTTGTAAACAGATCCAGTGTTTATGAAGAATCTTGTTCCAGTTGTTGCCACGGCTGCGATCCGCCCCCAGTTCTATGTCTCGCCTTCCCACCTCCCTCCCATCCTCAGGCAGTGTCTGCCACCCAGCCCCATCCTTTCTCCGTTCAGAAGCCCTCCTTCTTGGCCTCCCATCTCAGTTTCCAGTCACAGCGTTCAGACGGCCCACAGGCTGTGTCTACATGGCACCCAAACATCTGGATGAGATGTAAACAAAACAAGCAGATGTTTCTCCTTCTTTATAGCAGGTGCCTTGGCAGAGGCCTCTGCCTCTGGCTATAAGCGAAGGGCGCTCCCTGGAGTCCAGGTCCCTAGAGGGGGTGGGGGGCTTCCACGATTGCCCTTATCAAGGAGCTAGTCACTTGGTCTTCTCAGAGATCAATAAGCAAAGAAAGCCTGACAGTACTAGGAAAAAAGTGCTGGCAGTGGGTGATGGCGTCTGCGTGGACAGGAGGAAAGGTTGGGGACTGGGAGATGGGGGACGGGGGGGCGGGCAGGAGAAGGAATAGGAGGAGAGAAGTCTGTTGTGTATTGGTTAAATATGATTTCAAATTCACTTGTTTATAACTTAAGTGAAGTTGTTTTAATCTACCGGTTTACGACAAAGATTAAAAAAAAGTTGTTTTCAGAAGTAAGGTTGTTTTGATATAAGAATAAAGTTGTTTTAGGATGCCATCATCTCATCAGTTGTCCTTGATAAGCACTCAGCTGCTGTGGGGCCCCGCCAGGGGCTTATGGACATGAACTTGTGGAGAAGAAACTATGGCAAGGGGACATTTTGACTATAAATACTGAGAGTTTGTGAGGACTATCTGAGAGTTTCTGTTTGGGTGAGGCAACTCTCTCCTAAGCTAAAAATTCTCTGGAGACCCTTGGGGCATTAACTCCTGCCATGGTAAGGGCCGCTCTCTTATGGGCAGTGGCTGAAAAGCCTCACAGCGACTCCACGAAGGAAGCCAGCCTGCCTGCCGATCGATGCCAGCGTCTTTGTTCCCTAACGATGTGCTCCAGCAACAGGGGATTTTTACTTTTGGACTGGCAGCTCTCAGTTGGTCTCAGTCCCTCCCGAGGGACTCCTCATATTAAAACGTACAACTTCGTATTACATTTGGACTCTATTCCTTCTTCTCTCCTGGCCTGGGATAATAGTGTGATTAATCTGTCGTTAGTTTAGAGTATGTCATTTCTTCATTTTGCTTATTAAGAGATATTATCCTGTGTGCTATTGGCTTGTGAAATTATTATAATCCCCATAGTGAACCTGTGCTAAGTAAATTGCTGACAAAGATGAAAATCAATTTATGGGGCATAATTTTGCTGCTTTCTCAAAAGAAAACCAAAACAAGGTCCTAATGCAAATCAGTAAGAAGGAGTTGATAACAGATTTAATTCCTCTTGACAAAGGGTTTTCTGAGCCTCCACATTGCACACCACTGTCTTCCAGGAAGAGGGACTGTCCTGAAGAATTAAGAAATGGCCTCCTTCCTGCCCCCAGGGACTAACATGCACGAGGAGTTGGGCTCTGGGGACAGAGGATGTCCTGGGGCTTGGATGACTTGGACTTAGAAAATGGCACAAAATTCCCCTTCTCACCCCATCTTCTATCTACTAGGAGACCAAGGAGCAGTCACCTATGACTAATAAAAGGGGTTGAGATACTTGTGAAAGGGATAATTTAGGAAGGAGGGAGGACAGAGGACCAGAGACCAAAGGAGATTAAGTTGTCACCACTTGCCTTCCCTTCCCTCCTTCCATCCTCTCTGCCCTGACTCTGTGTCACACGAGCACACTCCCCCAGCCCCGCCCCACCCCCACCCCAGTCCTGTACCGCTGAGCACACACCACCAGTCTTCTCCCCCACTCTTGAAGCCTTGGGTGTGACACTGGACACAATCTCC
>NW_006434709.1:23070349-23072113 GCF_000325575.1 Pteropus alecto | reverse complement strand
GCCTGTGGCTCCTTTGGCTCCCACCCCCAAGCCCTTGCTTGTCAAACCAAACACATGGGGCTGTGTTCCTAGGCTGCAGCGTTTTCACTCGACTATCTCCAGAGAAACCTTCAGGACCCTACAGTGATCCTTTGCGTCCCCAGGCAAATATTTTCCTTTGCCCTCAGTGTCCCAATCTGTGAAACTGAGCTACAGTTCAACCTCAGGCTATCCAGAAAGAGTCTGATTTCCGCAGGGAGTTGAGAATCCAACAATTGGACTGTGGTTAGGACCAGGTGAGGCACGGTGTGGGGGAAGGAGATTATGCTCTGTCAGAGAAGTGACTTTTTAGTTTTGTTTTCTAGCTTTTTTATGAAACAGGAAGAGCCAAGCAATGCCCCACCAAGGCTCTGAGTTTTCCAAGGGGAAGACCTTCCCCGGTGATAGCCACAGCACCCCCTGAAAAGAGTGGAGGGCTTCCTTTCACATTTTGCAGGGAGGGCGCAGGAATCCGACACAAAGAAAACTGAAGTATGGGTGATCCAATCCGCCCTCCCCCAAGTAGCCTTGCTTTTTAGCATCATGGGTTAGAAGTTTATAAGAATTCTGGATCCATGGTTTCCTACGGTCGCTTTTACAGATCTTGTTAATTTATTACCCGTGGTTACACTTTTAATGGAAATCATGAAGAAATGGCAAAGGAAACATGAGCTAATTTTTTTCCAGTGACACATTTCACTGCTATTTAAATAGCCGTTTTGCCAAACCAAACACAGCGCTTACAGCCAGCGGTGACACATGAAGGAGATCACTGTGGCCGATCCTGCCTGCGGCATCCAGAACAGGCGAGACTTTCACTCAGCTTCCCCAAGGGCCGGACGCCAAGAGGGGTGGATTGTGGGGAGCTGGAGCCTGGGGCACAGCTGGAGTCTCAGAGCCGGGGTGCCTGCAGCTCCTACCCTCTCCTAGGCAGAGCTACTTCCCTCTTGCCTGGAGCCCACCCTTCACCCGCCGAGGGCCCCTGGGGTGACTGTTTCTCCAGCAGCTAGGGAGGCCCCCCAGAGCGGGCCACTGCCTGGCTTTCAGTACTGGATGATTTGCTCAGGCTTTTAACTGGGAACATTATCGGGTTGTATAAAACCAGAGATAGACTTTGGGAGACGCCGAGCCAGCTTTGTTTCGGTTCTGTGGTGGCAGTGGCCATTACCGTGACCACACTTGCACAGGGCGCCTTTGTTGGGCAAACCCAGAGCCTCTGACTTCTCCTCAGAAACATTGCCTCTGATGCTTTCTTGCTCCTTGGCTCTGGGGCTGTGATGTCACCAAGCATTTATTATCTTTTCAAGAAGGCATTTGAAAGCTGTGCATTTGGCAAGAAAGAAGCCAGGGCTTGGGACGTTGTAGAAGAGGGAGCAGGCCCACAGAAGCTCTGGTGATTGATAGTTGGTAGCAGGAGGCAGCTTCTTCATAGCGGCCATGTCAGAACCTCCCCAGGACTTAAAAATGCAGAGGGATTGAGGAAAGCGAAGCACTTAGGGGCTGACGTCTGGCCCCTAGGCACCTTGGACCAGGGACCTCAGGGGCCCTGTGAGAGCCCTGTGGCACAGACATTCTCATGGTGAGTTCCTCTGATGGACAGTGTGTGGGTGAGGGAGACCCAAGAAGGGGGCGCAAAATAGGGGGAGAACATCCTGGAGGGAGGAGGAACTGGGGTTTCAGCCCCACCCAGGCCCCACCCAGGCCCCACTGGATCTTGAACAAGACCGGCTACCTCTCTTTTCCCTA
>NW_006434709.1:23059218-23070308 GCF_000325575.1 Pteropus alecto | reverse complement strand
GGGACTCTCTGTGGCCTCAGAGCCCCCTGCAAGTGTCAGAGTGGGCAGAGCAGAGGGGCTGTGACAGAATTCAGGCAGTTGGCATACTGGGAGAAACCACTCTCTTTCCTCTACTTTCCAGGGAGAAAAGCCACTTTACTGAGGCTCCAGAGAAAAGTTAACTGTCGTTTTCCCTTTGCCAAAAAGTATATTAAATTCACTGACCACATTTTTCCAAACCCGAGTGCGGAGGACATTAGATGCAACACACACTTGCTGGGCTCTGGTGTGCTGGGCACCCCACACATTTCATTTTGCATTATTAATATTTAAACCAAAGCAGCTGTTCTCTGTACGCACAGAGCCCAGAGCCTGCCCAAGACTCCTGTGGAGGCTTCTCCCTGAGGCCGGATGTACCAGCTTGGAAGCCCCTTGTCAGCCCTGTGGCTTTGGACCTCCTGAGACAAATTTCCCCAAGTAGCCATTCACTGATCTGCAATGACCTTTATGCGACATTTCTGGGTAAGGGGGCTTGATGGTTTGTGGCAAGAGCAGGTTCTGCTGATCTGGTTTAGCTGAAATTTGGCAGGGCCTACCATGAGCAGATTTTTGAGAGGAGCGAAAGTATCTCTTTGAAACACTAACTCCCCCTTCTGAGCCCTCTATCCCAAGGCTAGGCATCCTGGACCTTTGCATATTCTGCTCAACTCTTTTCTCCTTCAAAACTTTTGCCCCCTGGAACCTGGGGTCCTCCTTCTGGGCACCGTAAAGCCTCACCTCTGAGCCTGAGTGGGGAGACTCTTGCCTGAGTTCATGGGGCAGCTTAGCCAGCACCACACCACAACCTGATACACAAAGCCCTACGCAACCTGCTTCAAATCTTTCTCCCTAGGGACTCTGTGTTCCAGCCACCTGGGGCTGCTCTGTTACCCAGACACACCAAACACTGTCCTTTCATAGACCATCTGCTACTTCTACTTGCCTTTGAAGTCCCAGGACAAAAGTCGGCTCCTCTCTGCTACCACCCCCAACCCCCACCCCAGGATGAACCAATTACTTACTCTTCTCTCCTCCCATAACAGTTTATGTCCCCTCTATTGTGGCACATACTGCATTATATTATAAACTTTTCTTTCTGTACTTATAAAAACTAATATTTATTGAGCACTTTCTAGGTACCTGATGCTTTAAGTAGAATTATATATTGTGCAATTCTATATTGTACAATAACCCCATGAGATGGGTTCTATAATTATCCCCATTTTACAGATAACAAAATTGGGACTGAGAGATGGTGACGAGCTTGCCCAAGGTTACATAACTAGGGAGTATCTGTTTCCCACAGAAACTACAAGCTCCTCCAAGAAAGGGCCATGGTCTGGTACATGCAGGGTCTACCTAGCACACTGTCTCATTACAGGTGCTCAATATATGTTTGTTGAAATAAAAATGAAATTAAGTAAACTTTTCTCAAGTCAGGGCCGGTTGAGATATCCTAGTGCTACCATTTTCTTTAAGTGACTGCCCCAGTTCTAGCTCCTAGAGAATGAGGGGTAAAAACTATGCAATAAGCCAGACCTGGATTCAAATTCCAGTTCCACGTGAATTTAAACTAGCTGTGTCTCTGTTCTCTCATTTCCATATTGGTGAAAATAATAATACCCATTTATTTTAATTTTTACCACAACCAATTCAGTCCTGCCTGAGCTGGATTAAAGAAGGAAGGAGATTATCGTGCATAGAAAAGTTGTAAGGGTTAAATGAAGTGATGCGTGGAACCATTAACAATCCAGTTCTTGCTACATTATAGATACACACATCTCGTACACACACATTGAAGTGCTTTGAAGGCAATGATGATGACAGTGTGTTATATTTATAGAGGTTCCATAGGCACTGCCTCAGGGAT
Source organism: Pteropus alecto (assembly GCF_000325575.1). Lineage (NCBI taxonomy): Eukaryota > Metazoa > Chordata > Mammalia > Chiroptera > Pteropodidae > Pteropus > Pteropus alecto. The sequence goes on along the minus strand of NW_006434709.1, from coordinate 23,068,420 downwards.
CTCTTCATTTAACCCTCACAATTTTTGTAAGGCAAATCTTACTGTTATGATCCCATGGCAGATATCTTGTGCTGCCTAACAAGCCACCCCCAAAACTCAGTGACTTAAAACAATGACATTTCTTTTGCTTGTAAATCTGCAATTTTGGCAGGGCTCAATGGGGAAGCCCTTCCTCTCTGTTCCATTTGGAAGGTTAGAACCATCTGAAGGTTCTCACTCACACGTCTGGTCCTTGATGCTGGATGTCCTCTGAGACCTCAGCTGGGACTCCCAGCCAGAACCTACACGTGCCCTCTCCATATGGCCTGGCCTTTGTCAGCCTGGTAGCTCAGTTCCAGTGTGTGTGTGTGTGTGTGTGCGCGTGTGTGTGTGTGTGAAAGAGAGAGAGAGAAGATGCAGGTGTGGCAAGATGTTAAGAGAGAGAGAGAGAGAGAGAGAGAGAGAGAGAAAGAAAGAGAAAGAGAGAGAGAGAGAAATTTGAGAGCCAGCCAGTGGAAGTCATATGCCTTTAATGACCTAGCCTAGGAAGTCCATAGTGTCACTCTGATTCATTGGATTTGTTGAGGCAGTCACAGAGAACTGCCCAGGCTCAAGAGGAGGGGACATAGACTCCACCTCTTAAAAGAACGTGGCAGGGTTCTGGAAAGCGTGTAGGAATGGAAATACTCCTGTGACCCTTTTGGGAAAATAAGCAGAGTCCCAATATTCAGAGGAGAACATCGAGGTGACCTGTATAAGAGCACTGCACCCATGAGTGACAGAACCAGAATTTGAACCCAGGTCTTCTGGCTCCAAATCCTGGGCTTTTCCCACTGAACAATGTGCCTTCCAATCCCATCTATCAGGACTTCAGAAAGGACCGGCCTTTCCCCACATAATGCAGAGCCAGCTTGCACACACACACACACACACACACACACACACGGCCACAGCTGAACTTCCTTCTAGCAGTCCCTTTCCCCGCTGGACCTGGTAAGGGGAAGAGCTCCTGAGTGGGTCAGACCCCACCTTGCTGCCTCATTGCCAAGTCAAGCTGAGCTGGGGGACCAAGGCCAGCCAGGAGCCAGAGCTAGGGAGTCCTGATGCTCAGAGTGAGGGTGAGAGGGAATGACAGGGGCAGCGTCTAGGATGTGTAATTCCACATGACAGCAGGAGTTCAGAAGAGTGTGGGTAATTTAGAATTTTTGGAAAATGTGAGTGTGATGTCAGCCTCAGTGAAAGAGAGAGGAAAGCCAGGGAGAGGGTTGCAGAGTGGAATCCTGGGGGGCCAGCAGGAGAAGGCAAGAACAGTGAGTTGTAATGAGAGGAACAGTCTATTAGTCTAGAAAAGTTGAATTTGAAGCTCCCAGCCACCCTCCCCCGACCCCCTCTCCACATCATGCCCCTGCTCAGATAGGCAAATTACATGAATGTAATTATAACCCATGCTGGTGAATTCTGGTTGAATCCAGGAGACGGGTTGGAAACACATTGATTTCTCCACAGATTATTGAAATCTGAGCACAAAGCCAGCCAGCCCTTCACCAGCCCAGGGCATCAAGAATCAGCAAGGAGCCCGAAGAAATCCGTGCCTGGGAACAGTGGAAGGAAGTCACAGAGGTCAGGGCTGGGCAGCCCAACCGTCCAGAGACTCTGGGGAATTTGGCTGGTGCCTCTAGAAGTGCTTCGATTGGCTTGTTAAAGCTCCATCCACAGAACTGGGTGCTCTTCCAGTTACCTCAGGTTACCTCAGGCCTGAAGCTCTCATTGACATCATGATCTTCATGCACTGAGCCAGGCAGCATCCAGCACATACTAGGGCAGCCTGCTTATAATGGCAATGCATCTATAGCCAGACACTCCTGGAGTCACAGTTTCCTGTCCACCACTACACACCTGTGCAACCTTAGGCAAGTCATTAGACCTAATGAAGACTCAGTGAAATGGGAACAGTAACATTTACGACAAAATGCTGTTGTGAGCCTTCAATAAGATTGTGTAGGCTAAGCGCCTACCCCAGGGTCTAGCACATAGGATTCAATAAGTGGTCATTCTCATCTCTACCCGTTTTTTTTTCCCATTCCTTTATATACACCAGAACCATGATTCATCCTAAACTTTGTGGACAGAGGACCAAACAGGCCCTTTCTGCCTTGAGGTGTCGGGAGCCCTTGCAGAGCACTGGAGAAGCCCCTAGAGCTGGAGCACCAGCCCCGACGGTGAGGAAAGAAGAGGAGGGCTGGTGGGGGGCGGGGAGCGGGGCTTCTCATCACCTTGGACAGCTTATCCTTAGGCCCAGGCAGTCCCAAAGCCTGCCTCAAATCTCCCACTCCATTAGACCTCAGCGAAGGGCCTGCAAGAACGAACAGAAACACAGGCACCGGGGGAAACATGGTGCTAGGCCTCTCTGTGCCTCTATTTTCTTACCTAGGAAATAAGAAGTTTGGACAGATGGTGTCCTATTAGCACCCTCCATATCCACCCTCCTCTCCTTATAACCTCCTCCCACCGTTTCCCACCACCCTTCACCCAGACAAATCATGCTTATAAAGAGGGAAGGACTGGGTCATAGCTTGAGAATTTTACTTAAGTCCTTTCTGTGGCTCTGACCTCAGGCCCTCAAGTTCCTCCTTTCTGAGCCAGGACTGGGGTTTGGGTAGGGGGACCACAACCCTAAATATCCTGGAGGACTCTGATACTATTCTCACCCTTGTCCCTTGTGGGTTTCTGTCCCTCTGGGGTTTGTGGAAGGTCTTAGGCCACATCCCAAAGTTCCTGGGTTAAAAGTAGATACAACTCCCAGAACCTTAGGAATGAGGGTGAAAAATAAACAGCCTCAAACCTTGTCTGTGGCTTTACTTCGAGACTACTAATAGCCCGAAACGACCCTCCTCCTCCCCTTTCTCCTCTCCTGGCAGCTCCTGCATCTTCCAACTCAGTCCTGCTTGAGCCGGATTAGGGAAGGCAGGAGGTTATGGTCCATGGAAGTCATACTCTGAACTTTATGGGGTTTGCAGCAGCCAGGTGCAGAGCCGGGTCGTGCCCTTTCTGCACAACAGCCAGAGAAATGAAATGCAATCTCCACAGAGCGAGTAGGAAGGAAGGGGATGGGAACACAAAAGGAAGTTTTGGTAGGGGTGCCAAAGACAGCCTCAGGCGTAGAAGAAAAAGAGGAGGTTGTGAGGAGGTCAGTCATGTCATGACCAATAAGGGATGAGGGATAGGAAGTTTCCACGGGTTGATAGAAGGTTACTGACCATGGAAGTAGGTTTCAGGTAGGTGTCAGGAACTAGGTTACATTTTTGAAGAGTCCATGGCTACCCTTCATGGACACGATCCTCCCTCCAAAACCAGCTCCTGTCTCTCCCAAATTTAAACCTGCTCCAGGAAGGAGCCTCAGGGCAGCTGGAGCCCAACATCCCTGAGCTCTTCCAGCCCCAACATTTATCTTAGGGTTATTTTCACTCCCAAGAACAAAGAATCTTTCTATTCAGCAAGTGGTGAGAACCCACACCCCTGACAAGCCATAGATCACCCTCAAGGAGGGCGGGACGGGCTGGTGGCCAGGACATGAGGCTTCTCCCTCCCACCCAGAGCCTCAGAGGGGGCGCCTGGCTCATGGTTTGTGGTATAAAGACAGAAATCGTGCAGGACAAATTGGTTCTGAGAGTCAGAGACCAAGCCTGGGAAGGAAAGCAGAGAAGAGAAGGAATGATTGACTCCCAGGAGGGAGTCCTACGCAATCCCAGAGCCCAAACTCTCTGGGCTTAGTCTCCTCATGTGAGATATATGATGATCAACCAAATCAGCTGGGGGTCTCTAAAAAACAAAAGAGAATAAATGTTTCATGGTATGTAAAGGCCGACAGTATAGAAAAAGTATAGTAGACAATACCACTAGTGGCCGCCATTGACGTTTCCTTCAATGAATATATTTGAATACAGGTATATATATAGGTATAGATACACATACAGATAGGCAAGCATGGAGACATATATATTTATATATGTAATCTGTACATATTTGGTAAGAAACACATTCTTCTACAATACCTTTTTTATACTTATATGGTTAAGTCATTCCATATTTGTTCATATAGAACTGTCTCCTCCTTACTGACTTCTTAATATTTCATTGTGTGGCTCTTGGTGGATATTTAGATAATTGTCCATATTTTTCTATTAAAAATAACACTGCAGTAAATATCCATGTAACATACTTCTTCGTGCACAATTCTGAGTACGAGTAGTGTATATTCCTAGAAATTCCAGGTAGATCAAAGGGCACGTGTATGTATTTTTGTGTCGATAGGTATTGCTAAACTGCTCTTTAGAGGTTGTACTTATTTACATAGACACCAACAATATACAAGTGTCTCACATATGAGGCTAACACAGTGTGTTATAAAACTTTTTGATCCACATTAATTTGATGGATGAGAAAAATAACATTTCATTACAGTTATAACTTGCATTTCACTCATTATAAATAAGATTGGGGAACTTTTAATGTGTTTGTGTTTAAAAGCCACCTGCACTTACAGGAGCTTTAAAATATATGGATCTCCAGGTCCCACACTCCAAAATCTGGTTCAGTAAACCCACAAATCAATATTTTTTTAAATACTCAAGTTACTAGGGTAGATAAAAAAAATTTTTAAAGAGAACATAATAAAAAAAAGCACTGTCCACGAAAGAAGATTGCTAAATTGTACGTCTATTAAAATTGTAAACATCTGTTCGTTAAGAGAGTGAAAAGTCAAGCAACAGACTGAGAAAAGATATTTGCAATTCTACAGAGAACTCAGAACCAGAATATATAAAGAACTACAAATCTACAAGAAACTGGCAGTGACAAAGCAAAGGATGGGACACAGTAGAGTTGACAACAGCAAACTACAACTAGAACACATGCTCCCTGAGGATAGGGACTCTGCCTTGTTCACCAGTGAATTTCCAGAGCCCAGCATGATGCCAGGCACATAGTACATACCCAATAATGTTTGTTGGACAAACTAAAAGGAGTGAGGAACAGAAAAAAGACAACGGTGATACTCCCCAACCCCGGGGTAAAAATATGAGTAAGAAGATGGGGATTCAAGAGAAGACAATTTTGGAGGAGAGTAGATGGTGGGTTAGAGAATGGAAGCCTAGCAGAACTCCCAGCTGGGGCGATGTCGTGGATAGTTACAGAAACAAGAGGAGGACTTGAACAAAAATCCCAACTGGCAATTTTCCATGTGAAGTTATCCTCCAAGAAGTGACTGCAGTAGCCGTATGACCAAACAAGCAAAAGGGAGAGTGGAGAGAAGATGGGCAAGGACAGAATCAAGGATAAGAAGCTAGGGAAGGCAGCAGGAAATGAGAGAAGAATCAGGAAGGCGGGGCATCAGCAAAGTTAGTGGGAGACAGGTCTTCAAGAGGAAGGCACTCTCGGTTCACTTCTACTTGAGAAATAATTGTGTCCCTTCTCCCCAAGTAATCCAGAGATAAAAGCTTAATAGGTAGTATGGACTTGAAAGAGAAACTGACAAGCCTTAGGTCTAAACACAACTCTATTACCAATTAACAGTGCAATTGTAAGCAAGTTGTGTAAACTTCTATTTCCCAGTTGGTTGGATCTTCTGTTTTCCAAGTGGTTAAAAAAGGGAGAAGGATTAATATAAACTATACCCCAGGTTGCCGTAAGAATTAAGTAAAGTCACATGAAAATAAATGAAATGTATGAAAATGTCCAGGACAGGGACTGTACTGGAACACAGTTGGCACTCAATTCTTAGTCACTCCCCTTCTCTTTCCTCCCTTCCCTTATGCCAGACCTCATGTTAAGACCTACCATTTGAGAGAAATGATGCTGACAAATACTACTTGCAATATGATGGCATGTAAGACACTTAAGAGCGCTCCAGGATCATTTGTAAAGACTGGAGGGTGTCATTGCACACTAGTCAGAACCTGATAAAGTTGTTCCAGAGTGCTCCAGTTAGTAAGGAGTTAGTGACTCTGCAAAGAGCTGGTTTAATAGGGTGGTGGCCAGGTAGGGTTCAAGAGCAGAGGTGTTAACTATCATTCTTTGGCAGCAAGAGGAAAGAGATGAAACTAAGGCCCAAGGAGTAACTGCAAAGATGGAAACATCCTTGGGATGAGAACAACCTGAATATATATATGGGCACAGAGCCAGGGGAGAAGGCAAAGGATATGAGGAACAAAAAGTCTGGTTAATAGAACAAGACACTTAAAGCGAAGGGCTCCAACCCAGGGATGGTCCCGGTTCAATGACACAGGTATAACTTCAGGAGGGGACCTCATTAAGAAAAAGAAGGCAAATTTATTAGTACAAAATTAGATATAAAAGTATATGTTTATTTATAAGAAAATTATTCATGAGAAAATAAAAAAGTTTTACACTGATAAATACAATCACAAAACCCAGATAATAACATATTATTTATTGAGTAATTAATTAATACTTTTAGGAATTAATTAATACTTTTAGGTATTAATTATTTGACACATTGATAATACTTCTGGGAAAAAAAGTATTTCTTTTGCTGCATACTCTTATTGATTCCTCTATATCAAAAGTTTTGTGGTATTATTTTCTATAGAAAATATAGCAAAATGACTCAGTCTTTCCTTTAGAATGAATGGTTAAAATTTATTTTTTATTATTGATGGCTTAGAAAAGTTTTTTTTCAGCTTCACAACTTGATATTGGTAATGTCATAAAATTTTTAGGATTGTTGTCATACTGGGAAAAACCACTATCAAGTTCCTTTCACATATGAGCTATAGTATTTCAGGGTGTGTCAAGTTTTCTTGCACAGTGACTCATCTTAAAATATTCTTTGAATTGACAATATTTACTAACCAGTTTGTTGCTTTCTCATTACAGTGGTTTACCTATGAGTTTTGTATTATCTCTTAATGTCAGTATTTCATGTCAAACAAGCAAGAAATTGAAATTTGGTTTATAAGATTCAGTGACAAGGTCAGAATCACAAACACATGACTTTACAGACAAGCATTCTAGCTATTTGTAGCATTGCTGCAAATCTGTACCCTACAAACACAGGAATTCTGACTAAATCATATTTTACATCAAAAAAAAGAAAAATGTATTTTACAATTGAGTATATTTCTGGCAGGAAAGAATTTCCATCTTGACTTAGTGTTGATGAAAACCAAATTCTTGCTTATAGTTTTACACTTCTGATGAATGAAAAAAAATTTCCTAGATCAGCTTATAGTTCTGTAGTGAGTTGCCTGCTGGCTCCCAAAAAGATATGTCTATGCTTCAACCTCTTGAACCTGAGAATTTGATCTTATTTGGAAAAAGGGTTTTTGCAGATATGATTAAATTAAGGATCTTGAGATCATCCTGGTTTAGCTGGCTGAGCCCCAAATCCAATGACAATTGTCCTTATAAGAAACAGATGAAGAGGTGACACAGACACCAAGGAGAAGGTCATGTAAAGACAGACGCATAAATTAGAGTGATGCTATCAAGGAACACCAGGAGCTGAAAAGGGCAAAGAAGTGTTTTTCCCAAGAGACTTTGAAGCAGTGCTGTCTTGTCGACACCTTGATTTCAGACTTCTGGACTCCAGGACGGTGAGAGACTACTTTCCTGTTGTTTTAAGCCACCCAGTTTACGGGAATTTGTTATGGCAGCCTTAGGAAACTAAGACAGGTTCTATACATTCCAAGTTTTGTTTCTCCTCCACTATCCAAACATTTCTTGTGGGGTTGCAATAAGACATATTCACAATCTAAAATGCCCTCCAGCCATGCGCCTCAAGGTGCTGGGTAGATCAGCACAGTGAGCTGCAGAAAAGCCCCCAGCAGCCCTTCCCACTGTGGATGGCTGGCAACAAACCATCTCAAAATTTAGTCATTTAAAACAGCAGCCATTTTGTTTCCCAATTTTGTATGTCTGTAATTAGAGAAGGGATCAGCTGGGTAATTCATCTCTTCCATGGTATGCATGGCAGTCATTCAAGGGCATCAGCTGGCTGATGGTCTGGTTCGGAGAATCTAAGATATTTTGCTCACATTTCTAGTGCCTTGATGGCTGGGAGACTGGTCTCAGCTAAGACCACTGATCTGAATGTCTTCACCGGCATATCGTTCTAGGAGTAGTCAGGCTTTCTACATGGTGGCTCAGAGAAAGTGTTCTAAGAGGCTCAGATAAGAGCTTTAATTGAAAATTCCAGACATTGACTTACACTGCATGCTATTGGCCAAGCAAGTCACTCAAGCCATGCCAGACTGAAGGAAAGGGGATTAGACTCCACCCCTCGATAGGAAGAATGTCAAAGAATTTGCAGGCATCTCTAAGCCATCACAATGGGGAGGATGTCAGGGAGGTGATGTTTATCTTTTCATAATGGTCACTCTGGCTGTAGTGCCCAGGAAAGATGGAGAAGGATGAAATTCGCCTAGGGAGATCAATTCAGAGCCTACTAGAAAAGGTGCAAAAAATGAAGGTTTAAATGATGGTGCTATCAACTGGAAGGGGAAAGAAAGCATGAATTTGAGAGATATTTTAGGAAGCAATAGAGAAGAAGAGTAAGAACATGAACTCTGGGATCACACAATCTAGTTTTGAATTCTTGTTCTGCCACATACCAACTGTGAGATGTTTGGGAAATTGTCTTCACTGGGCCTCAGTTTCCTCATCTGTAAAATGGGGATAATAATCGCACTTACTTTGCAGGGTTGTTGAGAAGATTAAATGAGCTAATACATTCAGAAAGCCTAGAACAGTTTCCAGATATACTAAGAATACAATAGATATTAGCTATTAAAAACACAATATCAATAAAACTTTATGGGAGCCAAATTTTGTCTAAAAACCAAGTGCACTGCTAGGAGAAATAAGAATGATTCCCTCTCTGTATCTGTGGCCTATGCCAGCGATGTTGAGGAGATATTTCACACTCCCAGCTGTACATGCTATAAGAGTATTATATACCCCATAGCACCTAGACATGATCACTTGTTAGGCTTATTGAAATTCAACTCAAGTGGAGGAGAAGGAGCAATTTTAAAAAAGAGATTTTTGAAGTGTGGAGGAGTTAGGGACTCTATAAAACAGCCTCAGTCTTAATAACATTAGTAAAACTCATCGGCATGATGGTCTGGTCTTTTTGCTCTTCATTTTGTCAACAAATATTGTTTTATGTCCACTCTCTTTCTGTCCCTGTGCAAGGTTCTGGAGA
>NW_006434709.1:23023275-23059186 GCF_000325575.1 Pteropus alecto | reverse complement strand
TAGTCCAGAAAGGCACCAGAGTGCTCCATGTATATCTCTTTGTGGGGGCAGAGGAATAGAATGAGGTTATTGCCATTTGCAGGTATTTCTTCCAAGTGCTGGAAATGGAAGAAATGGTGTCAGCTAGACATCAGATACAAGAGCAGGTGGGGTTTGCAGCCAGAGGTGTCCCCAGGACTCAGCTGACTGACTCTGTGCCTTAGGTCCTGAGATTGAGTTCCACAGTCCTGTCCCAACTGCCAGACAGTGCAGGAGGTCAAACATCACAGCCTACTGCCTTTTCCTGCCCTCCTGCCTCCACAGGAGCCAGAAAAGATAAACCTCAATGTTGGGTCTTACCTAGGAGGCTGCCATGGAGTTCATATGTGGCACCACACCCCCAAACACTCCTAGAGGAAAAACAATGTCTTTATATTTCTCAGCCCCAAATTGCACAGCAGGAGCAAGGGTTTGGTCCCAGTGAGCATGAAAATTTAGGTGTGGCACAACCCTCAGATAGAAGGTCCGCACTGATGAGCTTCCAAAAGCTCAGCAAACCACCTGATCCAGCCCCAGTCCTGACACCAACAGCAGCCACACACTAACCCACACTCCATGTGACCCTCACCCTCTTTGCTAACACTACAACCATTCGAATCCCAGCCCGGGCCTTCTGGAACCCAAAATAACTAACGTAACTCAAACACCAACTTCAATTCCAATCAATCCTGTACTGTCCTCAGCCCTAACTTTAGCTCCAATTCCAACCTCACCCTAGGTCAAAGGAAAGATGGAAAGAAATGATCTTCAGAGAAAGAATCGCCACTGCCCCACAATCTGGTGGTCTTGAGCGACAGCTGTCTGCAATTTGTAGCCTGAAACGTGCTCTGAACATTGTCCTTTGGGTTTAAAACCTGATAGGAGACTATTGCCATTATTAAAGGATTTAATACTCAGAAATCTATTTGGAAATAACCAGGCCTTGGAAGTTCATAGCCGAGAAATAGAAGCATTTTAGTTATTTCCTCTACAAGCAGCACACTGGGATGAAAGTTCTTAAGAAACTTATCTCCCCCACCTCTGGTTTGCCAGCAGTCATCAGGAAATAGGATTATCTTCAATTTATAAATGATGAATAACTGCCATCTTCTAAGAAAAGAGAAGATAGAAGAATCCAAAGGGAGAAGCTAGATTTTTAAAGAGACACCAGCTTGATTCATTCTGACTTAACATCCAGCCTCCACCGGACCCTGGGAGGCTGGTTAGGGGTGCCAGGCCTGTGGCCCACAGGGTACAGGGTTGTATGTGAGGCAGGGAAAGTTAAGTTTCAGGGCATGAGGACCAAGGTAGTTTCCAGAGTTATACGCTCTGTTGGAGAAGGTAGAGGTCAGTCTAGAAATGTGACTCCAAAATGATCTGTCAATCAAGGAGAAACAAGACAAATAGCTGAGGCTAAGACACAAAGCCCAATGGCAGGATGACAGGAGCAGTGAAGGCCGGAATGAGAAATTGCAGGTCGGGGCAGGCAGACAGGGGGCAAGTGGTCTGAAGTCATCTCAGGGTCCAAATGCCAGCACCCCAAGCATCTTTTACACCCTTACAGCCCAAGTGTCCATGGAAAAGCCAGATTCCTTTTTTAATAACTCTATTTTTCCGATTCGAAAAAATTGAAGAAAATTTAGAAAGTATAAAAATTTTGTAGAAACAAATTAAAATTAACCACAACTCTTTGAATTACAGTCATTTAAAGGGCTAGAACATTGCTAGCACTTAATTATTTCAAAAATGTATCCTTTTACGCTCTAGGCTCACTTACTAATATCGAGAAGAAAAACACTCTCCTGCTCCCCGTTTTTGTCTGAGAGAACAAAAGCTGAAAAGAAAGCAGTGCCCCAGCAAATGCTGACAGACCAGATTCTGTTTTCTGCACAGCTAGGGGAGGCCGCTGTTCATTCAGAAAGTGTGTATTTGATCTTGTCCTGTGTGCCGGCACTGTGATAGGCACTGGGTTACAGCATTGCACATATCATCCCTTCTCTAGGCATGTCCATCTTTCACAAAGGCTGCCATGGATACCCAGGCCCATCCCACAAGGTATCACTGACACACACTCATGTACACACATTCACATTATCCTACACCACAGCGTCATACACATACTTGCACGCTCACAAATACATTCAGTCACACAATCACTCCCCCTGATGCACACACTGACACACTCATATACTCACATCACACTCACATTCACTCACATACACAGTTACTGATAAACATACATACGAGGCAGGTACCTGCTCCTTCCTTAGTAGTCCCCTACCCGCTGATGTAAAGTCAGCTGTGGCATTTACCACATATAATGCGATTCAGTATATAACATCTCCCCCTCATCTCTGCCTCAGTCTGGAAAATTTCTAAGTTTATTTCTGTAAGCCCATCTTTCTGCACAGTGCCTGGTACATAGTAAGTGCTCGATAATGTTCATTGTATGAACTTTGAATTCCATGACTAAAGACTTTGGTCCAAGGAGAAAACAACCTCTCTCTCTCTCCCTCTCAGGCTGAAGTTGGAATTGAGGAAAAATATCTGAAGTAACTCCTCAGAAAAATGCCAGGTTCAATGGCAAGTTTCCCCTAGCTCAGCTCTAGACTGGTTCCTTGCCCCACTCCTGAGGTAGACACAGACAGCACCCAGTAAGCCTTTCCTGCTAGTCCACATGTGTCCATGAAACCTGTGACTTCGTGAGAAGAGGCAAAAGAGACACCGTCAGTTCTGTATTATTATCTCAAGACTCTCCCCTTTTCCTTTCACAATATCACTCCCTAATAAACCTTTTGCACACTTAATTCCAAAAGGAGGAGACAGAGGAGGGAAAGGAGAGTAGAAGGAGGAGAGTGGCTACAACCCCAAAGTGTGTGCCCACAGGCCTAGGTCTGACCCTCCAAAGGTAGAGCAGATGCCAGGAGACTGAGATGTACTCCCCAGTCTCACACAGGGTGGTGGATAAACCTGAGTGGTTGATAAACCTCAGAGGAGAAGAAAGAGACTTTGTAAGATCTGACTTGAGACTAGAGGGGATGAGACTCAATGGGACAGGATGGGACCGGACAAAATGAGGCAACCCTGGATGAATCTTGAAGCTCTCACTCCAGTATCTGGTAGAGCAGACAACAAAGGAGACTCAGCAGAAGCAGACCAGTTGCTGCAGCTGCTAAAGCTGCACGTGATCACCTTTCTCTTGCTAGGTAAGTTCCAGGCCAAATGCCAGAATAACTACAGGGCCTCCCACCCCTTTCCCCTGTCACAATGGCCACACCACACACTGGCAGAAGGATAGTCCATCCTCCACACACACACACCGTCTGCAGAGCGAAGACAGCTCCAGAACTGGTGGCATACTCAGCCTGACGGTGGGAGATCAGAGCTTGGAGCTGGGATGAAGGCTGGCATGGGGTTGGGCTGGGGCTGCATGACTTCTGTGATTAGAGCTGCAGCTCTGAGCTCCTGCCCCTAACAAGAGCCTCAGATCGGGGGAGGGAGACAGGATTTGGGGTGGCAGTTGGGGGCATTTCTGGTCTGGCCTTCATCACCTCTCTCAGGCTCTGCCACTGCGCAACCACAGCCTCCAGAGAGCTGGTTCCAGAATACAACGCCTGGGGCTCATGGAAGTGGGAGTCCAGGACCTGGTCACCTCCCTCACCCCCATCACAATACACAAAAAACTTAGTCGCCTTTTTTCCTTCTGCAAGGCCAACAGCAGCCAAGACCTTCCGCTCTTCGCTCTTCGGGGCTGCTACCCTCACCACCTGCCTTCAGCCTGCTCTCCACCTAGGGACCCATTAGCATTTTTAAGGTTCTTATTCCCATATACATCCTGTCCTGGGATTGTCCTCTTCCTTGCAGCATTAGCACTTTCCACATGCCTTTTATCACCCCAGCCCCACTCTGCCTGGGGTCAACCTTCAATCCACAAGTGTCTGGGGAAGAGCCCGGAAGCCTGGTCACACTTCCCAGGCAAGTTTCACAGTCCGTCCCTTTTTGTCGGTGGCCTGTCCTGAAGTCCTAAACCCCCTCCTACCTTTTCTCCCTCCCCCCACAAGAGGTGTTCCCATAATCAGTAGGCATCAGTCAGCTCTAATCAACCCCCTGTTTTGACTATTTTAGCAGCAATAAAAGGGCCATAAAGAGAAAGTCAGTGGGCCCTCTAGGAGCATAGATCTCCTTCACTGTGATATAATGAAAAACACCAAGTGCTTCCTCAGAGCCCTAAGTGACAGCCTTGGCAGCAGAGCTATTGGAGGAAGCCTAATTATGCTATAAATTAAAGGGCTTTTTTTTTTTACCCAACATTATGACCTTTAATAAGATTGTTTTTACAACCGGCTGTCAATAAATCATGCAGGAGCACCAGTGAGAAGCATTCTCGAGAACTTCTGTGAATTTCATTAGCTGCAGTTTATTTGGTTTTGGCGAGCTATGATGTTTTTTAAATCTCAAATTAAAGGCTCTGAACCATAAAAGCTAATTCAGAAAAGTTCCTGTTTCAGCCTCTGAAAACAAGCTTCCCTAATTGCAGAAATTAGCTGAGATGTGGCCAGGCCAGGAGGTCATTAGCTGGGAAACAGTGACAAGTGGCTAGGACTTCACCAGGCCTGGCAGCCACGAGCCCCATAGAACCTGAAGGTGACAGTCCCAGGGGCCTACAGCGACCAGCCCTGGGAGGTCCTTGGCCTGAGGACTGCTCATCCCAAGAGGAACAGGCCAGCTCACCAGCTGGGGTGGGAAGGGGCTAGTCTTGCTGCAGCAGCCAGGGTTCTTAGACCACCAGACACGGAATCCCACGAAGCTGTTTAACCCACTGGTCAGAACTCTGTCCCACACCAGCTTTCTCAGAGTTCATTTCTTGTCCTCCTTGCAACACCAACACTGACTGTATTAGTGTTATAATCTTCCTCAAAGACATATGAGGACACATATGAAGAATAGGATACAAAAGTGGTATATTCAGAGAGGTCCCTATGACAAAGGAGTACACAGAGTCAGAAATGACACGATCGACAGAAGCGTAGAAGATGACACAAGGTCTGTTACCCACCTCTTTAGAAAGCGGTTTGCACACTAGTACAGACAAATATTAGAAGGCCTAGGTTTAAATTCCAGCCCTGCTGTTAATTATGAAACCTTGGTAAAGAGAGTGTACAGCTAAGATTGTGAAGCCAAACAGACCTTGTTCAAAGACTGGCTTCGACACTTGCTAGCTGAGTAACCAAGTTACTTCATCTTTCCAGGTCTCACTTTCCTCGTCTGCAAAATAGAGATATTATTAGTACTTCCCCCAGAGCGCTGTGAGGATGAGGGAGCAGAGGCAGGTAAATCACTTAGCACAGTACTGCTGTCAATAAGCTCCCAATCAATACCAGCTGGCAACAGTGGCAGTAAGAGGTGGTCTTTCCCTCTCTGGGCCTCAACTTCATCATCTGAAAAGAGAGTGGGACTAAATGATTTTTAAGGCCACCGCATAGAAGTGATTCAGAGAGATGTCAGCTTTCCGCTTAAACCTTTTAATGGCTTCTCGTTGCCCACAGAATTAAGTCTATGAAACTTGGAAAGAGCCTGCATGGTTGGTTCCCTTTCCCCCAGGTTCGCTTCCTGCCAGTTGCTGTCCCACTACTCAACAGAACTTAGATTCCCGATATTCTCTGCCTCTGGGCCCAGGCACACAGTCTCCCTCTGCCTGAATGCTCTCCATAGCCTCTTTACCTGGTTAAATGCTACTCCTTCTTCCAGGCACCTAAAGTCACTTCCTCCAGGAAGCTTTCCTATCCCTCCCCCTCCACTCCCACAGGTGCTTTTGTGATACCTTTGCTGTCAGAGACCTCATCATCCTACACTGATGGCTATATCCAACATACTGCCCCCACCAAAGCAGGCAGCGAAGATCATATCTGTTTTGGTCTCCTTGGATCCCCAAAGCCTATAATCATTCTTGGTGTATAGTATGTGCTTAAAATATTTGTCAAAGGAATGTTAAACATAGCATTTAGAGATGCAACGCCTAGAATGATTATACACAGAAATAGAATAAGTTATCTTGTAAACACATATTTAATTTGTAACTAGGAGTTGGGTTTTTTTTTTTATTTTAATGAAGTGATTATATTAGAAGAGTGTCAGAAAATAAAACTATTAATACATCCTACCATGGTTTTACCATCTGATCTTCATCTCCTTTTTCTCAGAGAATGAGGAAGGAAGAGGGAATAAGGAAGAGACTGAATAGAGTGAGGCCGGATCGGAAAAGATTGCCTTTGAGGACCAAGAGAAACAAAGGCTAGGACCAGGAGGGTCCCATTCTCCAAGCATCCAACTCCTTTCCTCCAAACTCCCCCACCTGCCCCACTTCCACAGCTCTCCTAGGGCAGGAACATCACTGGTTCTAAAATTTCCGAATGAAAACCATTCGTGAAGTCGTGCGTGGGAAATGGAATGCCAGCACATGGGCGTCAGTGACTGTGAAGAAATCATGGCATCTACACTCACCTGGCCTTCCTTTGGTTTGCCTCATTAATCAGCTCCCCAGGTCATCGGGGTGTCTCGCCTCGGGCTCACAGGTCTGGTTTTTGTATAATACACATTTCTCCCAGTTTTTATTTCATCTGCTTTTTTTGAGCAGCCTTTCCATTATTTCTGAACATTTGAGTTAAAAAAAAAAAATGTAAATTACAGACGCCTGTGGATTGACGTAATGTGAAAAGAAGGCGGCTGTTTTCCCTCCCTCCAAAGAGGGAACATAGTTTTTAAAACTAATATACCCCTTAAACCTCACAAAGCCCATTTCAACCTTTTTAAATGACTATTTTAAGAAGGGAAAAGAAGAAGCAAGGAAATGTGTTTTGGGCAATGTCTTGGCAGGAGAGGAAATGGTCCCAGCCTGTGCAGATGGAGTCTGTCTCCTCCCTCAGGTCCAAGGTCACAGACCATGGAGAGCCTGGGAGGGGAAGGTCCACGGCTAAGGGGTGAGCCTCTGAAGTCCTGGTGGGGAGAAGAGACTGCACAGACAGGAGACAGGGATTTCCTGGTTCAGGGGGGGTTGTGGAGAAGGTGGGAGCAGAGAGATCAAGAGGCAAATAGGAGGGATCAGTTTTGATACCCAGGCTGGGACAGTATGTGGAAGGACACTGGCAGGAGCAGAGGGTCAGCAAATTAGCCAGAAGCATAGTCCACATTTTCCATTTTCTCTAGAAAAAGGAATAGAATGTGGAGGAGACTGTGGAGTTGGGGACTATGGGTGGTGGGGAGATCTGAAATAGCTCTGTGAGGAGCCCTTGGGAGATGATGAAAGCTGCATGTAAAGAGTAATCCGACCTCTAACAAGTATAAGGCTCTGCTGTTTTTGAACACTCACAGAACAGGATCCCACTCAGTATTCCTTAGAGATAGTCCAGGGTCTCTTCTCTCTTTCCAGGGGCCTCTGGCTGGCTGTCTACCAGGCATTGGGTCCTAACCTACCCTCAGCCCTGAACCAGACACCTGGCAGAGACTCATAGATCCATTCATTGAATGGATCAATGAATGAATGAAATTAATACCTTCTAAGCAACTGTATACGTTCTAGGAAGAAGTCTGGGTGCCTCTTCTCCATCAACTACAAAATGGCATCCCCCCAAACAAGGCTGCCATGGACAGTTGCACAGGTATGAGAAAGTCAAATAAAATTTTTTCTTCCGAACTGGCTTGTCATTCAGCAAAATATTCTAATAATATTTTAGAAGTTTCTTTCTTGTTCTATCTCTCTCTTCTGGGTTAGACAGGTTGGGATTTGAAAATCAGAGAAGGAAGAAGAGACAGTAAAGTCATTTGGAAGAACCCCAGTGAGAGGCTGGCGTGAGATCCTGTGTTTTCCACGTAGGTTGCTGAACCTTACCATTTAGAAGCCTCAGAAGGCAGACAGCCCATGCAGCCACCTGGGGGATGGTGCCAGCTCTTCCAATTTCTGTGGTTGAAAGAGGTCTTTGGAGTTTCTCAGTTTGCCTCCCAGACTCAAGAGAGATTCCCAGCAAATCAGCCAGTGCTTCCCCTTGAAGGGGTTTGAAATAATTTCTGGTTTGAAAATAATTTTTCCAGTGCCTCTACCTCTCAAACCATGGAGAGGAAGCTTTAAAATGTATCCAGTTTAGTCCTTCCCTACCACACCCACATCAAAAGACATGGCTAGGGAACTCTAGGGAAAATGCCTCTGTACCCCAGATCCTTGGGTTTCACGCTTCCTTCTAAGCAGTTGCAAATGAATGGAAGAGATAGATGGAGATCATGTGAGCAGAAAGGGAACCATGGAATCCACCGATGTCTCTTCCTCGGCTGAAGCCAGGGAGATGTGAATGGGTTCCCAGTCAAAAGACAAATGTCAGTGTCCCTTGCAATTTGAACTGTCTGGAAACAAAGCATGTGCTTTACCATTGCCATTTACTCCGGCTTATAATTTAGGGAACAGAGGTAAGGGCTCATAGAGCTAAGAATCTTGAGCTAGAACTCTTCAAGCTAAAAGCAAAATCACTTTTAAAAAAATATAACTGCTTATCAACTTTATTCACCTCCTGTTTTGATGTGAAAAATGGTCCAGAGGGAAGTTTCCCGAGCCAAGCCAGGATTTTCTACGCATTTCCCACAAACAGGGCTCACTGGTTTGTTCTGAGAGAAATGAAACACAGAAGACCCACCCAGCGAGTCTTTTGGGCAAAAAGGAGTCTAAGCCAGATTTCAAAATCCAATTCAGGACTTTTTTACTGCTGGGGTGGGTTGGAGAATTATCAATGGGCAGGAAAATAGCACATCTGGGATGTGGCTCTGTCCTCTTGTTGGCTGGTATAACTCCACATCTATGTCAGATTTTTTTTTTTTTTTTTAATAGCCAAGCTTTATCTGGCTTCTAATTCATTTTTACGTCCAGGGTGAATATGATTGTTAAGTTCTACATGTTTATATTTGTGTAAATTAAAAGCCATATTTCACTACTGGATAGATCTGCTTGCCTTGAAGGTAAAAATGGCAAAACTAAGTATTATGATCCTAGACACTGATTACCCAACTCACCCAGAAGATGGTAAAAGGGAAGGATCTTGTGATTTTCATCACTAAAACTCTATCCCCTTTGTGTCTTTTTAAAATCTGGTTTTGGAAAAGTTGGCGCCAAGATGCTCTAACTGAAAGTAGACTTTTGGATTAATTTAGTCAGTCATGTTCTGACCGTGGCAACATGAGGCTATTATAGGCCTTTTTTGCAGCAAGCAAATTGCTTTGTAAAATTGATACAGCCATGTTAACTCCTAAAGGGATTTGAGAGGAAAGTGAGCAGGCCCTTCTGGAGACAGTGATCTCTTGCTTTTTTTGAGGCAGGGACTGACATCAGTTTTGACCATAAGGCAATGTCTTTTTCATGGAAGTCCACACTTGGCATTGGTACTTAAGTTAAAAGCAAGAGCAATGTAATAAACGTTTGGTAACAACCCCCCACATACTTAGATTTATTGGCTAGTTAAATCTTTAATGGTTAAAGTTAAAAACCTTTTATTTCAACAGCCTGGGGATTTGCACAGCTGGACGGTTGCATTTTAATATATTCAAATTGGAATGGAAAAGCCAAAGTGACCAGGACATTCCCTTTCTTTCTTGGATACGCCCAACCTGGTAGTGAGCTGACAATGGTCATGGCCTTGCCCCAGGTCCTCTCTCCTCACCCCAAGCCAAGCCCAAAAGGGGAAGAGGAGAAGAGGAGAAGGAAGCATGCTACATGGGACAATTTGGGTGGCTCCCTTTCTATGTTCACTCACCTGCTCTTGTTCTCTACCCAAGTAGTCAAGAAATCAAGGAGGATCTATACTCTGGTTCCACCACCTAAGTGACCCATCTTGGCTGGATCACTCCTTGCCAGCTTCACCTTTCTGGAAAGTCTCTAGTTTGGGGGCCTGGATTGGAAAAGTGGCACAAAAGAGCAGTGGCAAAGAGGCTTGGATAACTGAGTTTATGTGGGTTGATAACATGATAAAGGGAGATGGGGGAGAATGGAAGACTATCAAAGCATAATAGAAGTATAGGATTTGAGTTAAGAGGTCAGAGTGATGGAAATGGCAGGGGTGGTGCTCACGACATCTAACCAAATGCTTACTCTGTGCCAGGTAATCTCAATTGCTCTATGTGAATTATTGCATTGATCCTCCAATTTGGTATTATTTTACTCTCCCTTTAGAGATAAGGAAACTGAGATATATAGAGGTTAAGCAACTGGCCCAAGGTCATGCAGCTTAAAAAAGGTGGAGTGAAGATTTAAACCCAGGCACTTTGACTCAAGAGCCTACATTCGAAATGGGGCCTTCAAAGATTCAGGTATGGGAATACTCGAGGTCTTAGAAATTAAGGGGTGTGAGTCTTGGAGTCACTGGTAAAACAAAATCAACAAGGACATCTCCATTGCTTTCAGGAAACATGAGATGAGAAAATTTTCATTCTCACACACATCCCTCAAATATACAACGCCACTTCATCCCAGCGGTTCCTCATGCACCTTAACCCACAGAAACACATCTGACAAAGACATGTTATGCACTCATCTACTTACTCCATAAGCACAAACTTAAGAAACACACACACATCATGGCAGCATGCTTTCACACAGATGCACCAATATTCAGACACATCTTCTGGCACCACACAAGTGCAGAAGCACATACGTACACACAAACACACAAACTTGTGCACACCAAGGGTTATAGCAGATGCAGTTACCTCCTACTGAGTCTTTGAGACATGGTTATGCCGTTGTTTCTCAACTGTCGATGGACTGCTGTCTGTCCTCCTGACAATCATGAACCTGGCCAAGGCTGGATTCTGAAGGATGAAGGATCAAGCATACAGATCAAACTGCCAGAAATACAGGATGATCCAAAGGCCCCCAGGACAAAGTAGTGATAAACAGGATCATCCACCCACCACTTCCAAGCCCACATCATAAGAGCCCTGAGCTCTCACCTTGAGAAAGCTCAACCAGCCTTTGCTAGTGACCTTTGCCAAGTCAGGATTAAAAGTCAAACCTGGGTCTTTAGTCACCAATAGCTATCTCAGTATCGAAGATGAAATCTGCAGGCACAAGAGTGTGGGTCATTCTTGTTAAAGAAACTTGATTGCTAGGTCCCAGGGAGAGAAGACTCCTCTTGATGGAAAATGTCAGACTCCCAGTGAAGTTTCTAGTTCTGAAATGCTAATATTTCTCATATGGAGGCTCATAGATTTTTCACAGGGTTTTCAATTTCAAGGCCATTTTGGGGTTTTATGGGGTTTGATGTTCTCTGCACAAACATAGGTTTAATAATTGACAGAGTGCCAGGCTGCCCACTTTGGCACTTAGAGGCCTGTCATGCAGGACAGCAAGGCACTCAACTCATAAGGCCCAAAAAGCCACGACAGTCTACTCCGTGGCACAGAGACCTTGCCAATTACAGGAAGTTGAGAAATAAAAGAAATGTTTCAAATAAAAAGATGTCAATTTAACAGCCAGGGACCTGGAAACAGATGTTCCTCCCAGAGCCTGAGAGCCGCCCACCCGCCCGCCTATCCATCCTCCGGGTTTTCAAAGTCACTTCTTGTCAGGTGCCCTGGTTAAGAGGGAGAATTAATGAGCTGTGCTCCATTTTACGGCTGCCGTCTGATGTGGGAGCCGTGTGCGGAGCGCTCCGCGGACTGGCCAGCCTGGCCCCCAGCCCTCCCTCCAGCAGCTCAGCCTGGATCAAAGAGGAGAGCAGCTCAGCTTTTATAGCAAAATGATTAAAACCACGTGGGGCTTGTTTCCTCACACGTGACCTCTCGACAAAGTGCAGGGGTGGGGGGCGGGGAGCAAAGGAAAGGTGAACCCAGGGGTCTCCAGTCTCAGGGAAGAGTAGGACCCCAGATGCAGATACTTTAGAAAATAACCAGACATGCGTATGCATGTGCGCGTGCGCGCGCACATAAATAATATCTTTACCCTGAAGGTTGAAATCTAGCCTGGGAGCCTAATTAACCAGGTCAGCTAGGACCACATAGCACCAGTAGTAGATATATTAATAAACGAAAAATAAATGGATAGAAAGATGATAGAGGGTGGGTAGGTAGGTAGGTCGGTCGGTCTGTAGATAAATGATAAATAGATAGAGATAGACGGTTTTCAATTACTTCTAGTCCTTGTAGAAAAGTACAGCTGCATCAGACTGACAAACTAAGTCTCAAATGTCCCTCTTGCATCTGGACAAAAAATTTCTCATCCATCTGCAGTCTATGGCAACTCTGCCACATCTGAAAATCACAGCATCCTGGTGGTAGGCAACCTCACTTCTGATCGCCCAGGCGATTCCCCTCCTCTGATATTCAAATGTAATCACCTTCTGCCCCAGCAAGGACTGGATTCAGTGACTTGTTTCTAGAAAAAAAGTATGAAGCAGGGGTAATGAAATGTCACTTCCAAAATTACATTATTAAAAGATGGTGGCTTCGTTCTTGGACACACTCTCTCACTCTGAAGGAAGCCAGCTTCCATGTTGTGAGCTGAATTCTGAGAGGCACTCATGGCAAAGAACTGAGAGAGACCTCCTGCCAGGAGCCTGGAAGGAACTGAACCCTGCCAACAGCCTCAAGAGTTAGTTTAGAAGCAGACCCTCCCCTAGCCAAGTCTTGAGATACCTGCAGCCCCAGTCAACACCTTGACTGTAGTGGTCTGAGAGACTAAGCTGTGCCCAATTCCTGATCACAGGATAATAATAAATGTGAGATAATTCATGTTTATTGTTGAAGTTGATAACTTTGGGGGTAATTTCTTAGGTAGCCATAGATAAGACACTTACACACCAGGAAAATCACAGCTCCCTCAACCTTTTCTCCTCCGCTGAGATATTTCTGTGCTCCCAGCCATAACTTACAGCAGTCTTCTACCATCAGCCCCACTGCTGCCTTTACCTCTTTGAGTTCATCCCAGCCATCCTGACCTCCTTGCTATGCCTTGAACACACCAGGTAAGCGCCCACCTTGAGGCCTTTCCACTTCTCCAGGGCTTGCTCTTCCTCCTCCTTCATATCTCCACTCGAACATCAGCTTCTTGGCAAGACCTTTTTTCAACCACTCTACTTAAAAAGGAAATCTCTTCCGTTCCACTCCTCATGCTCCCTATTTCCCTTCCCTGCTTAGTTTGTATCATTGCCTCTACCATCGTCTAGCTTAGTACATATCTTATGAATTTTGTTTCTTACTTGACCCCTCCCCCAGACCAAAGAACAGGAATTGGGGATTTTTGACTGTTGTGTTCACTGCGCCATTCCGGTGTCTAGCCTGGCATTCAACAATTATTCACTGAATAAATTAACAAATGGAGATACAGATCTCTCATTTTCTAATTTTCTAAATACCTACTATTATATACTAAACCTATATTGTCATTGATCCTTATAACATGGTCATTAATTCTCATAACAACTCTACCAGGTTGACATAATTTTTCATTTTACAGAATTTAAAAGCTGAGACCAGGGAATGCTATGTTTTTCAAGGTCTCAAGGCTAATACTCAGAAGAGCTGGGAGCTGAGACTCCTGTATTCTTTTTATTGTTAAATTTTAACCAATGGTGTAACATTGGTTAATTACATTATATAATTTTCAGGTGTACGAGATTTATAATTCAACATCTGTGTATCTACATTTTTATTTCCACACTTTTTCCATTGCATTGGGTAACTACAGTGAACAAAATGCTTTCCAAAGCAATGATCTCATCTAATCTTAACAATAACCCTGTGAAAGAGGAATTGTAATTATTATCTCCATTTTGACAGAGATGGAAATCAAAGCTCAGAGAGGGGAAGACATTTGCTGTGGTTGATACAGCTGGTAAACGACAGAGCCAGAATTTCTTTGGTCCATTCAAAAGACATTGACTGAGCAACAACTTCCAGATACCAGACACCATGAATAATAGGATATGGGCCTCCCTCAAGTCCTCTGGCTCCCCACCCTCCTCAGTCCTGTGGGGCTTCATGTAGGCCACCACCATGTACTAAGTGCCTGTTCAGGTTAAATGTGGATCTTGTAAATGTTACCTTGTGCTGGTCAGACATGGCTTAAGAGTCGCTGATCTGAAAAGGAAGGTGACAAATGAGGGCTGAGATCTTTGGGAAGGAACCCAGAAAAGATTACAGAGAAGGGGATTTTTCAAAGATGGAGCCAGAAGATGCATTAAGCAAGAGAAAGTTAAGGTATAAGAGCTTTTCAAGGCCCCTTTTATCCCCATTCCTCACCCCCATCCCCACCACAGGCAACTATCTTAATGTGCTTGATGTTTATGTATCTTTCGGTTTGTTTGTTCTTTCACAAAGTGCCTATCTTTTTTTGTTGATAAATATTTTTAGATTATGCAAATGATATTATGTTGTATATCTCCTTCTGTATTTTTACTTTTCCAGTCAGCACTATGTTTCAAAGATCCATGCATGCTACTGAGGGTACATATAATCTGTTGCTTCCAACTGTTACATAATACTCCGTGGTGTGTAGCTACCACATCTAACCCATCCGCTCTCCTAGGGATGACACCCAGATGTTCACCACTACCATCACAATGCTGTGATACACATCCTGCCACATCCCTTCTGGGCCTGTGTGAACAGGAGTGCTGGTACAGAGCGTATAAATAGTCTTAACTCAGTGATGCCTGCTTACTATTCTGATACATTTCCACCAGTAGAGCACACACATTCTTATACCCTAATGTCCCTGCCAGCACTTGGTGTTTCTGATTTCTGCCAGTCCAATAGTTGTAAAGTGATACCTTATTATTTCTTTCGTTTGTATCTCGTTGATTATTAGTAAGTTGCAGCAACTCTTTATATGCACAGTAGCCTTCAGGTTCTCTTGAGTGAGCTAATCAGATTTAAAGTGGAAGAAGGAAGATTAGTCCACAAAACTGACCCAGATTCTTGGAAAAGGAGGAAAGTTTGGGAGTTCCCCCCAGGCACAGGAAACAGGGATGCTCAAGAAATACTTTCAAGTGGAAAAGGCTTCAAGGTGAACAATTTGGGCCTGAACTATGGGAGTTTCCTTGAAAACAATTTTTTATTTTCCCCAAACATAGGACAGAACATGGAAAACAGATGGCTTAGATGGGGAAAATGGAATTAGCCAGGAAGATAGAAGCTGGGTTCAACCTGTCAAAACATATCTCCTGGAAACTTATATAAATTGGATTATATTCAAAAGAGAGTTTCTGTTCTTCAAAAGACACGACTGAGAGTCTGGGAGGCAATCCACAGTGTGGGAAAAGATATTTACAGAATGTGTATGGCAAAGAACTCAGATCCAGAATATATAAAGAACTTCTACAAATTGATAAGAAAAAGACAAACTACTCAACAAAAATAGGGGCAAAAGGCTTGCACAAGCACTTCACAAAAGAGGACATACGAATGGCCAATAACCATGTGAAAATGTGCGCAACTTCAGTAATCAGAAATACAAATTCAAGCATCAGAGAGAGATGACTACACTCCCACCAGAATGGCTAAAATGAAAAAGACAAACAATACCAGATGTTAGGTGGAATATAAATTGGCACATGCTCTTTGGAAAACTATTCAGCAATATCTTTGGGTAAACATAGCCTTTGACCCAAAAATTCCATCCTAGGTATATATATATATCCAACAGAAAAGCATTCACCAAAATACATGTGCAAGAGTGTTCATAGCATCACTACTCATAATATAGAAAAAGTAGAAACTACCCAAAGACTCATCAACAATAGAACAGATAAATAATTGTGGTATATTCATAAAATGAAATACTACACAGCAACGAAAATGAAAGAACTACTATGTCACACGACAATGTAAATAAATGTAAACAAACATGATATTGAGCAGAAAGTAGCCAGATTTAGTTATATACATTTGTATAAAATACAAAAACGGGTGGAACTAATCTTTGGTGAAGTCAAGACAGTGATTAGCCTTGACCAAGTATCAACTGAGAAGGGTATGGGGAATGGGGCTTCTGGCGTGGGGGAATGTTTTCTCGATCAGGGTGCTGGTTACATGGATATGTTAACTCTGAGAAATTTCATCAAGCTTATGATTTGTCTTCTTTCTGCATATACCTTATACTTCAATAAAAAGTTTGAAAAATATTTTGTGGGTACCTTTTGCCTTGCCCTAGCCCCATACCAACAAATCAGGGGTAGGAGACAGCCCAAGGAGACACTGTGGAATCATCATGCACATACAAGAACAGATGCTCACTCTTCCTTGCTTTGTGAGCAGAGTACAAGTGAGTACACAGCCAATACCTGCCTCACGAGATTTCAGAAGAGAACAAGATAGGAATGTCTGAAATGTAGGTAGGGCTTTATAAAGAACCAAGCACGTTTATGTACCCCCCTCCCCCCTGGGGGACAGACCCCCCCCCCCCCCGTCCCCCCCCCCCCCCCCCCCGCCCCGGCTCGGGGCCCTTTGCAGCTGAGTCAACTGAGATCCCTAAAGGTAATGTGACTTGCCTAAGACCGCACTGCTAGTATAAATCCCAGAGCTAAATCTCATCCTTGGGTCTCCTAGCTCAAGAATCTTTCTCTCAGGCAACATTGACAGCTCCATCTGAGCTGGAGCAATCAAGGAAGGCTCCCTGGGGGAGGAACAAATTACATGGGATGTTGAAGGATGGAGACGATTCCTGAGGGTAGACAATGGAGGAAGCCAGACCATATGCTATGGCAAGAAAATGCCAAGACCAGGAGTTTACCAGTTCAGGAGGAATCTGGCTTACTGCAGAGTTGCTGTCAGTGGTGCTCTTGGGAGACAGGCAGAAGGAGTGGCCAGGGGAGTACAACTGGCACCCTCATACCTCACTCTCATGCCCCTTCTGTAAAGCCCTAGAAGTTTGTCCTCCCAACAGCTCTCCATGCCCCCAGATTTATTTTGCTTTCTTTCGCTAAATCAAACTTTATCAGACAGTTTTACTGTCAGCCATTAAACCAAAATGTGTTTGTGCAACAGTAAACACCTTGTTACTGCGGGAAAGGATTACATAAACAACAGCAGAGACAGACCTGCCTCCCTGTACCCAGGAGCCCCCAGGAGCTGAGTGGCCCTCGGTAGGGATGGAGGAAGGCACGGCAGGGGCATCCTAGAGCCTGAGGGTGAGGGGAACAACCCACACTCTGCCCTGGGGCATTTGCTTTTACCAGAATGGAATGGCTGCCTCCAGTCAGGGACAGCATGTGCTCTAGAGATCTCAGAGGGGTACACAGACCCTCCCCAGAGCCCTGGAGAAGGGGGAAATACTAGGCAGGGGTGGGGCGGGTTTGGATTAGAATCTGGTGAGATAGGGCAGGCTGAGAGATAAATAGGAGTGGGGAAAAAGAGGAAGACTGGAAGGAGTAAAGAGAGGAGAGGGTGAGGAAGAACGCGGCAGCAGGGCTGATTGCTTTGGCCTGGATTGGAGCCCCTTTTGAGGTAGATGAGACATGGAGGGTTATACCAGCCTGAGACGAGTAGCAGATAGGGATACTTGGGGACCAGTGGGCAGAGTAAGCCAGTTAGGCTGCGCCTCTCACTGGGTCTGCCCCAGGCTTCCAGGTCTCAAGGCCTCCTCTCATCCATGCTTGACACCCTCTCCTCAGTGCTGCTTGCTGAGCCAGAGAGCCATACGAGATAAGCTGTCTAGAGGAACTTGAAAGACAGGATCTAAGGGGACTCCAAGTACTGGATGGAACACAGGGGACAGCTAGAAAGAAGATAAACAGTTTACATTTTTGCCGCTGCCTGACACCAGGCACCACGCTGGGTGGTTCCGTACCACAGACACTACTTCATCTTGATTCTCACACCTACATATGGAATAGAAACTATTGTCCCCATACGTCATGCTGCCTGTTTACGTTATTTTATTCCTCCTACACTGCTACTACTTAACAGTTATCATTTTATTAAGCACTTGCTATGCGGCAGGTACTCTGCTTATATTTTTTTCATTAAATGCTCGCATCCAGTTTATGAGGCAGGGACTTTTATTATTCTCTTTTACAAATGAGGAAACCAGGACTCTGAGAGGTTGAGTCACTTGGCTGGGGTCACACAGCCAGTAAGTGGCCAAGTCAGAATTGGAGCCCAGATTCCTCTAATGCCACAGCCTGTGCTCCTCCTGTCTGAGTCTAAAGAGGGTCTGAAGGAAAAGGTAGCATAATTGGGGGTAGAGGGAGTGGAAGAGGTGGCCCACACAAAGACGGGTTTGCCCTGGACGTGGCACACAGAGGTCCCTGCTAAAGAAGAGACAACAGTCATCAGCCTCACTTATGGCCAGAAGGAGAGGGATGGCATGGCCCTAAACTTCTTCCTCAGAAACTGAGACATACGCTCCCAGGCTGGAAAAGCCACTGGCCTTTCCAGGCTGAGACTCCATCAGGAACCAGCCTGTTTCCTAAAGTCCTGGCCTGAGCCATTTTAAGCCTAGAGGCTGTATCTTCCTCTTTCCTCCAAAGTCCAGATCTCTAGCATCCCCTCAGCCCTCCCTTTGGCCTTCAAAGTTACTGCCCAAGAATTCATCTATCGATCACTACCCACCACCACATCTCCCTACCCTCCACCACACACTGACCCCATCAGCCAGGCCACAGTTCTGGAGCCTGAGGCTACACAAGAAGAGCCTGACACCTGATATCAGTGTGACCTCAGAGCCTTAGATCACTGGGGCTGCAAGTCCCGAGGTCACTGCAGTTTTTCTGCTCTAATCCTGGGCACACACAAACCACTGACTTCACTGTCAATTTAGTCCCTTCTGACACTAGGGAATCCAGCAAGCTTGGATCCTGGGATGGACCTGTGTCTAAGGCCACAAATCTCAGGACTCCATTTAGCAGAATCACAAGGTAGGATTCAAGGGGCCAGGCCTAGGGTTCCATGTTCAGAAGGGCCCATGCTTGGTTTAATATCCTGTTGTTACTGTCTTGATATTCTGTGTGTGTGCGTGTGTGTGCGCGTGCGTGCGTGCGTGCGCGTGTGTGTGTGTGTGTAACAAGGAGTTCTGCATTTTTATTTATCACTGGGCCCTGCATATTATATAGCTGGTCCTGTACAACAGCATTGGTATTCCTATGGCTTGGATCCTTTTGGGGGGTCCCTAAGCCAATTCCAGATGTAGAAAGCCTGGTGTGGGCAGGAGCCCTTCAAACTAGTCACTGCTAACCCAGATGGCAAATCACAACTGGCCCAGAGAAGAGCACAGTTAGATTATTCTGTGGGTCCACAGCATCTGGAACTCTGGGGACAGCAGGAAAATAGGAAAGAGGTTTTCGGTTAGGGAACAAGGTGGAAGAGAAGAGAGTTGGGCTTCCAAGAGCTGTAGCCAGGGGAACTGGGAAAATGAAATGATCAGAGGTTCAAAAAGCTCATCCCCAAGGGGTCCAGCAGCATGGCCAGCTACAGGCACAGAGTCTGAGGCAGCATATCAGAGAGGTTAGGCACTTGGGCTCAGAGCTGATGGTCAGGCTTCAAATTTTGCTCCGCTACTCAGTAGGTGTGATCTTGCTACGTGCAAGCTCAGTTTCCTTATTTGTAAAATAAAAATAGTACCTACTGCACGAAGTTGAAATTAGAAACACTGTAAGTAAGGAATAATTCCTCAAACGTCTGCCACATATCTGGACTAGACACATATCCCCTGGGGTATTAATTCTCGGTGTCGACCCATGAGGTGGAGGTTGCAGCTTAGAGAGCAGACCTTGCCCAAGGTTGTAGAGCAGGTGAGAAGTGGAGCAGAGATTTGCAGCCAGTTCTGTGGAACTCTAAGCCTTCTGGGTGCCACCACCCTCCCTCTCAAGCAGTGTGATGCTGAGCTAGAGATGAGTGTTCAGGTTTAGTCACACGGATTTGTCAGTGAGAAATGTATTCCAAGAGTAGATGAAATCAAAGAGGTTCTTCCATGAACTATCATTTAAAGTCTCTTTTGGAAAAAAAAAATTTTCTAAAAGGAAAAGTATAATTAGAGACCATCTATGTTGTCTCCGTGGAGCCTGCCCCACCTCCCCACTGTCCGCCACCCTGTCTGAGACAGAATTGAATGGAGGCCACCAGCATGTCTGGAGTGAAGGATGCTGGGATGTCTGCCAGCCAGCCAGGCTCTCCCATAATCCTATTGCATTTATTGGCTTTTTTTCTAATGTTTCATAGGAGTATAATTTACATAGTGAAAGTGCAAAAATTGTGGAGTATGTATCTTGATAATTTTCACAAATCAAACACACCCATATAACCAATATCAAGAAACAGATCATTCTCAGCATCCCAGAAACCACTCTGCTATTCCTTTGGAATAACTACCCCACTCCATTTCCCAAGGGCTAACTTCCAATACCACTGATTATTCATTTTACCTATTTTAAAACTTTATATAAATGGAATCAAATGTTATATACTCTTGTTTCTGGCATTTTTGTTCGATATTATGTTTGTGAGTCGTTTACATTTTTTCAGGTACACAATTGCAGTTCATTGATTCACATTGCTGTATAGTATTCCTTTGTATGAATATGCCACAATTTACCTATTTTGGACATATGAGTAGTTTCCAATCACTTAAATGTTTTTAATGTCTTGTAATTTTGAGTGCCTCAAGGTCAGGCTTTCTGAAAGACTCTTTGTAAAAAGTAAGCTTATCTTTCATTAATGACAGATTTTTTAAAACAAGGATGGTAAAGATTTCTCTTCTCTGGAGTTTAAGCATCACAATCAATTTGTGTGATATTTTCACCTCTAATAGGAGTCCTAGAGAAATAATACCTTAAAAAGTCACTTGAAACTAATACATGGGTGAGTTCTATAGGCATTCCCACTGAATTTTCTCTTAAAACAAATTGGTTTCAAGAAAATATTGAGCTTTCATGTCAGCAAATTATTTGATGAGAGAGCATAACAAAAAAAAAAAGCGTTGCATAAAATATCCCTCATGCAGAAGAAGGGCTAAGAAGTCCCTTTAAGCTGGAAAATGCTTGTCATTTTTTTCCAAAAATATGGGAGACACAAATATAACTTAATAATTTCCCTTGCCATAAATTTCTCCATCAACTTCTCAGTTGCCATAAATTAAAGTACTTATATTACTGAAAATGCCTGAGAACTCATTTGGCCTCAAAGTATCACTAAACGTTTAATGGTTACTCCAGAATTTTTTTTTTTTAACTTTCCACTTTAGGGGCTGACATTTTTAATTTCTAAAGAGATGCGGAAAGCCATGGAGGAGAAGCTGGAGATGAGGCCGGACCAGTGGTGAGGGCTCAAATTGCACAGGGCTGTAAGAGGAGCTTGGAGTTCTCTTACCGGGGAATATGGACCAATTTCTACAAGTTTAAAAGAAAAGAAATAAAATTTTCAAATACATTTTAAATTTCAAATTAGGTTATTAGGCAAAAAACACATTTTCCCCTCATTGTTTAAAGCAATATTATCTTTCAAGCGTAAATTCAGTCTTTTGAAAGCTTGCCACAGAAGGGCCTGAGTCACTTTTTAATTTTCTGTATGTAATTAAAAACAATATCCAAGATGTTGCACTGGAAGAAACTAGGTGAAAGACATATGAGCCCTTGTACATTTTTCTGCAACTTCCTGTGAATCTATAATTATTTCAAATTTTTAAAGTTTAAAAATAATAATAATATTAAAATAGTAAATAACCCTGTTTGCTGGGAGTTTGATTCCGCTAAACCTGCTTCAGGTGTCATCTGAGTGCTCAGATGGCGTTTTGAAGACATTGAAGCTGGAAAACTTTCCTCTCCACAAGTTTATCATTCCAGAGGGCAATATAGAAATATAGCCTCCAAAAATTACTCCAAATTACAGACATTTGCAGCCATTCAAGACTTAGCATTTATAAAACATCTACTTTCCTTTCACTTGGAACCTTTTGTGAGGGAAAAAAGCCTTTTGGAAAATTTTCTCCCAAAAAATGATTACACTGAACAGCCTTGTTCTCATACCCTGTGTGCATTTTTGGTTCAATTTACATCTGGGAGTGAATTTTTTTTTCTTCTATAACTATGTTTAAAACACAAGTATGGAGTTGTGTTAACAATTGTTCATTTAGGCAGTCTGAGTTTGCAATTGAGAAGGGGGAAAAATCTCTAAATGTTGAAAATTTGCTAAAAATTGTCATCTTTTTGTTTGGGGGCCACTAGCAGGGTACTGCCCGGAGAGCCCTCAGAGTCTCTCAGGCCATGCCCTCACTTCAGTTCCCCGGATAAAAGAGTCTCGAGAGCCATTCATGTGCTCGGCACTTCCAAGAAGAGCAATTATGTTGAAAGGCCACGCTCCAGTTCTGGCCCATGCCTTTCAAGACAACAATTGGATGTTCTTCTAGTGGTCTTTCAGCAGCAGACTCAGATGAGCAAATTTCATAGAAACCGCTTTGGAAACAAGAATTACAGTTTATTACATTAATATAGGATTGACCCCTCACTCTCTCACCCAGGATCAAAATACTAAACCCCAATCAAACTCACTGGCTGGGTATGCAAGTGAAGGGAAGTGGTTAAGAGCTGGAGACCCGAGAGCCTGAACACCTAGGTTCAAATTCCAGCTCTCTTACTATGTGACCTTGGACAAATTAATTAACTTCTCTTGCCTCAGTTCTATAATCTGTAATATTTGAATAATCATAGTAACATACGTCCTTGGTTATTATGAAGATTAAATGACATAATGCAGGTAAAGGGCTTAGAAGAATGTTCTCTGTTATGGTTCTCTAAGTACTTAGAAAGTGTTGTCTATTATTATTAAGTAGAATTATTCACCAGAAGGCTGCTTGGCGAGCCCAGAATTAGAACAAAAGGCAATTGAGGCAATAGTTCTCCTTAGTTCTGGAGACATCAGTGACATTTCCTTTGCCCCGCCCCATGCCTGAAACAATGGTCACCCTCTGATCACCAGGCTACTCATGCTCTTCACATCTTGTTTCCTGGCTCTGGGCCAAGCTGAAGAAATTGGACGCATCTTGCTTCTCTAAACTCCCTTTTCTATGTGAACCATCTCTTGTCTGCTACCCCGTTTTTTCCTTCTGTCTAAAGAGCGGTAAGATTGTTCTTTCTGCACTCCTAGTGGACATTATATCTCCACTCTACACAACCCAGTCGAATGTTGATTACATTAGAACCCCTCTCCAAGCTCTGGCTGAGGCATCCAAGGTCACAGCCCACTTGCAGAAATCACATTACCTTCCCTATGAATTACAACCCGTCATTTCATATTGGTGTCAGTAAGATTTAAACCTTTCAATAAGAGTTATGCATGCATGCATTTTACAATTGTATAGTTCCTGTTTGTTTGTTTTTTACAGTTGTGCAACCCTGGGTTTGTTTATTTGTTTGTTTTTAAGTATAATTGAATTTAGGGCACATGTAATTTTATTTTAGTGTCCATTACAAGCCTCTCAGAATGGAAACTATATATGTTTGCATATTTATTAATGTGATAGGTAAACATGCTGGGGTAGCTCACATCAATTCCTTTGATCTCAGTTTTTTTGCTTAGCTGAAAGTCTACTCCTTCCATTCTGAGCATCATGTTTTCAGGTGACTGGCTTTGGAAATCTCCTGGCCCAAGCACAGACAAAACTGTTGATTTGACATTACCTTCGACTGCCAAAGGCACCTTTACATTCAATATATCTAAGACTAAATTCATAATCTTAGCCCTTCAAACTAGGTCTTTTCTGGGGTGCCTCATTTGAATGATGGCACCTCCATCTATGCATCTGGACAGGCCTGGAACCCAGAGGCCATTCTTGACATCACCTATATGCAATCCATCTCCAAGAATTTAGCTCCTGAACATCCTCTGAATCCATCTACTTCTCTCCATCTCAAATGCCTCAACCCTAGTCAAAGCCACCTTGATTTCTGAGTTAGACTATAATAACAGCCTACTTACTGGTCTCCCTATGTTCTCTCCTCATACTCCGTTCTCTCTCTCTCTTTTTTTTAATTTTTGTTCATTCTCTTGCTAACCATGTATTGATGAAGGAAGCATATTTGTTTCCAGATTGCCCAGCTGTGGTTTCTAACCTTGTTGTACATCAAATCACCAGGCCTTCTTGCTAAAATGCAGTGTCCACCTGTGGAGATTCTAATTCATTAGGTTTTGAGTGGGATTTCGGAATCTGAATGTGTAATAAGGACCCTAGAATGATTCTGATGCAGCTAGCCTGTGAATTAGCATTTTGGGATCATTGGCTACAGCTCACCAGGACCATACCTGGCCCATGTGAGAGTTGACCAGATATGTTTCCTAAATGAATCAGGACATTTATTGAGCCCCTACTATATGCCAGGCTGTTCAGACACTAGGGATACAGTAGTGAATAAAGTAGACAAAATTCCCTATCTTCGTGGAGCTTACACTCTGGTAGTAGGAGAAACAAAACAAAAATGAAACAAAATACATGAAACGTTAGATGGCGATACGTGGAGAAAAACAAATCAAGTTGAAATATGGGGGGCTAGAGATGGGGGGGCGGGGGAATGGACAGGTTGTCATTCAGATAAGAATGGTCGGGGAAAGTGAATTGAGTAAAGACCTGAAGGAGAAGAGGAGTAGGCCGTTCAGACGGAAAGGGCTTTCCTAGACAAACTCCAGAAGGAGCAAGCACTCTTTGCTTTCCTAGCTTTCTCCATGAGAAAGATATTCTCTGACGATCCTATGTTCATTCTGCTCATCCTCAACTCCAAACTGGAGAAGATATTCCCAGTAAACTGTGGTATTTCTCACCTTCATGTCATCCCTCATGTATTCCCTCTGCCTGAAAACCTCCTCTGGACTGGACCCCTCAGTGTTTAAATTTTGCTAACTCAGCTCTTCTGCGATCCACCATATCTGGACACCCTTCTACCACAGCACCA
Organism: Pteropus alecto; assembly: GCF_000325575.1. NCBI lineage: Eukaryota > Metazoa > Chordata > Mammalia > Chiroptera > Pteropodidae > Pteropus > Pteropus alecto. The sequence goes on along the minus strand of NW_006434709.1, from coordinate 23,034,263 downwards.
AAGATGCTGATTTACATGCTTGTCTCTCCTCCATCCCCAAGACCGGACTTCAGGCTGTTTTCCTTTATCTCTTTTGGTATCCTTAGTGCATAGCAAAGTATTGAGCCAAACCAGATCCTTGATAAGTGTTACCTCTGTTATCTATGTTAAGCACAGAAAAGAAAGAAGGAAAGAAGAGGGAGGAAGATCCAACTTCATGTTCAATGCCAGGACAGGTATTATACGGTGGTAGATCTGCAAACCAGGACTCCTGCCAACCAGTCCTGTGGAGAATAACACCTCCATTTTTCTACCATCCTTCAGTAGTCTCTCTGGAATTGCCTTCAGGTGCATGTGAGTGATCATAAGATATGGTAATAATAACAATAGCTGTCACCTGTCAGATGTATAGTGTGTGCCAGGCACTACACTAAGTCCTTTACATGCATTACTGCATTACCTCATTTAATCCTCACAACAGCTCTGTGAGATAGATACAGTTATTATCTCTATTTCACAAATAAGATGTCTGGAAAAACTTGTCCAAGGTTTCCCAGCTGGTGAGTGATGGAGCAAAGATGCAAATCCAGGGAGTGTGACACCACAGCCCAGATGTTTACCTTCTGTTTCTGAGTCAACTGAGCAGTAATTTCAAGGAGACCCAACTTCTGTGTCAGGAATCTAGGGAGAGCAAGTGAAAAAGAGAGAAGGAAGGATGGTCTAGGCCAGAAGAGAGACCTGCTTATGGAAAGAGAGGGTAGGTCAGCAGAGTAGACAGAGGTCCAAGGCTTCAGAACCCCCCATAGTTCTCTCAGGAGCTGAGTGATCTTCAACAAAGCTCTATCCAGAGCAGAGGAAATAAGGCTGAGCATCCTCAGAGGAAATTTGGGGAGGGTAGCTGGACTTGAAACGACTGAGCAGAGATCAGGAGGTTCTGAGGGAGGCATGTCTCCTAATTGGCCACAAATGGATCTGGTGCTGCTTGGCCTTCTGGGGCTGTCCCCCTGGCCAAGGCCACCTCATTGCACAGTTCCAGGGGCATCAATCATACTAGGCTGCAAGAGGAGCTTTTTCCCACTGGGTCGGGCCTGAAAGCAGGCATATTCAGTCTTTACGTCCACAGCACTCTCTTACACATCCCACAGACTTCTCCACGGCAGCCAGCTGTCCTCCGCTTCCCACTCTCACCCCATGTGCTCCCCACCCCCAAGAAAGCCTTCCTTCCACTGGATTTTTCCACCACCTGAATAACAAAATTTTATTACAGGGAGTTAGGGGCACAGGGCCTGGGTCAAGCGAGAAAAGACACAAAAAAAGGGGAAATGGAGAGAGGTGAGGGATCCAGCTTGAGCCCAGGCAGAGCCTCTAATTCTGGAAGCTCTGGAGAAACTTGACACCATGGCCAGGTCCTGAGCCAGGGCGGGGGAGGGAGTAAACCATCTTCCCGGAGCAGGAAGTGAGGGAGAGAGAGAGTGAGCTGGGGAAGCGCTCTGTTTTCTTTGGCCTCTGCCAGCCCAGGAAAGGAGAGGGAGAGAGGCCAGAGGGAGGAGGATGGGGCTGGTAGAAAGATCCGGTCTTTGTGTCCTACCCTCCCCCAGGAAGAAAGTTGGGTTGGCGGGGATCAGAGGCCAGACCACGGTTTCTCCCTGCCCGCTTCCTGTGAGATGTGCAAGGGAGCTGGGGCCACAGAATCCTGGAATCGGAGGCCAGTCAGGTGAGAACGTGGGGTGTGATGAGGAGTGGGAATGCTGGAGGAGGGAGGACAGAGTGTTGTTGTGTTGGAGGAATGAGACTAACCCAAAAGCATAACCCAAATACTCCTGGGAGGTGCCACATTCTCTCAGCCTTGATCTCCAAGCCACCTCCCCGCCCGAGGCCCTAACCTCATGCACTGCTCTCTCCAGCAAATAGGATGTGAGGAGGTAGGGGTCAACCTGGAAAAGGCTCCAGGCTTAGGCAGGCCAGGGCACCCGCTCTGGAAGCCGGACTTGCAGAGTCCAGATGTGTCTCCTTAGTTCATGCTGGGATGTAGACAGATGTAGTCATTCTGCTGTTACGAGAAAGGCCTTCTTAAGAGCTACTCCACCCCTAACCTTAATTCTCCCAGTGAACTTCATCCCAAATGTCATCCTAAATCCACCCCTCACAGGAACCCCAAACCAGTCTCAATCCAAATGCTATTCAAAATCACTGAATTGAACCTCACACCTTTATCCTAATCTAAAACCTTACTGTAGCCCCAGCTCCAGACTCTCCCCCAGATCTATGTAAATCATAAGCCTGACTGCACAGAGGTGTCTCTCGTGGGGTGGGAATAAACACAGTAAGAGTTCATGTGCACTGAGCATTTGTGAAGTGTTAGGCACCGTAATGGGCTTTTTCTATTTATTGCTGTATCGATACCAGTCCTATGAGTTGGACATTACTATTACTACTGTCTTACCGAGGAGAAAACCAAGGCTGAGAAAGACAAGGCTAGTTAGTCCAGTGAAGTGCCACCAGCCCTGGTTGTGACTGGTGGAATCGCTGCTCCCATCAGTAACATCTCACAGGTCGAGCATGGGCCATCCACTGGGATGTCTTCTGTCTGCACGGGGAATGTTATGGCTGCTTTAGAATCCAAGCCAAGCTCTGTCATTCAAGATCCAGATGAAATCTCTACTCAGATACTGAGTGAGAATCGGCTCTGAGGTCTCAGAGTCTAGAAACTCACTGCAGAATGACATGAGAATCATAGCATAGGTAGGAAGGATCTGATCCAGGAAGACAACCCAAACCTGGTGAAATGCCAGAACCACTGAAGACCTTACCACTGTGGCCCCTAACCCATCACTTTAGGGGAGCTCCTCCTGGTCAGCTGCTCTGACTTGATCTTAGCTAATATTCTGATTCATCCTGAGGAATGTGCTCAGAGCCTTCCAAAACACAATGGGGGAAGTCTGCGATCAGGACAAGGATGATGACCTTCTAAGTTTAGTGGTTTATCCTGCACACTTACAGATGGTCTTCGTTTTATACTCACACACTGTCCCATTCAGGACTTTATGAAATCATAAAGTCCTGAAAACTTTGTTTTCTCTAGTTCAGTGAGGGAAGCCAGTAGGGGGTCTACCTCTATGCCCTCAATCATGGGGACACTAGCTTGCAAAGTTCCCAGGACACCAGCAGTTCTGGGCCAGACCAAAGGGAAGGTACCAGCTCTTTGGAGTCCCTTCCCGGGTTAAGCATTGTATCAGAGTTTTTAGGGCCAGGGTGTCTGTCCAACCATGAAGGACCACATCAAGAAATACTCAGTTCACCCTACCTCCACCACCACCATTCTCCATCAGTCTTGAGAAGGTGACCAAGCTAGAGAACTCTGGCCACAAAGATGCGTGATCAGAGGTCAGCTAGGAGACCCAGTCTATGGCCCCGGGTACTCTGGCTTAAAAGCTAGAAGTCCTCGCATGGGTACTTATGGCCTGTAAGCACAGAACATCTTGGCCACACAACCCTGTCCCCTAGCATTATATGTTGACATTATCTGCTGCCTTTCTAAACCAGTCCAGGGATCCCAGAAATAGCCCAAGGTGGGCCCCTGAAGCCACCTGTACTCATTCCCATTTTGTTCTCCCTCCTCCCAACCACCCCCCCTCCCACACACACACATTTATCTCTCTCTCATTTGCAATATGAGTATTTTTTCTCTTCTGCCACCATCCTTGTTTGTCATTTCAGAGCCATAACCTGGAGTCAGTAACAGTAATGAGTATAATTAGCTCCTGGAAGAGAAGGGCAAGTGGCACGGGCAGAGTAGGACTGGAGGAGGGAGAGGGATTAGGAAGGAAGGGATGAGGCTCTGACAGGATCAGTGTTCCCAGCTCTCTCTGTCTGAGACCGAAGAGCCAGGAATCCATAGCTGCAGAGAGGTAGGAGCTGACACCCACGACTAAAGCCCATCACAGCAGCTTCTCTGGGCCAGGTGACATTGAGTCCTCCCTAGCCGTCCTCCCAAAACTGACAGCTCCGCAGATCTCAAAATTCCACAGATGCAGATAAAAGTCAGAATAGAAATAAGCGGTTCTAAGGGACAAATGCAGATGTGCCCGTGAGAGTCCTAGATGTAGCTCGGTCATGGCCGCCACCAGGGTGCTGTGACTGCAAACAAGAATGTAGACCCAAATGGGGCTGGGGCAGGGGTTGGGGTGAGGAGGGAACAATGCAAAGAGCTGCTTTCTGGGTTCCAGGAGGGATGCAGTTCTGAGGAGGAGAGAGGTCTAGCATCTGACTTCATGAAAATACTCAGCCTGGTCCTGGGAAAGATAGATGTCTACAAAGGAATATTCACTATCATCTACCCCAAGCCTCATTCCCTTCATTCTACGTACTTCTCCAACTCCTGCCGCCCTTCCCCATCTCGTCCCCCAGCTACAGAATCAGCTTCATTGGGGCCTTTTTCTGTGGGTAGTCCAGGGGTTCTCTTTGGGCACCTCTTGTCACAGAGGGGAGGGCAGCAAAACCACCTCTGCCACCGGGAAATAGAGGAAAATGTCAGTGTCAGCCAGGCAGGCCAGCCTCTGTCCTAAGCCCCATTAATACCCAGCATTCTGGGTGCTATAAAGATGAAGGAGCCCATAGCCTTGCTTAGGGGCCCCTGCACATAAACACCCCCAAAGATAAAGCTCCCTGGCCATTGCTCAGAGGCCCATTTACTTCCCACTTTGTTTTGAATTCTCATCTCAGAATTTTGCAAATCTCTAACAGCAGGAACTTTCCAGAAGTTGCAGAATATAATCAGTGCATTCTCAGCCTTGCCACTCACTCTCAGACAGAGCACCTCCAGGCAGCCACCTACCAGTGAGTGGAGGAGGCAGGAGGCTGAAGGCAGTCAGTGGAGCCTGGGTAGGACAAGGCCAAGAAAGATCCCCTTGCCCAGCCCGCACCTCTGGGTGAGCTTGGCTTGTACCCCAGCCACCCCCACCCTGGCCCTGTTTGTGAAAATAAGGAAACCAGCCTACGCTGGGCTATTCCAAGAGGATTAGCTATCTCAGCACAGAACATCTCTGCGCAGGAAGTTTTTCTTTAAATATACCCTGAACCTCACCCTTTGCAGAATCAGCCATTGCATTTGGTCAGGCCTCAGGGGAGGGGAAGTGGAGGATGATAGCTGCTGTCTCTGTCCTCTCGTAAGCAGCCAGAGCCACAGCACTGGGACTGCCATATCTCTCCACCCCCTCCCCCACCCCCACCCCCACCACTGCTTTTTTGCATGCGGTGCAAACCTGTTCATTTGCAGAGAGCAGCTCTGAGGTCTGGGTGGGAGCCCTAGGCCTGGGTTTCTCTGCATCGCCTTGTCCCTTTGATGATCTCTAGGGATCGCCTACTGCATTTACTTCAGGACACAAAACTTCTTTTGGAAAAATCCACCGCTTTTTCCAGCTTCCTCCAAAGAGCCCAACTAATACTTTCTGGGCACCTACTACATGCTTCATATGATTTAGCACATCTAATTTCATCTTTACAATCCTACAAGTGTGCAAATACCACCATACTGTTAAGCATGAGGGAAAAGCCTCAGAGAGGATAAACAAATTCACCTGAGGTCACGCAGGTAATAGGTGAGAGGACAAGGCCAGGACTGGAACCCAGATCTGAGTTCTTGACCTGTACTTTCTCCTCCATGTCACACTCCATCTGAGAAGGTGAGAAGCTGGACTCTGAGTGGGAAGAGGAAAGTAGCGGAAGAGATGCATGTAGCACTTCCCTGTGGTCCTCACAGTCACGCTCCAGCTATGACTCACCTGGCTACCTTCTTGACAGGCAAGCAACCAGGCGTTACACCTGACTCATCTTCCCACAGCCCAAGCATCCCCGCAGCCAAGCGAGGCCAAGGGGAGCCAGAACCATTGTTTCCCCCTCCTCCACCAGAGGAAAGTGAATAGCTTTTAGAGTTCCACCTGGAATTATATATTAATAAGGATTATCAATGTCAGAGAGATTTAAATCAAGGCAGACTCCCAGGAAGAGGGGAGATCATGAACAGTTTTGCAAAGAAGTGAAGTGTAATTCTTTGTGCAGAAAGGAGAGAGAAGAAAGTCCCAGAGCATAGAAGAGACCCATCAAAGGTTGGTGAAGTGGACCCACCTCTGTGTGTGTGTGGGTGGGAGGAGAGCAGGGTGACAGGAATGATACACACTATGTGGGGTTCCTGACCATCTGCAGTTCTCCCATCCAGAGCTCAGAATCCCAGATCCCCAAGGGTGCTGCAGCAGCCCTCCTCCTGCGGTCTACTCCACATTCCTCACATTCTTTACGCTCAATTAAGGAGAAATAATCAGGGGAGCAAGCAAGGCCACAGCAGGGTGGCCATACCCCACGCTGGAGGCATCACGTGTGCAGAAATAGTCCCCCTTGGTCAAGCCAGACCAGACCTTGGACTGAGGGGCCTTGTGGGGATGAGGAAAGCAAGCAGTGAGGAGCATCTCTCTATGCTCCACAGAGACAAAAGAGCTTGAAGGAAGGAGGGAGGGGAGCTGGGATCAGGAGAGAAAAAAGAGATGAGAAGGCAAGGTCAGAGCAAGGGCAAGGTGTACAGCCAGAAGATCTCAGCCATCTATTTCTTAATAAGGTTATTGCTTTACCACGATCACAGCATTGTGTCACCATCACCATCCACCATCATCATCAAATGCCCTTTGAGACATTCCTGGATGCTTAGTGTTCTCATCTTCATCAGTTATTGGCATGCATTGATTAAGTATGCCAGGGGACTAGTACCTCTCTGTGATCTTCAAAATATACTATCCATAGTTTTCAGAGGAATGCCATTCTTGACCCCAGTGGAACTGCATGTCATTTCCTCCTCTGGGACCCAACAGGCCTGGTCAGCCAAGCAAACTCCTACTCCCTCAAGCCTCTACCCAAGGGCTGCCTCCACCCCTACCTGCAACCTCCACCTTCACAAAATCTTCCTTGACATCCCCAACAGATCCAGAGTCTCCTCTGGGCTCCCCCTTCATCTGGTACATGTAACCAGGACAACCCTTATGCTGTTTTATAATTTTAGGTATGTATGTCTATATCCCCACCAGAATAAATAATAACTAAATGATCATTGTTATTTATTGAGCATGTTCTATGTGCCAGGCGCTGTGCTGGCACTTGATAGATGACCTCATTTAATCCTTTTAATATCCTTAGAGGTCATTATTATTATCATCTCCAATTTATTCATGAAGAAATTGAAACTTTGAAAGGTTAAGTAATGTGTCCAAAATGACCCAGCTAGTAAATCAAGGAGGGGGAATTTGAACACAGGATCATAAAATGCAAGAACCTATGCTATTAATCTAATACTGAGATGTTTGGGGACAGGGTTTATATTTAGTTGCTTACCACTACATGGCAAAGAAAATGTGCTCAGTATAGGATGGATGGATGGATGGATGGATGGATGGATGGATGGATGGATGGATGGATGTTGTAGGCTTTACAGAGTTTCAACAGTGGAACTAGGCCAAAAACTCTCTCCCCACGTCTGTATCAATGGATCAAATTTGTGAGATGATTTGTAAGAACAAAGACCCATTCTATGCTCTTTATTGGGACTACTGTTAGGACACACTTTGTTGCCACTTTGGAGCTTCAGTCTATGACCGTATCCACACTCGGTCTGTGGCCACTTTGGGGTCTCAGTGGTCAGAGGTAGGGGCCAGTTTATAATCAGGATGGGAATCGGTCTGCGTCTAGTGTAGGGGATCAGTCTGCGGCTGGTGTATGTCAAAAGAAGAGAACACCTCTCTGCCATGCTGACTTGCAACTGAATAGAGAGTGGACAGTTCTTCTCAAGCCAAAGTGCTTTGTTCTTGAGCTTTTAGAGGTGGAGAAATAATATGTACGAGAGTAACTGGGTATGTGAGATAGTGCAAGCCAGAGTGCCCTGGGAAAAGGGGTCAGGGAATGTACCCACTAAGTGCGCTCCATGTCCTCTTCGTGAGTCCCATATAATTGTGAGTGTGTGGTGTGGCACATGTGTGTGTGCTATATGTGATGGGACAACAGGGGCTGGGTCGGGTGTGAGAGAGACAAGCACACACCTGTAATAACATTGGCTTCAGACGCTAGGAGAGAAGAAATTCCCCCAACTGTTTTATCAGAGCCGAAGTTACCAAATTATGTTATTGTTTTAAATTTGAGCTTCTCTGCCTGGAAACAGAGGGGATCTCAGGTTCACGAGCTTAATGCTTGGCTGGGCCTGGAGCTCCACTCCCCAGCCAACCCAGGCTCCCAGAGCTCCCAGGCCCAAGGAACAAAAGTCTTCTCTCTCAGGGCTTTGAAGTGGAAACACTAACTGCTCCCTTTAATTAGAAAGAAACCCCCTATTGTTCCTGCTTTATTACTGATGGATGAAGACATGGGGAGGAGGGATTCTGAAGAGCAGGGGGTTGGGGGAAGAGTGGAGGGAACACGAAATCTCTATTTAGACTAGAGAATCCCTACACTCAGTCTGCATGCACCAAGCCAGACCTCTTTGTCCGCCCAAGCAACCCAGATTTACAGGGCATCCAGCCTTTGATTAGATGTCATAGGAAAGAGAGAAGACAGGGTCCCAGCCCTCGAAGAGTTTATAATCTCGGCAAGGGAGGCATGGCAGGGGCATAAGAAATGAAAGAGAATTGATACTAAATTAGTTCTCGTAAGCAAGAAAAAATTAGAGCAGGAAGATAGTCCCATAAGACAACCACCTAAAAAAATTCCGAGGGTGTTGTTTAAGGACTTGAGCCAAATGCTGCAGACTGGAGAGAACTAACAGAGAGTACAGAGAGAGTATTCCCACTCCGAGCAGGTTTAACGGCTGATGCAAAGGCCCAGAAGTAGAAATGGGCACAGCTTCTTTGGAGGACAGTAAGGAAGCTGGTCTAGTTGTAGAGGATGTGTGTGGTGGGGGTGCGGAGGAACTACAGGGAACCAGATTGCATAGAGCAGATGTAACAGAGAAGTGGAAGACTTTGAAAGCACATAGAGGAGAATGGCCTCGATGAGACAAATAGAAAGCCTTTGGGCTTTCCTGAGCAGGAGAGTGACCTGATAAAAGGTGGCCCCTGGGGAGATTGATCTGGCAGCCCCATGCAGGAAGCCATGGAGGGGAGGAAGAGTAAAGGCGGGAAGACTAGTTGGGGAGCTCCTGAGGAAACTCAGGTAATGATGGCATTGAGACGAGGCGGGGGAAAAGGTGATTCTGGGATAAATTTCAAAGGAAGAAAAAAACATGTGTTGACAGAATAGATATAAGTGGATAATGGGTTGGGAACAAAGACACCTCCAAGATCACCAGTCTGGGAGACTAGGAGGATGGTGGAAAGGGGAAGAGAGTAGAAGCCCTCTAGGAGAAATGAGGGACCAGAAAAGTTCATAAACAAAGCCCCCCATAGCTTTATTCTCCCTTCCAGAGCCCAAAGATATCTTGAACATGGTACTTAGAGGACAGTAACTCCAAGACAGGAAAACCGTATTCCCATCAACTGGGAACACCATCATGAAAAAAACAACTTTTGTACAATCTTTCTTTCATGCACTTCAAAGTGATTCACACCTGTGCCTCATTCAAGCTCAAAACAACCACAGCTGGTATCATTATTCCCATTTTACAGATGAAAAAACTGAGGCTCAGAAAGACTAAACTTCCTCTAAGTCACGCAACTAGTTAAGGGCAAAGCTGGGAGCAGAAGCCTTCTGACTTTCAGCTCAGAACTCCTCCCAATGCCTGTTCGCAGCCCAGGGGAGGGGAAGGGCCTGGAGCTATGTGCCTGGGTCACTGGGGGCAAGGAATCTGGGGCTCAGAGAGAGGGTCCACCCCGGACTTCAATCGCACCCCCAGCCTGCTCCTCACACTCACACAGGGCGTAAGTCGGGAGCCAGGGTTGGAAACGCCAAGTCTAATCAGACCTCACAAGCCCACAGATGGTTTGAATCAACATGCTACCTTGATAGGAATAATGAGGAGTCCTGAAGACAGTCTTATGCCAGCTCCATCCGTCTGGACAGAGAACCACATCTTCCACAAGAATTTCCCCAACCAGGGTCCCATCGCCCTCCAAGTTGGGCAAATCCTTCATGAGAAAGTCCCTTGGTCCCACATCACAGCAGCTCCCCAGCCTCCACCAGCAGAAACACTCACAAGTTTTCTAAAAACTCGCACCTCGGGTTCAGATTTGACAAACTCTGACTTCTTAGGCCTTTCATGAGGCTGAAAACGGTTCCTAGGGAGAAACAGGTGACCATGGGTCACAAAGCCAGGGCAAGGATTGTGAGGCAATATGGTGGGGTGGACGGCCTGGATCCAGACAAATGAAGAACAGACAAACACCCACTTCCTGGCAGAATGAGTATTCCCAAGGTTCATTGTTTCATTCATTCAACATAACAAATGTCATCATGACATTTTCTTTGATGAGACACCTGACCTAGGGCACCCAAATCTCAGGAAGCTTGGGGATAATCAATCTATGAGATCACAGAGCCCCAGGCACAGAACCAGACCTATGGTTTAAAAGAACTCCTCTTACTAGGGGAGCCTATTGGAGCCAAGGCCCCAGAATGGCAGTGGTGGCCTTTCCCCAGGGAAAGCTCAGGCTTGGGATTTCAAACCGCACCCTCCTAGTCTCCACTGAGGGTGGCTTTGTGGGCAGGGACCTGCTTTAATAAAAATTTGGCCTGCCCACCCCTTTGCCTAGCAAAGCTTAATTTGAAGCTTAAAAAACAATGAAGTTAATTTTTAAAAACCTTTCATTGAGTTCCATGAGACCCCTATTAATTTTATTGTTTCAATAAAGCATTTATTTAATTGTCTCCAGAAGGGCCCTGTTAAATGCACAGATGTTACCTGAGTCAGAAGAGAGGGAACTAGGAGCCTTTTTTTCACCCTCTCCCGTTAGCACATTAGCAGGATTCTGTTATTGGATTAACTGATTGTCACCTTTAAAGTCACAAAATAGAGCCCTGAGGGAATGAGACACAAGGCGTAAATTCTG
>NW_006434709.1:23016155-23023232 GCF_000325575.1 Pteropus alecto | reverse complement strand
GATGACAAAGAGGCTGGGTTTGGTTAGGACAAAGAAAAGAATTCTCTTCTGCTGATAAGGAAACATTTGTTATTTAGCCTCTGGCACAAAGCTGATGTTCCTGAAAAATCTCAGAAGACAAGCACATTACTAGATGTAGAGTATCCAAACCATAGGAGGGGAAAGGCTCGGTTTGAGTTGGCAGTAGATCTCTGGAATGTCATGTTTAGTCCTTCCACAATTATTTACTGAGTACCTACTATATGCTGCCTCTACTTGGAACTTTGTTTTGTGAACAAAACAAAGACCCTGCTCTCATGGTGTTTACATTCTAATTAAGGGAAACTGACAACAAAAAAGTAAAAATATAATTGACATATCAAGATAATTTCAGACAACGATAAATGTTCTGAGGACAAATCAGAGTAAGTTATGTGGTAGAGAGGGATCAGAGGAGGTTTCTCTGGTGAAATGACATTTAAGCTAAGACTTGAATACATGGAGGAGGAGGAGCCAGGCACAAGAAAGTCTAAGGGAAAAGCCTTCCAGGCAGCGAGAATAGCAAGTGCAAAGATTCTGGGGCCCCACTTTGAGAGGACCATTATCAAACAAGTAAGTAGTCAGAGAAGCATGAACTGGAGAGAGGCCCAGGAGACCCTCTTACACCAAGAATATTTCAAGAACTGTTTTAGGACAGAGACTCTGTCATTCATCTTTGTGTCCCTAGTTATTTGCTTGGTGTCTAGCACAGAAAAGGTGATTGATAAATGTAGGATTGAAAGGAGGAAAGAAATGAGAGGAAGAAGATGGAACACTTAGAGAGAACTTCATTTAGTCAGATTATTTTTTTTAACTCCACAGCCAATTAAAACAGAAGGGGCAGGGGAAGCTCAATTTACATACTAGCTCATTTGTTATCAAGCCTAGGGAGGCGGTGGTGGGGGGTGGAGAGGGAGCGGGGGAGGCATGGGGGATATATATCTGGATCCATCTAGGAGATCAAAATGTAACTGAAGAAACAGCAATAGTAATTAGTCCTAAACTTATTACAGGCTCTGCTTTAGAGCTTACAAAACGCTTTTGCCTACATTACCTGTTTCTAAGAGCCTTGTGAAATATAAAATAAAAATATTAGTCAATATTTAACTAATTGCCTATAGGCCTTGGCACCATGCTAAGACATATTGGGAGATGAAATCAAACGAGGCCCTGCTTTCATGGAGTATTTAGTCCAAAGTAGACAGATTTCAATCAAATGATGTAATGAGAGAAATTATGACCACGATGAGTATTGCAATGGCTAGGTTCATAGGGCTACAAGAATCCATACTGGGGGTGAACAGAGAAGGCATCTCTGAGGAGGTATCTTAGGAGCTGAGCTCTAAGGATGAATGGAGTAGGCAAAAAGGGAAGATAAGAGTGTTCCAAACAGAGGGAACAGTAAGTGGGGGGAGGGCAAGGTGCAAATGAGGAACCAGGATGCTACACTGAGTCAGGAAGTACCTCTGGATAGAAGGACTTGCAGAATAGAAAGGGTAGTTGGCCACCAACCATAAATGCCAAGCTAAATTATCCTCCAAATGATGGGGAATCATTAAAGACTTTAGAACGGGAAAATGATGTGTTGGAAGCAGTGTTCTTAGCAGATGAATTTGGTGCCCATATATGTTTTGAGGTGAGAGAATATTCAGGGGACCCAATCAACAGATCAGATGTAAGAGGAAGAGCCTGGACTAGGGAGGACGGCAGGGAAGAAATAAAGGAGAAAATCCAAGGGTTGTTTTTCAAAAAGCGCAGAACTTGAATTTGAGTTTAGAAGCATCAAAGAGTCTCTGAGGTGTCTAGGGAGCCTGCTGGTACAGAATTGAGACAGTCATCAAGGGAAGCTTGTCGGGGGAAGGAGATGATGAGCGCGTGGGGCATCTTAGGGAGTCTTTACACAGTAAATTCTTCGTCGTGGTTACCTCTGCAGGTGGGGTTGGAGGGGCAGGCAAGGTGGCTTTTACATCTTATGATATATAATCTTTTAATGGAAGGATTTTGTGTAATTTTTACTTCCTTTTTGTACTTTTTGGAATTTTTCAAATCATTATTTTAATTCCATGCAGTCTCCTAGAGTCTCATTAACCCTTGGTAAACGATGTCTCCTGACTTGCTCTCTCTCCCCCACGATGAAGGGGAAAGAGGGAATGAAAATACTTCATACAGGTTTGGTCTCAGCTCCAGAGTCTGTGGTTTTTCCTACAGCGGTGGCGAGGTTTTCCTCAATATCCCTCTTTCTGTATCTCTCTCTTTCTCTCCCACTGCCCCCTGCCCCAGCAGAGCCTGCCTCTGCCCTCAAAGGCTCAAACATCATTCAACTTCCATCTTTGAAGCCAGATTGAAGTGCTAGACTTGGAAAGACTGACTTTGGAATTTTTATAGCTGAAATGAGCCCCAGCCCGGCCTAGCCCATGAACTAAGCTATAGGAGGCAAGACAGATGATGGAAAAGCACAAGCTCTGCTGTCAGAGGCATCTGTATCCAAATCCAGCTCTGCCACAAGTTACCTAACCTCTCTATGTCAATTTTCTCATCTTGAAAATTGGAGATAATAATAGTATTTATGTGCTAGAAGTAATAAGTGGATTAAATGATGATGAAAGGCATTTAATAAGTGTGCTCTATCATTAGTGTTAATAAGAACAATAAAATAATAAATCTTTATGACCAAAGTTTGTTGCTCAGAGGCAAAAATAGCTTTAACGCACTTCCATCTCAATTCCCACTGGTGGCATTTCTTTGCATCTCTGCCTCTCCCTTCGACCGGATTTTTTTCCCCCAAAACTAACAAAGAGCTGAGAGAAGAGCTGAATCAGGGCCTGAGTTGCTGCTTTCTGATTCATGGTGGTCTACTCTGCCACTTACAATTTGTCTGACATTCGACAGATTCCTTAATCTTGTGAGCCTCAATTCTCTCATCTATAAAATGGGTGTAATAATGCTGACTTCACAGTCTTTGTCAAGAGGTTAGACAGTTCCTTGCACACAGCAGGTTTTCAGTACATGATAGTTCTCCATCAGAGTTCCAGATAGAGGCTAGCTCTTTCCTGTTTGCCCTCCGACCCCTAGACCCTCTATAATCTCCTTTGTATTAGTCCTTGACAGTTTCGGGTGAATCTTTCCAATTACATGGTAAGGGCAGAACTAAGGCCACGGACTCCCTAACTGTAAGGCCAGCCTCCTGAGCCAGCTGGGGAAGAAGGAGAGAGACATTAGTCCTCTACAGGTCCAGAACCAAATGCACAAACTCAACAGCCCTTCTTTCTTCCTCTTTTCTCTCTACTTTCCAAACTAAAGCCCTGAGGCTGCTCAAAAAGAACTGGTTCTTTCTATTTGATTGTGGCCTAGAAGAAAAGTTGCCCCATTGACTCAGGGTACATTTGGCTTGGTCAGAGAAGGTGTGATGCGTTAGTTCCAATCACCCAGCCCCTGTGCTCCCATTCTCAACCCTCTCCCATGCGAATGTCTCTGGACAAAGGCAAAAGCCTCCCCTCCACCACTCTCTGCCACCAGGGTCCATCCATCGCCCATTGATCCAATGGCCAACTCTCCATCCCTCAATCTGCATCTCCATCTGCCTAGGTGAAGAGAGGCCCTGGGGTACAGCCCTCACTGTTCTCCCTCCTCTAAAGAGTCTTCAGGACAGAGTCTCAATTCTGGGCTATGTCCAATGCCAGGCGATAGCTCTAAATAGGTACTTCTCAGCCTTCTCTGTCGTCATCCTCACCCCACCCCCAGCTTCTCCAACCTAAGGAAACAGTGAAGGAGACAGGACACACATCTCAGATAGCTAGGAAAGGGCAAGAAAGAAAAGCTGTCATGGAGCATCTCTCTGGGCTGATGGGTGAGGCTGAGCAAGAGGGAGGAAGGAGGAAGAGAGAGGCAGGCCCAGGGAGGGAGACTGAGAGGGATACTCTGGACCACAGATCTGGAGGTGCAGACATACAAAGACTAGCCCAGGCAGTGAGAGCTCTGAGCACCCACAGAGCCTCTTCGTTTCTGGGGTCCTGGAGGGCCTTACCCTCTGCCTGGGTCATGGAACCAAAATGGCTCATGTTCCCAACTCGAGACCCACGGAGAGAAACTAAGCTCTTTTCCAGAAGCAGGTAGAAAGAGCTCTCCTGAGCCAGGGCTTTCTGCTCTGTCTTTGTCTGACTGCCCTTCTCAAGATTCAGGGTTGTTGTTGTTTATTTGTTTTTTGTTTTTGTCTCTGTCTCCATGTTTCTACATCTTCGTCTATCTTGTCTCCTCTTTCTCTCTCTGTGCCTCATCTCTTGTCTCAGATAATTTCTTGGGGACTCTGCCTTGGGGCTCCGGCTCTCCAGTGTGTAGGAAACCTGACCTTCATCATCTGTTTTTTATATTTTGGAAACGTCCGCTTCACTTCCTACCTGAGGGAAGTGGGGGTGGGGGAGCAGGCTGCCTGGTCTACCCCTTTCCCTCTCCCCTCCTTTTCTGAATCCATTCCCTCCCTCAGCTCCTTGCCCCAGGGAGCCTAGAGCTGAGGCCCTCCCTGCTCTGGGTCACTGTGGCATCAGGAATCAGGCCCTGATTCATGATATTCCCTCCACAGCTCACCGCAGAATGGGGGAGGCAGTGAGGCCTCTTCTGATCCACTGCTGGTTTGCTGATTTGGGAAAAAGTGAAAATTCCAGGCGCAGAGAGAGCCCAGGAGGCTGAAAGATTTCACCAGTGGAAACCAAGATGGAAAATAGTTAAAGTCATTTCTGCCTCTAGGCAGAGTTACAGTCAACCAGGTTGCCTAACATGTTGTCACAGATGTTTATTTGTTTAATATTATTATAAATACTAGCGATAGACTACACATACTGAAGGCTTATCTTGTGCCAGACACTTTATATGTCTTTGCATTTTATCCATTCAACAACTTTATGTGGTAGGTACTATTATCTCCCATTTTCTTAATGAGAAAATGAATGCTAAACAGAGAGGTACACTGACTTAACCAAAGTAACTAAACTAATGCGATCTAAACCCAGGTTTCCCTGACTCCAAATTCTAAGCTCTTTACCCTACTTCTAGGTTTCCAAGATCTGAGAAATGTATTTTGTATATTTCCTTTTAAAGGAAATAAATCCACAGAATTCAGAATAAACCTTCAAGATCTCAGGGACCATGTATCCCAGTTGGAGAAGCATTATCTATAACTCAATACTTTCTGGGAGGCCTTGAAGAACCGGCTAACAAAGATTTTGTGGAAAGGCTGGAAGAGGGCATTTCAGGAAGGAAGAACTGGGAGGGCAATGTGAAAAAAATGCAAATGATGGCTCTAAGTCAGAAGACGGTGTGGGCATGAGGCTGGAGGAGGCTGGCTCTGTGCAGGGAAATGAAAAGGGGAGAACTAGGCCAGCTCTCAGAGGCCTGAAGGCCCAGTTCAGTTTATGCTCCAGGTTATTGAGCAGGAAGGAGAGTAATACAGCCAGCCTTCCATATCTGCGGGTTCCATATCTATGGATTCAACCAACAATGGATGGAAAACATTTGGGAAAAAAAATGTTATGCTGTTGCTGACATGTACTATGTAGTTAGGCCTATGATGGTTGCATCTGTACTGAATATGTGCAGACTTTTTTGCTTGTCATTATTCCTTAAACAATACAGTATAACAACTATCTATATAACATTTACTTGTAATTGGTATTATAAGTGATCTAGAGATGATTTAAAGTATATGGGAGGATGTGCATAGGTTATATGCAAATACTACACCACTTCATACAAGAGACTTAAGCATCGGAGGATTTTGGTATCCACAGGGGTCCTTGTACCAATCCCCTGTGGATACCAAGAGGTGACTATTCTCTGGGAGAGATGTTTGAGACCTGGGCTAGAGGGAAAGGGTAGATAATTAAGAGGGCTGCCGAGAGGTTGGTATTACAATCCTAGCAGCCTAGGACAATCTGACAAAACATGAAGAAAGGGGTTATCTAAAAGACATTGCCAAAGAAATTTAGCATTTTGGAATCTGGGCCATCTGCCTCCTTCCCAAGGATTGCGATTCAAGTTAGTGTTTGGGTGGGGTGGGAGCTGGGAGGCAAAGGAAGGAGCAGGAAATCATGGTGTGTCTGCAGCACTGAGCCTTCACACTAGCAGACACTCTGGTCTGGGAGCTGCTGTGGTCTCGAATGAGAGCACTCATTGCTGTGAGCTGCACACTGGCCTGAGGACTGGTCTGGGAGGTTCAGGCTACTGGTCCTGCCAGTTCTCTGGGATAGGACAGGTGGGCAGATTGTAGATCTGGAGCCTGCAGCAGCAGTTTTGTGTCTTTTTCAATTCTTTGAAAGGACGATTCCTCTCCCTGGGTGGCAAAAAAGAAAAAATAATGAAAAGTAAACAAGCACAATTTGGTTAAGAACTCAAGAATTGCCAATTCAGAAACTCTAATCTGTTTAAAAAGTTCAATCCTTTTTTTTCAAAGGCCAAAAACCTATTTCTATCACAGATTGTACATCCATGTGTCTGTGAGCTGGCAAGGGAGATAGAGTGAGTGTGAGGAGAGAATTGAAATGCCTTTGTTCCTGTGTGAGGCTGCTGCTCCATGGACTTATGTGTGTACATTGTACGTACATTCGTGCCTGTTTCTCAGGCCTCCGTGTGCATTGAACTTTCAAACCATAACAGAAACACTGAAGCTTGGCAAAGATATCACAGGAATAATTATCTAATTTTGGAACATGTTATTATAATACCTACATGATGTGTAACGAACTTAACAATGTTCACGTTATATTCACCAACGCTGAGTTGTAGACCCACAATGCCAAGTCCTGCCTCAGAGGCTTCTCCAGGACCTGAGTGCAGAGCAGGCCCTAAAGAAAGCTCTTTCAGGAATAGTCCCCCCACAATGATTTCCTCACAGATCAAGAGGTTTGGCTGGAAGGGGGCAGAACCTATCTTGGGAGGGCAACTCTGTTCCTCCCAGAATCTCTGTTCCTCTTCAGCAGAGTAGCCTCTGAAATGGATAAGAAAATAACCATATTGGGGTCAGAGGCAGATAGGCTTTCCCTGACTCAGCTGTGGGCCAGGGGGCCTCAT
>NW_006434709.1:23014493-23016139 GCF_000325575.1 Pteropus alecto | reverse complement strand
TCTTTCCCAGGGGGCTGGATTGAACTGAGGCTAAGTGTGAGGGGAATGTTTGCTGTTTGCTGCTGCTCCCTGTTGACTTTAGCCAGTAGCTCTGTTTACAAACCCAGGTTGGTTTTCCCGGCACAGTTAATTAGACCAAAAGACATCTGGTGTGAGGGCTGGGGAGGGCATCTGCTGAGAGCCTTCCCCCTGGACACCCAGCAGCCATGGGCCAGCGCAGGGCAGAATAGCTAAACAGGACCAGACGTAACTCCACCAAACCCAAGGTTCTCAGGAGAATCATGGCTTCTCTCACTCTGCCTTTCCCATGCTTGCTAAGTTAGCAGAAGCTCCAACTCTGTGAGCCTTTGGGAACCCCAGAAGTCAGGGCTGGATGCCCCTACCTCGGTGGGATCACAGGCTAGAGATCAAGGACTCAGTCCTCTCCTTTACCCTTCCATGTTCAAAAGAACTGGGCAGAGATCCTGCCCCCTCTTTTATCACAATGACTCTGCATTCGACAGGAGCACCAGATTTCTTCAGCCCCCTGCAGGAAAATCTCCCCTCTCTGGACACTCCCTCAGAGAGGAGGCTCTGGGCCCTCCTCCCCACCTCTGACTCCTCTCCAGGCAATCTCTGACACTGCAGGGGAGGAAAAAGATTAATCAGTTCAGGACCAGAGGGAGGCAGGAAGGTGCCCAGGAAGGTGAGAGGATCTGGGTGGACAGTTCCAGGGCGGTGGGGAAGTGGACGGCTGGGAGGGGGAGGGGCTGCAGCTTATCTCTCCCAGGAGGGGGGAGTTCACTCCAAACAGCTAATGCACCGGCGTGTGAAAGCCCCTCAATTAGCACTAATGATGCAATCAGGGAGGGAGGAGGAGGGACCAGAAATTCTGGTGGAGTCAGCACCAACTTACACATAAAGTACACGATCCCTTCCTCCAACACAGTGGCCCTTCAGACACACCAATGCACACACTCCACAGACAGTCTGGATCACGCACGTCCGTGGGTACAAATGCACTCTTTGCACAAACTACTAGCATGGGTATGGTTCGTGATCAGCTGCTGACCGCTTCTGACTGCAGGGATCCCGGGGTGAGGGGTTCGACTTTGGGATTCAGGGACAGGGAAAATCAGAAATAGACTTGGTGGAAGAGGTTGAACAGGGCATTTCTGAAAACCTCATGATTATTCCTCTGATCCCAGAGTTCCTGTCCCACGCGCGCTCGCAGGTGCCACCTCCCACCCCGCCTGCGAATCCGGGACTGGGCAAGGAGCCACCGCCCCCAGTCCCACCCGCGGGAGGCGGGACCCTCGCGCCTCCCTGCGTCCAGCCGGTCCCAGGCCCTAGGTCCCAAGGAGGGTGCTCTGAGATCCCAAGGATCTCCAGCACCCTGGACCCAGCTGCTCGTCCCTTCTGGAGCCCGTTACCCGCCGGCCTCGCCCCTTTATCTACTCCCCCACCGCACCCGGCCGGCTCCGTTATCCGCCTCCCGGTCCCGTTATCCCGCAGCTATGGCCCCGTTATCCGTCCTCGCGCTGGGCCTGGAGCCCCCGCGCGTCGCGGGGCCGCCGCCGGCCCCTCCCCATCTTTCCAGCCCGAGCTCTGGGGGCCGCGAGCTGAGCAGGGCCAGAGCCGCCTCCGCGCCGCTTCCCAGGCCGGGA
>NW_006434709.1:23009574-23013957 GCF_000325575.1 Pteropus alecto | reverse complement strand
GCGCCCCGCAACGTGTCCGGCGCCCAGTACGTGGGCTCCGGCTACACCAAGGCCGTGTACCGGGTCCGCCTGCCCGGCGGCGCCGCGGTGGCGCTCAAGGCGGTGGACTTCAGTGGCCACGATCTGGGCAGCTGCGTGCGGGAGTTCGGGGCACGGAGGGGCTGCTATCGGCTGGCGGCCCACAAGCTGCTCAAGGAGATGGTGCCCGCAACGTGTCCGGCGCCCAGTACGTGGGCTCCGGCTACACCAAGGCCGTGTACCGGGTCCGCCTGCCCGGCGGCGCCGCGGTGGCGCTCAAGGCGGTGGACTTCAGTGGCCACGATCTGGGCAGCTGCGTGCGGGAGTTCGGGGCACGGAGGGGCTGCTATCGGCTGGCGGCCCACAAGCTGCTCAAGGAGATGGTGCTGCTGGAGCGTCTGCGGCACCCCAACGTGCTGCAGGTACGAGGGTGGGGGTGTGGGGATGAGAGTGCTGGCGGGACTTGCCCAGAGCCGGTCACTCTGGCTGGAAGAGAACCCTTAGTCTTATAGGTAAAGAAATGGAGCCGCAGTGACTGTGCCAGGTTAAGCTAGGGACAGAACCCAGATCATGGCTGCTTCCTACTACCCCACCCTACCTCTTACTTCTGGGTGGGCTTACCTTTACGGAGAGACTCCTGGGTTTCTCAACTTGCACACCATATCCCCTGACAACAGAGGCCAGAGCAGAGAGCCCCCAAACTCGTGAGGTGGGAGTCCGTGAGGACTTAGGACCCTACTTCTGGCTATAGCTAGAGTGTTTAGCACCAGGGACAATGCCCCTAAGCCAAGATGCCGGACAGCGGTCATCCTTGAGTCAGGATCCCAACTGCAGTGATATGACCCCCCTTTCTTGATGGAACCGAACCCCACTTCTCTCAACTTCCAGTGACTTATCTGGCTTCGAAGACGGGGTGTGACAGCAATGGAGTTGTGAAGGGCTAGAAAGAGACCCTGGGTCTGACTTGATTCTCAGAGAATATCCCCACCCCCTACCTACCCAGAAACCAGTGGAGGAACTGGAGGGGATTGGATAGGAAGCCAGAAAATGCATAGACCTTCCCAGAAGTGACTCTGGGTTTCTCCAGGCCTTAAAGTGGGGCCTTGAACCGTTGGGGAAGCTTCAGGGTCTTAGCTCAGTGCTCAGAGGACAGGCTGAGGGCCTGAGGGTCTGAAAGTCACATTATCTGAGGAAATGTGGCCAAGACACTGGAAGATTGAGAAGGCCAGATGCCCACGTTCCTACTAAATGGGACTCTGTCTCTCCTGTTCACTGGGGTGCAGAGGGGAAAGATGAGACCCCCACCTTGTCCCCTCCAGGCTAGACTAAGAGAGTGGGCCTCTCACAGTCCCAGCACTGCCCTAACACACCCACTTCCTCCTCTCCTCCAGCTCTCTGTCCTTGAGTCGGCCCTAGGATTAGACAAACCGTTCCCCTTGCAAATGTCTGAGCAGTCTGAGGAGGGAACTCCTGACTTCTTGGCCTGTGAACATAGGGTGTGTGCAAACTCCCCAGTGGAGGAACCTTGCCCACACCTTCCACCTCCTAGCCCATTCAAGATAGCCTTTCTGCACCGGAACTGAAAAGAAACCCAGGAGTCCCTCCCGTCTTTCCTCAGGAGGAGGGACCCCAGACCTGAGTGATCATTGCAGAATATGAGAGAGAGGCCAGAGAGCTAGGTATAGTCCTGCTGGTTCCTGGTCTCCACAGACTACCTCAGCCCTGGTCAGACACCTGTAACCAGGTTCTGGGCCCTGAACAGTTGCAGGAGGTCAGGCAGAGCCAATGGCTGTGGGTGGCTGTGCCTGTTTGCATGGCTGACCCTGTGTCTGAGCTTCGGGGAGTGAGAGGCTGGTTACGTGGCCATTCTAACTGGGAAAATCTTGTTCTCTTCGCTTCCCTGGGGCTCTTGGAAATCCCCAGCTTTTTGGAAACCCTGGGTGTCAGCCAGGTTCTAAGGCAGTGGAGAAGGTCTTAAGTGACTTAGCAGGACATTAAGTGTTAATTGATTCAAGACCCCCACTCCCTTTGGACAGATTTGAGGTTTGATGTTTCTTGCAGCCAGCTAACTGCCCCCATAGACATCACAGAATGGTCTTCCACTTTAATGTTAGGCCCCCAGCCCGATGCTTAAGGCGCCAAAGAGAAAGATTACAACTGAATAGTTTTCACCCATTCCGTTACTAGACCAAGACTAGTTTTGTCTAGGATTGGCTGTGTGACTTTTCGTAGGGTCAGAAACTAAGGTTAATTGTCCTAGGGCACCAGTGTTATAAAGTGGGTAAGGTCCCAGGTCCTTATTGTTGTGGGAAAGATGAAAAACTACCATTATAGGGAGGCAGGGGTCCCTTAGTGTGAGTTTAGGGACTGCTTTGGGGGTAGATCTCTCCCCCGTTTATTCTCTGCTTCCCAGGCCAGTGTCTTTTTGGCCTCTTCGCAATGCCACCTCTGCTTCCAGGAAAGCCTGCCATGGGGATTCTTGCTCAGAGGCTTCACTGAGGGTGTGCAGGGAAATAAAAATAATGTTGTTTTAATACCTCTTTATCATTTTAAAATTTCAAAACCGTTTGACTGTTGGCTGAACTGGGGAGGAGCCAGAAAACTATCTTAGAGTTCCCACTCCCTCAGGCCACCGGAGGTCCCCTCCCCCTCTCTGGTAGCCCCAAAGTTGGTGCTGTGGATTCTAATAGAAAATGCCCAGGATAGCATGTTCCACTAAGCACCTTCCAGCCCTTGCTCTGGTCTCCAGGGACTACCTGGGTGAGCTCTCTCTATCCATCTTCTGTGACCCCTCTCAAACTCACCCTTGATACACACACACTTACACACTCACACATTTGCTCCCTCACTTTATGGATGTCTCTGTAGCCTAGGGTCAAAGGGCACAGAGGTCTTACCTCCTCCCCAACACCTCTGTTGTGCCAGGGCCTCAGGCCTCAGATGGGGCCCCAGGCCTCCTTGGGCACAGATTCTGGCCCTACTAGAGTATATTTCTTCTTCCAAATGAACAAAAGATGAGACTGAAATGCTCAGCCTCACGCTTCCTGGGGGGGTTAATGATGTCTTTTTATTTTTTCCTGAGGGGTGTTGATTAATACCTCGTTAACAGCGCATTTAACGACCTCCGGGTGTTTAATAACCTTCAGAAGTTTCCCACAAAGGCTCAGACTCTGGGCAAGAAAATGAGAACCAGGCCCCGGGGCTGCTCCCTTTACCTTCCCCCGCCCTACCAGGGTCTGGGGCCTCCCTGGGCTGATGGGGGGCGGGGGAGAGGGAAGAAGAAGGTGCCTGGGACTGCCACCAGATCCCTCAAGTCACAGCCCTAGTGATCTGATGTTGGACTCTGGGCGATGTCTGCCCTTGTACCAGCAGGACTGGGACAGCTGGCTCCAGGCACTGGGAGCTGAAAGAGCACTCTTGGAATGCAAGGGGGCATGTGAGAGCCTGGAGTGTAGCTGGGAAGGGTGTGAATGGTGGCATGAAAGGGACAATATGCAGGGACATCTAGTCCATGGGCTCGGCTCCCCTTATCTCCCCCCATCATGCAACTCTCCCTTCACCCTACTCTGGCCTGGACAACTCGCCTTTGTGTTCCTACCCCACAGGGTGCTGGTTGCTTTGAGCACAGTCTGACCCTAGCTCATGTACAGTATGGTCAGAGAGGCCAGGAGAAGTAGGGTTTTCTGCGGATGCTGGTTTAGGTGTTAGTGACAGAATCAGGCTGTGCTTCCCAGAAGCCCCTGACCAGCTTAGCTGTACCAAGACCCTCCCCAGATCATGTGACGTGGGCAGGCCCTTGTGACCAGGCCCCCAAACAACTGACCTTCCTCAGGAGCCATCCTTACTACCACCCCCATTGATGTGTGTGGCCCTCGCCCACCAGCGTGTGCAGAGAATATCCAAAGATGTGCCCCTTATATTCTTTGTTCTCCTCAATGCTTGTTACCAAGTCCCAAGGGAGTTCGCTTCTCCTCACAGAAGACCCGAACAGAGAAAAAAATGAAGCTTCCAGAAAGTGAAAACGATGAGGAATAGACAAGGATTGGAGCAGGGGAGGAGGTAGAATAACCATTTGCTGGCTAGTCGATTAGCAAATGGTATTTTGGGAAAGAACCAGGCTACAAAATTAGAGTGACATAAATTTGAATCCTAGCTTCTGTGTTTATTAACTGTGTGAACTTGTGCAAGTAATTTAACTTCTCTGAGTTGATTTTTCTCACCTGTAAATTGTAGATAGTAATGGTACCTACTATGCTCATTTGAGATTATTACAAGAATTGAGTTATGCATATAAAACATTTAGCACAATGCCTGGCTCATGGTTAACACACAGTGGCCAGACCAGCCCATTTACCCGATTGGCAA
>NW_006434709.1:22999837-23009545 GCF_000325575.1 Pteropus alecto | reverse complement strand
GGGCAGAGGGTGGGCTTCCCAGGCAACGCTGCTATTCTCTTCTGGCGGGAGCCGAAGCAAAGGTTTAGGGATGGCCGGGGAGTGGGACTGGGGCCAGAAGGAGGGGGCATATGATAGCTCAGTCCATCCCTGTCCCCACCCCCACCCTGTGACCTAATGACCCACCCTGGGCCTCCCCCAGCTCTATGGCTACTGCTACCAGGACAGCGAAGACATCCCGGACACCCTGACCACCATCACAGAGCTGGGTGCCCCTGTGGAGATGATCCAGCTGCTGCAGACGTCTTGGGAGGACCGATTCCGAGTGAGCAGGAAGGGAGTCGGGCCCGGGGCTCCTTGCTGGGATGGTTCTCCCTTAGAAGGCCAGCCGTTCAGAGCAGCCCTGACTCCTCCTCAGCAGAGGGAGGGTAAGGGAGGGACAGAGCAAAGCTGACTCGGCGATCAGCCAAAGGGTTAAAAAAAGACATAGAGGACCCTGATGTTTTTTAAGCTCCTGCTACACACACACACATGTGCACGCACACACACACACACACACACACACAGACACCCACCACCTCACCACACACACGCTCTCACCTGGCTGCAGAAGGGCTAGTGCCTTAAGACTAGAAAAGACCTTAAAGGCCATCTTGACCCTCCCCCTTCTCTTTCCGTACACTAGACCACAGTCAAGATGCAACTTCAGGGAGGAGATCCATTTTCCCCAGACATCCCTGCTGTCCACTTCCCATTTATTCCATGTTACTTTCAGGGACAGGCAAGCCAAAGGTTAATAGAAAATCACTGGTTTGCTCTATAAGGCCCCTGGCCTCAGCCCTTAATAAGCACTGGGGCCTTTAAGAGAAAGGCCAGCCCCCCTGAGTTAAGTCTAAAGCCCCAAAGAAGGGAGCCCTGGAGTCCTGAGCTCCCTTCCCAGGAGAGAAGCAGTGAGCAGCCTTGTGTCTACCCCTCAGATCTGCCTGAGCCTGGGCCGCCTCCTCCACCATCTGGCCCATTCCCCACTGGGCTCCGTCACTCTGCTGGACTTCCGCCCCCGACAGTTTGTGCTGGTGGATGGGGAGTTGAAGGTGACGGATCTGGATGATGCACGTGTAGAAGAGACACCGTGTACAAGCAGCACTGACTGCATACTCGAGTTTCCAGCCAGGAACTTCACTTTGCCGTGCTCAGCCCAGGGCTGGTGCGAGGGCATGAATGAGAAGCGCAACCTCTACAATGCTTACAGGTGACCTCCACCCCCTACTCAGGAAGGCCAGCAAGGGAGAGTGGGCCTGGGAGGGCATGGCTGGGAGAGAGCTAACATGGGGTCCAGGAGGCTGCCAGAGCTGAAGGCTCAGGCTTGACCAATGGAGTAGCAGGGGCGGGGAAAGCCTTCTACCCAGTCAAGAATGGAACATTCAGGCTCCTGACGATCAGGCTAAAAATAGCCAGCTCCAAGGAGAATCTGGGTGGGGGGTGGCGGCTGGAGGCTTCTTAAAATAGTGTCAGACTCAGTCTAGGCCAGGCCAGTGACACTGGCCTGCCCTGTCCTTCCCTGGCCCTTCACCTTGGGAAGCTCCTCCCTGGATGCTAGCCATGGGTCTGCTCTGACACTGGTCAGTCAGCCAGAGGGCTTAGCAGCGGGGAACACAGACCTCAGATTTCAGTTTCACATAAAGTTAGTTGTAGCCTTAGTGTATGCCCAGACCCCACCCTGAGTCTGAGTAGACTCCATGTACACTCTGGGGTTCTGCCTAGTGGTAGACCTCAGGGATCAGGCTCCCTGGCCAGATTGGGGTTCTAGCCCAAGCTGACACAGAGAAAGGATGTGTCCCCAAAGGCTGGACCACTGAGCCCCCGGTTTCTCTCTGCCTCAGGTTTTTCTTCACATACCTCCTGCCCCACAGCGCCCCACCTTCACTACGGCCTCTTCTGGACAGCATTGTCAACGCCACAGGTGAGCTCTCTGAGGACCGTCTGCTTCCCATCACCCCGCCCCGCCCCCAGCAGATGTGGGGTCAAGAATGCCCCAGGACAGTGCATCGTCCAGAAACCATCATTTACCAAAGTGCTGTTCTGTGGCAAGCCCCCCTCTTCCCCCGCCCCAGTCCCTGGGTCGTCTGGGCCCAGGCTCCAGAAGGAGAGAGGGAAAGGCAACTGGCTGTCTGCCTAGGGGAGGAGTAGGAGCCCACGGCCCCTCTCATTGCCACACTGCACCCTGCAGGAGAGCTCACCTGGGGAGTGGACGAGACCCTGGCCCAGCTGGAGAAGGTACTGCACTTGTATCGTAGTGGGCAATATCTGCAGAACTCCACGGCAGGCAGCAGAGCAGGTGAGTGGCCCCAGCACGTCTCAGGGACTAGGGGGTAGGAAGCAGATGGGAGGGTGAGTGAGCCCCCTAACTGGGCTAAATGGCTCATCTTCCCTCTAAGGCTCACTTGGAGTGATGCAGAAACCATCGACTGTGTAGCCTTCACTTAGAGGTCTGATCTCTGGCTAAATATGACAACTATAATTTGACCTAAAAGTGGGAGTGGGCACTGACATCTCTTCTCTGGGTGGCTTCAAACCCCACTATGTACTAACTGTGACTCCGAGCAACTTAAACCTTGAGACTCACTTTCCTCATCTGTGAATTGGGTTCAATATTACCTGCCTCACATAATTCTTATGGGGATTAAATACCAAATGAAGTGTGTGAAAGCAGTTAACCCATTCCTATTCTATAGCTGGAACACAGCTTTTCCTTCTCTTTTCCTTACACTTGTGAGGCTAGGAGGGTGGCTAGAAGTGGAGGGGGGCTCCACACTGAAACCAGTCAAGAAGCCCAGGGGGAGAATTCTAGGCTGTGGTGCTTCTGCTCAGGCCCCAGGGTTTAGCGTGGTTGGCAGGGGCCGAGGGGTGGGCAGCCTCCTCTTTCAAGGAGCTATGGCCATTCTTAGGGGTGGGAGAGCCCTCGTTAGCCCTGTAAATAAAGTTTAACGAGGTGAACAATGGCTGGCTCTGTCCCTGAGGACGCAGTTTATGGGGCTGTAAATCACAGCCAGCCCTGGACTTTGGTCTAGTCCCTGGTAGGAGGAGGCAGGAGGGCGGGGTGACCAGAGGCCCAGGGCTTCTGCATTATCAGTCCAGAATGGGGCTCCCCAGGCAGCAGGAAAGATGGGTGAACAGGCAGTGTGTAGTTGAGCCCTTCCTGATCGAGATTTTGGAGGCTCTTTCTGTGTAATGGGGAGATCTCTCAGATTCTTCCTCCAGCCTCCTCCCCAAACTCTTAAGGCGTGGATTCCCAAAGGGCGATTTTTTAATTTATATTCATTCGCATGCCTCTTAACTTCAAAAATCCCTGACTAACCCCCATCTGAGAGATATGCCTAACCTCTCCCTCCAAGGCCAGGAGGAAGTGGGACCAAGGGGTGCTCTACCCTCTTGCTACTCAAGGTACGGTCGGCAGACCAGCAGCACCAGAAGCTGCTTAGAAATGCCCATTCCCAGGCCCCACCCCAGACGTTCTGAATCAGAATCTGCATTTTAACAAGATTCCGTGGAGATTCATAGGTACAGTGAAGTTCGAGAAGCCCACTTTAAATGTCCAAATTGTCCTAACCTCAGCAACCAGTCTGGACAGCCAGTGGCTCTGGGTATGCATTTATCCCACACATGTGCCTGCCATGTGTGTTGCCTGAGCCAGCTGCATGCCCTCAGATTTGGGAGATGTGTGTCTCCCAAAAACTAAATCAGCACTGTCTGTACTGAGGGATCAGCCCAGTTTTACTGCTTTCACTGCCTTCATCTCCGTGCTAGGGAGCTGGGCTGGTTTTCAGCTTTCTCAGAGGAAATGAGTCTTACGGCCCTTTTCAGAAAGCGGCCAAGACCTCACCCCTGGGCACACAGAGTTCTCAGCTGAGCTCCATCCCTGACCCATAGACTACCAGCGCCTCCCCGATAGCACCGTCCCCCAGGAAGACTACCGCTGCTGGCCGTCCTACCACCACGGAGGCTGCCTCCTTTCCGTGTTTAACCTGGCTGAGGCTGTGGACGTCTGTGAAAGCCATGCCCAGTGCCGGGCCTTTGTGGTCACCAACCAGACCACCTGGACAGGTGAGCCAGTGGGAAAGGACATCCTAAGGGAGGTGACTGGACTTCCCTGGAAAAAATTGACAGGCAGTGGCCCCCATCAGAAGGCAGAGATGATGAGAAGACAAGATGGCTGAGGTGATGAGAGACAAATATATGTGTCCCCAAGGCAGCTACATTAGGGAGGGTAGCCCTGCCTCCAGGGAGAGAAAGATCTAGACTTACTACCTCTCACCTCTGCACCCAGGTCGCCAGCTGGTTTTTTTCAAGACAGGATGGAGCCACGTGGTCCCTGATCCCAATAAGACCACATATGTGAGGGCCTCTGGCTGACCTGTCTGAGGGCTCAACTGACCAGCTGACCATCCCCACCGGCTGGGCTTGCCTGCGGAGGGAGTGACTTACGCTAGCAGCACTGCGTGTCACCTGGGAACCCCTGCAGACAAGACTGACATCCCAGACAGACTGAGGTGACCAGGACAACGTGCAATAATGCCAAATGTTAAAATGTGAGTTTACCAGTCTAGGTATGGGACTGCTGGCTCCAAGGCCAGGAATCATGGGGGCTAACTGCCTCTCCAACCCTCTGGGCTGCCAGCCAGGCTTCAGCTGGCCTCCCTTTGGGGCCTCTGCCACTCACTGGGACAATTCCATGGGCAGCCACATCGCTGTGTTTGTAGTGTGAGAATGTAGCCAAAGCCCTGGCTGCTGCTGCTGCTGTTGCTACAGGTGCCATGGCCTAGAGGGGCTGCGTGGGGACAATCGGTCATGGAGTGTTCTCTCATCCGAGCTCTGGACAAGAGACTTGATGGGATGCTCTAGGAAGTCAGTGATTCTATACCTGAGGAGGCCACCTCTGGCCACCTGACCGGGGGTGCTTACAGGCCAGCCCAGGGGTTGGGGCGGAGGAGCACACCATGGTATGAGCCAAGACATGAGGTCGAGGAGTAGGTTGCGGTTTGAGCCAGGACCTGGGGTGGGGGTGGGGCCGGGGCCTTTCTGCCTCATTTGCTTTCAGTGAAAGCCAAAAAACAGCCAAAACCAGCCTCTCCCCCTTCCTGGAGTTTGTATATCCAGAAGCTTTTGTATTTCTTGTTCATTAAAATGTTTATTTTTGTAAAAAAAAAAAAAAAAGAAAGAAAGAAAGAATTGATCAATTAATAAAATGACATCTCACGGCAAGGCCTCTTCCCAACAGTTTCTTGGGCTGTCTTACTCGTCCTCGGTTATACCTTTGGTGTATGTTTGTGTGGGGGGCAGCGTGTCATGGGGGGTGACCTTTGAGGGAGTGAAATTTTCATGGCACACACTGAAGTTGACAAAATGTGTTTTCAGGCCCCACTCCCATGATGCTCACCCTCCTTGGCCATCCACATCCATGTCCCAACATAAGATGCGAGGGACTCTCCTAGGAGGTTCACACTTTAATGCACACCAGCTTCTTGCATACAGAGTCTTTAAGCAAAGGAGTGATGTCCTAATGGTGGGATGTCAGCCGCCTCAGGGGACCCCACACAACCTCCAGTCAGATCAGCTTTGCCTTTGTACAGAGCTGGGCTTGGCCATCACCACCACTGCCACTGGGCACTTTTCATATGGCAAATGGAGAGAAAGAGAGGTTTAG
Source organism: Pteropus alecto (assembly GCF_000325575.1). Classification (NCBI taxonomy): domain Eukaryota; kingdom Metazoa; phylum Chordata; class Mammalia; order Chiroptera; family Pteropodidae; genus Pteropus; species Pteropus alecto. The sequence goes on along the minus strand of NW_006434709.1, from coordinate 23,003,865 downwards.
GTAAGAACAGCCCCTCTTCCTGGGTTTTAGGAGGGAGGGTGTAGCAGGGGAGGGCCCACGTGTATGAAGCCCAGGGCAAAAAGAAAATCTAAAAGTCCAAGATCACACTGGGACAAGAGAGAGCCCCAGCATGGATGCGAGTCTCCTAACCTGAAATCCCACTTCTCTCCTGTAAACCAGTCTGCTTCTAAAATATTCTCAAAGTGTTAAAAACTTTGAAGACTTTAAAAAGAATAACCAAACTTTAACTCAGAACCCAATTTCCCCTCAATAGATGTGGTTGGTGTAGCTTGTCACATACAAGAGCTGATGTTAGGTCTGGAGTCCTCATCATGGACACCACCCAGACCCTCAAGGTTGCACCTCACCACCACCATGCCCGACCCACACACCCCACATCTTGCCTCTGGCTACCTGGGCTTGGCAATCATGGTGGTGGGGGTGGGATGGGTCAGAGCTTCCACAGAATGTCACACCATGACTTAGCCGAGACAGATGCTGTCCATATTCACCACCCTCAGTGCCTACCCCTTCACAGAGGACCTCAGCTTTCATCAGCCTCCAGACCTGTTTCCTCAGCTGAATTCATATACTACAACACGTGTGGCCCACCCTGTGTCCTCTGTTATTCTCCAACTGCCAACTAGGCTGTGGGGCTCTGAGGGCTAGAAGAAATACATCACACTGGGCCCACGAAGGTGCCACGGGGCTGGGGTAGGAAGATCTATGGGGTCTGCCGTCCAGAGGGAAACAAAGAACCTGGTCACTGAGGCTCTTGGAACTCAGTGAGGAAGGAGAAGGCTGAAGATGAACTAAGCACTGCTGTCTGATTTCTAGGAGTTTCCAGATGAAGGGTTCACTGGCCCACGGAGAGGGGCAGTGTCTGGTCTCCAGAGGTGTAATCATCATTCCAATTTCACAAACCTGAAAACTGAATCCCAGGTTCCAGCTCTAAGGGATTTAGTGAGCACTGAAATCCAGCCCTAACTGAAAAGCCTGTCCTGGAAGAGAGAATTACAGCAAGAGGAATCTAAGAGTTCACGAGCCCCCACTTACAAGAAGTGTGTGACAAACTAAAATGGAGGTCCAAAGCACAGAAACCCTTTGTAGAAAGACTCACAGGTGGCTGAAGGAATGGTAGATAGCTTCTTCCTCCATGAATGAACCTTGCCTCAGAACCTATTTCTGGGGACAAAAATGGCCAGACTCAGTCCTGCAGAGTAGAGAGGGGAGCATTTGCAGCTGGGAGGGGAGGGGTGACGGAGTGCCCTGAAAGGAAGGAGATAGTGCGTGAAAGCCTGAGGCAAAGTCATTCCTCCCCTCCGATGGCTGTTTACATGTAGCCACCTGTGTCCCTAGTAAACCTTCAGTTCCTGGGTACATTCTGTCCCCTTTCTGCGGAAGCCAGAACCATCTCCCTCCTCCCCAAAGTCCATGTTCTCTCTACTCCACTGCACAGCCAACGATACCCAGGTGTGGTTCATGAAAGAACTACATTCACCCAACTGAAACCTCAGGTGATGGTGCCAGAGGGAAGCCAGAGGTGGGCCCTTGCCAGCGCCGGGGAGGAAGGAAGCAACACAAGAGGGGCCGTGTTGCCACTGGTCCCCCACGAGTCTCTGGAGGAATTTTGGCCAGTCCTGCTTTTGCTCACTGTGTGATCTGGGTTGTGACAAGTCCCTGAGCCTCCATGTCCTCATCTGCGAATTTCATATTAATAGTATCTGCTTCACAGGAATGTTACAGGAATTGACTGGAATTATTGACATAAAGGTCTTAGCCAGTGTCAGCAAATAGTGAGTGCTTAAGAAATACTGGCTGATACTGTCATTGTTATTGTTACAAGTAAGCTGAGCCCTCAACATTCATCTGCCATCTACCACCTGGCCTGGAAGAGTATCCAGGTCTGCTGGGGAGGACCTTTCCCACACTGCACCTCAGCATCTCCAACAGGGAACGCTGCCACCGCCTGGAGGAGGTGGAGTCCAGCTCTCAGGTCAGCGCCCTGGGAGTTGAGTGTGTGGCAGACAGAAGGAGGAAGAGGATTAACATGAAAGCAGAAAATGAGATTAAGAGGCCTCAGGATAATGTGCCCACCCACCCCCATTAGGACAACAGCTTTTTGCTTTTACTCTGTGGCTTCTGGAGCCTGGAGCACATAAGGCTTGGTTGCTCCCTGCTCCTAGAGACATAGCTGGACAGAAGCATGGTAAACTAAGGCATGAGACTACTCAGTCTGCTAAGAGGGACCAGGCTTCCTTCACGTGCACTTTCTCATTTTATCCTCATGGCAGCAACGTGAGACAGGTAAATGGCCTGAAGAGGCAAGGAGCCAGGATTCAACCCTAGGTGATTGCCACTGAAAGCCTGTGTTCCTTCCTCTCTACACATTGTCTCACACAGGAGCACAGCGTCCCCCTGGAACCAAAAGATCAATGACCGACTCAAACCTACCACTTCCCTTGAGAAAAATTCCCAGACTCACAGCCCGCCTTTGACAGGAAGCCCAAAGGGCAATTGAAAAAAACCAAGTCTGCCTCTCTGGCATCACCCCATAGGGATGAGGACATCCCCAAAGAGCCCACCCTTTTTAAAGGCTCTCTTTGAGGTCTGTTGTGCAGGACTTTTATCTTGTTCATCTCTCTGTGAATTTGTGCCAGCATTGCCCCCTTGGGTAGAGAAAGTGCTTCATCAATCCCAACTCTGTGAAGGAGATAGAACACGATATTTTTTAAAAGTACCTCTCAAGCTGTAAAGGATGCCTGATGACCACACAGGGGGAAGTTTATTCTTTCGCGTCATCCCATAAACCCTCTCAGCATCCTTGTTTTAGGACTACAATCCCTTGTACTCCTGCACTATCCTACCCAGCCCCCCAACCTCCTCTCACCTACCTCCTGCTGGCCTCATTCCCATTCCAGAGATCTCTCCTGTGGTGCAGTGACAAGACCTTCCCCCTCTATCTTTCAAGGTCTCAACAGGAAATGGAGAGCATAATGAACATAAGATATATTTATAAATGTGTGGGTTCAGGGGAATCCTAAGGGATAGTGCTGTAAGCTGGGGCTAGTAGCAATAGAACTGATAGGATCTCTACTTGAGGGAAGAGAGAGAGGTCTGTTACCAGAACCCAGAAGGAGAACCCAGAAGGAGTCAAGTGACCAAAGGACACAGCCAAGCAGAGTGACCTCACAAGGTGGGAGCCAGAAGAACATACCCTCACCTCACTCTCCTCCTGCCCCTGACCCCCATCTCCTGCAGAGTTCTCCCTTGGTCAAACCTGTCTTGAAGCCAGAGGAAGTGGGATGTGAGGTCTGTAACTGTCAGGCCACGGAGACAGAAGAGGAAGAAGGAAAGAGAGTGAATGGGGTTTGTGGGGCGAGAGAAATACACCCTGCACACTGTCCCACCTCACATTTGAGTTTTTGTTGGGCTTGAGGAGAGGGCAAGACACTTTTGTGTGTGTGTGCAGTCCCATTCTTAAATGTTCAGCTACTTGATATGTTTGCATGAAGGAACATATTATGTCCACACCTTTAGGAGTCTTCTACAGCATGCATTCTCATCGGGGGCACAATCATCCCCGAGGAGACAAAACTTGGTTCTTCAGAGATGAAAAAAATCTCAGCAATCACAACAGTTAATGCCCCTCCAAAGGGCCACAGTACAAAAACAGATATACAGTATATTCTTGTCATTAAAATTTCACAGGGGTAGTGACAATTAGGGGGAAAAAAATCCACACGAGTACTTAGCAGAGTAGGGGGCAAGAATGAAAATTAGGTTAAGATGCATTATTGGATTAAAGTCACCCATAACCCTTTCTTCGGTTGTCACTGAGAGATTCAAACCTGTCACCCTCAAAGGTGCAGTTTATATTATAATTCTCTAAAATGATATTTATGTTTAGACATACTCTCTGTGCACTTCATAATAAAAGCAAAGTGCAGTTTGAATTATTTTTCATGTAGTGCTTTATTCAACCTACCCTTGACCATGATGAACATCTCGGGCCATTCCCACGCCTC